>NC_040906.2:199393432-199693432 GCF_004126475.2 Phyllostomus discolor | reverse complement strand
AAAATACTTCTGAGACATATTTCTCAGTAATACTTCAACGTCCTCCTCCCGCCACCCATTGGTGCAGCCAGTGTTGTGAATCCCACAGGGAACTCCCTGTATAGTAAGGAATGATGAGGCGCAAACTGATGTTTGTAAAATAGTCTTCTAAGTGTAACGGCAGCTCGCCATGCATTTAGAGTTCAAGCTCTGGAATCAAAACCCCAGGGCTGCAGCCTGCTTCTACTGGTTGTTTACCTGTGTCTTTGAGCAAGCCACATGGTACCTCAAGCCTCAATGTATTAACTGATAAAATAAGAATAACCATAGTACCTGCCTCATAAAGTAATTTTGGGGACTAAGTTAGATCATGCACACCAAAGATTTTGCATCATGCTTGGCACATAGAATGCATCAATGAGAAAAGCCAATGAATTTGGTGAATGAGTGATTTAATTGGCTATCGAGGGAGTGATAATGTACTAAAAGTCAAGAGTGATGATCAAGACATTACCCAGAGTCCATAAAGCTATATCCCTTTGGAAAAAAAAAAAAAAAAAGCAAGTGTAGGCTGAGGAGACGGGTTATAGTCAGCGGGAAAAAGGAGGAGTTCAACTGTGAACAGATGGAATTTGGACTGCTGGGTGGTGATGTCTAGGAAGCAAATGGATGTTCAAGCCTGAATTCAGGTTAGGAGACTGGGTCGATGATTGATGACACAGAATTGGAATGGTCGGCATATGATCTGTAGTTGAAATCACCAGAGCGAATGACACCGAAACCTACATATAAAGCAAGCAGAATGAGGGGCACAGAATCAAAACTATCAACATTTAAGGAGCCACAGAAGAGCATTGGAAAGGGAGAGGGAGAACAAGAGAAATAATAAGAGGAGGACCAGGAAGGCGTGGTACCTTCAAAGCCCCTGGTAGAGAAGGAGGTCCCCACCCCAGAAGCAGCAAGAGGCAGACACTAGGAGGAGGATCAAGAATGCTCACTGGACTTGGCAGTCAGGCTATTCAGCAGCCACTGAGCTATTTCCACAGGCGGGGAGGGGTGAGACTAGTCACATGGCTTTGGGAGTGGTAGGGTGGAATTGGAGATGACAAGGCAAGACTAGTGTTTTGAAAGGTTAAAAGGAGAAGATTAAGACAATTCCTTTACAAGGCTGCTTCCTGGGTTGCCAAATGCTTTAAAAAAGCTTTTATAAAATAATTTAAAATATATAGGAAATGCGGGAGAAGCTGCTGACAGAAAGCAACTGGAGTTTGGGAGGGGGAGTGAAGCGTCTCCTGAGTCCGGGTCCGGCCTGGGTGTAGGCCAGCATGTGTGCGCAGGGAAGCCCCAGGGGAAATAAGTAAGCGCCTCCTGGATCCTTCAGGGTCACCCCTGCCCACCCCTGGGGGTAACCACTGAGAACAGGTGACTTCAAATCCAAATGCATGTGTGTGTGAGGGTGTGTGTGTGTATACATGGGTGCGTAGGTTCGTGCAATATTTTTAAAGAGTTTAACTGTGAAACAAGGGAATACGTGTAAAAGCCTTTTCAAAACACTTTAAAATGATTATTTTAATTTATTTAAAATCGGAGTGAGTGGAGTTAGTGATGGCAAGATAGCGAGACACCCCGTTTTAATGCCGAGGAAAACGGGGATGATGCAGTGGGGAGTACACTGGGAAACTGATTTTCGACAGTTGATACTCTCTGAACTCTAACCTGGACATCAGGCATGAAAGCCAACTGTGAGTATCTAGATCTGAGGGTTCGACAGGGAATGGGGGAGAGACCCCAGGCAAAGCCCAGCCCTGCTGTGCTCCTTCTTCCCTTGCCCGTCAGTTGAGAGCAGCGATTTTCCACCCAGGTGTTGCAAGAAGTTTTAAAATATGTCATACCTGACTATTTAGTCAGGGACACTGACCTCTTTTCCCTTAGATTGTCACAGAAAAAAAAATGACAACAGCCAACACAACAATAGCCATCTGGTGTAAATGAATCAAAGGTATACCTGTCTTCCTGTCAGATCAGCTAAAAATATATATTTTTGGTGTGCCACATAATTTTAGTAATTAGTTTATGCATATGATGAGATAAAAAGAAGTTGAAATTCGCTGATGTAGGGAGAAGTATGGGTTTGCATATTTACAGAAGCAATATACCATAGATAAATATTTAAGTTACCACCAAAACAGTTTTGCATATTCAGACAATGCCAGACTTCAGGGTCCCTGTCTCGTCTGTTTCAGGATGTTTGGGATTTCCACAGTTTATTTTTTTGCCACAAGCCTTGGTGCTAAGGATGAGAATTATCTGCTGTTATAACTTAGGGGTGGGTGGACGGACCAATTCCGGTTCCCTGTGGCACACTCGCTAAAACTTCCCAGCAGGATGGGGTCCCCCTCTGTACATATTTGGAAACTTGCTGTGACTCAGCCTCCTCGGTTACCATGGTGACATTCCATCGCAGGAGCTGATGGATTCCAGAGAGACCGGGGCAAGCCGCCTGAGCAGAGTGGAGGCACTGGCTCCCGCGGTGAAACAGAATACAACGGCCGGTGGGGGTGAGCTCATGGACTCGGAGATGCAGGCCCTCCGCGCCGACTGGAAGCAGTGGGAAGACAGCGTGCTGCACACACAGACCAGCCTGGAGGACTTGGTGAGCCAAATGGCCCTTTCGGAGCAGGAGTTCTCGGGCCAAGTGGCCGAGCTGGAGCAGGCCCTGGAGCAGTTCGGTGTGCTTCTGACAGCGTGGGCTCAGCAGCTAGCCGCCCTGGAAGGCAAGAACACAGACAAGGAGATAGTGGAGTGCTGGAAGAAAGGACAAGTAAGTTGGCTTCCTGGTGGCTGTTGGTGGTTGTACTGAAAATATGGTTTGGTTCTCATTGTTGCTAAAAGAAAAAAAAAAAAGCCTTGCTAACTAAAACCACACAACGTTCAGACTTGGAAGAAATAAGTGTTTCTAATTATATTTGCAAATCAGATCTGTTTCCTTTTCTCATAAATCAAACTATTGCAGAAATAAAGATAGAGGAGAGAAGTTATTCTGCACCACAGAAAACAGTTATTGTTAGGGGAAATATTCTACTTTCATGCTTATGGTGTAAGAGTTTGTAAGACTGTGTTTCGCCATTCAGTCTGAAAAATGGCCTGTGGGCAGAGGCAGAAATAGACAGAGAGTCACAGCTGTTTTCCTGCCAGTGAATTATTTACAACAATTAAATGATTGAATTTACAGCTTTGAACGAAACATTCAGTAATCTCCTAAAGCACAACCAATAGTTTTCACCCTGATTAGCTCTCCGTGTGTCGTTTTGACAGTTGTGCTGGAATTAACCCGTTTTCGGAACTCCTATGTCATGCTCATGGGCTGCCTTCCGGACATTTTTTTTTTCTTTCAAACTAATGGCAGCCCTTTGAGAATGAGAGAAAAGGAAGCATGAAAGGGATAGTGAAGAATGGGCAGAAGCTTGAGATCCTCTTTCTCTCCGTACTGTTAAACGCTATCTTAGACTTTCTTTCGATATCTGCAGTTTAATAACGCTCTGAATCGTGGACGTCCTTAAAAGGAAGTTTTAGTAAACTTCTCTGTCTATTTATGTTATAAATGTCTCGAAATAGCTCCAGCTAGTAAGAAACTCATGTAGTATTTCCAACATTGTCTTGTTTTCCATCAAGTTTTCGGAACAGATGGAGCACACCACAAAGGAAAACTCTATAACCGTCTCTTTCTGCTATTTTATAATAGCATTTAAAATGTTTCTAGGTTATATATATATATTTTTGGATGCCCTTCTTGTCCTTTAGGCTTAAACACTAGAATAAAGTATAGAAAGTTGTTTCGTAAAACTGGGACCAGGAAGTTGGTAGTGATTTCCTGTGGTTAGTATTATTCACTCTGATAGCAAAAAATCTGTTATAATGTTTTAGTTCGATTTTGTTTCCCTTTCTTTCCTTACCATTAATATGGGTGAGATTTTATAAAGATTTGGTAGTATATTTAAATTATATTTCTGTTATAATACCATTCTCAGCAATTGTTATTTTTAATATCGATACTATTAGTGAGAATAATAGGTGAAGCCTACAAAAACAGAATGCAAAAGTAAAAGTAGGTTTTTAACAGTGCGAACAAGTCAAAGGCAACAGCCCTGGCTCACACATAGCTCCAGATTTGGCTCTGGAGCTCGGGCTTTGGATGACAATACTACGTTACCTCTAAATAGTCAAACTCCTTATTTTAATCATGTCATTTTATCTAATAATGGCGACAATAAAAAAAGAAATTATAATTAGGTGGTGGAATAAAGGTGCTGGCTCATGATGCTATGGTGGTAATCATTTTGTAATAGACAAATGTGCCAAAGCCATGAATTTTACACCTTCAATTTATACAATGTCGTGTGTACATCATACCTCAATAAAGCTGGAAATTCTCTTTTAGATGTTTAAAAAATGGAGGCAGTACTCCCGCTACAATGAATGCATGGGAAAGCTTTACAGAAGAATGAATTTGCCGAGGCTCCCGTGGCTTTGTTTTGCTGTTGGGAAGGGCTTGTCATTGTTGGCAATCATAGTCACAATCATGAGCCTTCACCGGCATTTACCTTCTCTTCTGCAATTCAGGGCTGACTCCCAAGAGATCTTTTAAAACGTAAAATGGATTATTATCTATAAACTCTATAAATCATGTCGCAAAAAAGTCTCATTCACTATATTTGCAAAACTCCTGTCTTTTAATATCCATGGGCAATGAGTGTTGGACATTTAGCAGTTTTCTTAACCTGCATAACCTCTAAGGGGGAAAAAATGCCTTCCAGGACTTAACTGACAACAGAAGTATAGAACCTGATATTTGTGTAGGGAAGATTCCAATAATATTCTTTAATTTATGGGAAAGTTAGAGAAAAAAAATTAGTGTAAAATTTTGGTCAAAACTTTTCACTTTTGATAGCGCCTAATAGATACGTGACTCATTTGAATCTCCAGGGTTTTGCACTTACTTCTTTGGTAAGTTTCTTTGGTTCTTATAATGCTCCTCCTTGAATAAAAGATTCAATCTGAGGTAAAAGAGCAGTTACTAGTTTAGCAGCTGGAGTTTCAGAGAGAAACTTCCTAAGTATGATTTATGAATCCTGTGAATAAAAATATTTTAGAGACCTCTAGCCTGGCACTCAGCTAAATAAAGAAGTTTACCGCTAAGAGAACACTATCCTTCCTTTCGAAGCCACGGTCCAGGTGGAAAGGCCAACACACTCAGAACCAGTGGGAACGCAGTAGCAGTGAGTGCCAAGAGATAGCTGTGCGTTCTCAGCGAGAGGCCCCTAGGAGGTGAGGCCCCTAGGAGGTGAGAAGGAGGGCAAGGCATCCTTAGGGGAGGCATTACTTGAGCTGAGTCTAGAGGGACAGTTACCCACTGGCCAGATCTGTGAGATGGAGGAATGGCATGGTGGCACACAGTTACTGAGGAACGAGAAAACACAGGACAGAAAACCAGATAACAGGATTCAAATGAAGAGGCTATTGTGCCATTCTGGAAAGAAATGACGAACGTGTCAATGGAGGCTGTGAGAGTCAAGAAGCCAAGGTAGCTGATTGAAAGAGCTCTCTACGGTGCAGACCAGGCCAGACACCATTAGCTCGTGCATGGAGTGAGAAGGGAAACGGGTGAGGCCGGGCAATGCCCGGTCTCCTGATTTCGATAAGGTGGAGGACAGTGGTGCCATTGACTGGGATGAGGAGTGAAACACAGGCCTGGTTTGATGAGAGGTGTGGTTTTCCTGCAAATCTAGGCTGTCTCACGATAAATATCTCTGAGAATAAAAATAGTAACGGCAGCAGCTCTCTGAGTAGTTACTCATCCTTTTGTCCCTCCTCTTTAATTATTCTTATTATGACTCACCTTGGCAATGCCATTATCCACACACTCCCATTTAAATATTTGAGAGTCGTTGACTTGCTGATTTTTCTTATAAGACACTTATTAATGAGCTAGAAATTGTGTATTTGACATCCAGGGTGTCATTTGCTCTTTGTGTGACAGTCCTTTGTGTAACTCTGTGGACCATGGCCTTCATTTCAGAGATGTACTTGTCAAGCAGCAAGACTTTATTTTGGATTAGATATTCACAGAACTCTGATTATTCACATGCCTCATACCTTTAGTCATGTTGGGGTCGAGGGGTCCCAGAATTCAGCAAAATGATTGGCGCATGGCAGCCATTTAGAAAATATTTCATTCATGCTTTTATATGAATGAAGGTATGAAATAAATGAATTACTATTTAAATCAAACCTATGGATTATAAGAATTTTTTAATGTGAAAGTTAATTTTACATACTACACAAAGTCAATGGCTGCAATATATGTACCAGAAATAAGTGTTGCTTTCCTTTGAAATGATTTCTCTTTCATTTTAAATAATATATATATTTTCTGATGATCTAGTCAGACTGTTTTTAAACAACTTGGGCTACTTTCTCTTCTTTTTCTCATCCTACTTTAAGTTACTTGACCACTTGATCACGTGACTTTGTGACGACATTGCACGCTAGAGTGCCTGCCCATCCAGGCCTCTAGAAGAGGATGCGAATTAGCCGTGTGGTGTTATTTGCCATAGGGGAATCCTGACATAAGGCCTCATTTCCTTCCCAAATCTACGTTGGCTCTTCCCTCACCAATAAGTTAAAATATGATTTATGCATGTATAGTATGAAGATGTAGAAACTACCTAATTCACATGCTTACCCCTCCATCTTGTTATTTCCTAATAGGAGATACTGGATGCTCTACAAAAAGCAGAGCCTAAGACAGAGGAGCTCAAGTCTCAGCTGAATGAACTCTGTCGATTTTCCAGAGACCTGAGTACATACAGTGGAAAAGTCTCTGCCTTGATTAAAGAATATAACTGGTGAGCATGAACTGAATTGGTATTTAAAATATTTCCATACAAATAGGAAGCTAGAGGTTTGCATATGTTAAGGTCTGATTTCAATATTAATATACATTAATCGTTAAATACACCACTAACTGACACGAATACGTACTCTAAGAATCATTGATTCTATCAAACATTATTTTAGTCTCCTTTATTGTTTCTTCCCTTCCACGAAACACTTCCAACCATGGATTCAGTCTTTGTCTGCAAGCATCCAAGGGCTGTCAGAACAAAGAACAGATTTTACAGCAAAGATTCCGAAGAGCCTTCAAGGACTTCCAGCAGTGGCTGGTTAACGCGAAAATCACCACCGCCAAATGTTTTGATATACCTCAAAATATGAATGAAGTTTCCACAAGCCTTCAGAAAATACAGGTACAAGTGTTATTAATTCTAATGATGGCGCTTAAGTGAATTAAAAAGGTGCCTCTGGATCATTTTAGAAACGTATTAAAATTTTGCTTTAGAAACTCAACTTTGAGGATTAAATCCCTGCTTGAAACAATCGACCGTGGGCATGATGAGAAACTAGTCCATTTATATAAATGCATGCTGCTTTATATACATTAATAGGGAATGCGTGGCAAGCACTGTACCTGAGTGCTCTACACAGATGTTTTCATTTAATTTTTGTAGTAACGACATCAGATATGGTAGTAGAGCCTTAGTCACTTAATATGTACAACAAAAACTGCTTATTCCTTCTCTGCGATTGTATTGAGAAAGAGGTAGAAAAATCCATGTATTTCAAAGCAGAGAGCGCTTTATGGTGCCTAGTCTCACGTTTTTCCTTGCAGGAGTTTTCGTCGGAGAGTGAAAACGGCCAGCACAAGCTAAACGTGATGCTCTCCAAAGGGGAACTTCTGACTGCTCTGTTGACCAAAGAGAAAGCCAATGGTATCCAGGCCAAAATGGCAAATTCAAAAGAAGACTGGAAAAATTTCCATTCAAATCTTCACCAAAAGGAATCTGCCCTGGAGGTATGATGTAACCAACTACGTGGACATATTCTGCTGGGTTTGTTGGTGATGGTGACATTCGTTAAGCCACACTCCCAATATACCCGAGTGCCCTTGTCAACGATTGGGTCATCCCGCTCTACAGATGAATGGACAGCTAGATAATGCCCAGAAACAGCTCAGTGTCCGAAGTGTGAGCCTCACTAGGAATTAAGTAGCTTGGATAGTAGGGGCTCTTATCACAGACCATAAGAAACAACTGGCTTTTATTTTAGGTGTGTCACTTAATCTTTCACTTGACATCCCTTAGTTTTGGAAGTTGTTCTGGGAGAATGAGCCGAAGTATCTCTGTAAGGCTACAAAGTGCTATGGATGAGAAGGCATATTTTAAATAATGCAAATATCAAGTAGTAGATTTTAGGAGTTAAGCGTGCAAACAGACAATGTTTATACAATTTCATTTTCTCTAGACACAACATAAGTTGAATTCATTTTAACCATGACATAATGACTGCCACAATGTAATTTTTTTTTTCCTCGTGAGACCATCTGTTCTGTGTACCAACTCTTCTGTTGGAGGAAAATTTAGAGACCCAGAGAATAGTTCTTTTTCTTTTGAAACAACCATCTCTGGCAAAATAGTTACTTAATTTGATTATAACTATGGGAAAAATAATAATAGAGAATGAATACTAGAAAAAGAAAATGTGTATTTTCCCAGTTCTTTCCTAATCCAAGACCACCGTGTTCTCCTCTGTGTGCTGCGTATTCTTTCATGACAGGCAGCCTCCGTTTAATAGGGAGTGATAATCATTTGTGCAGTGCCTAGAAATTTGCTCTTACATCTGCAGGGACTGTTAATGCAATGTGGTCTTGGCTCTGAAGTATCTGCTACTGAGGGTAGTATATCTAGCAATTACAGTGAGATTATCTAATTCAAGAGATGTCCAGGGGTAGAGTAAATGAATAGGTCAGGAATAGCCTTCCTTGCTACCTTCCATGTTCCCCTTCCTCCCTCCCTCCCTCCCTTCCTTCATTATTAGTAAAACATATAATATTGCCTATTATGTTCCAGGCACTATGTCAGGAATACAAGAGGTTTATTTATTTCTCCTCTTCTCAGACAACTCACTTTCTAGAGAAAAAAACAAACAAACAAACAAATAATATATAAAGAGATGATTACAATAATACAGGTATGTTCAGCATACAATAGTCACTCCAAGAAGGGTAGTTGAGGAAGGTTTTCAGAGAAGTGACATTTTAACTGAACCCTAAAGGCTAAACATTCTTTAACTTTTCCAAGGCTGATGTGCGTTTCAAGTAGAAGGACTGGAATGGGCAGGTGCAGGGAGTTAGGAGTGCCCACTATAAACAGGACTTTGAGAAGTTTGACATCCAGATGGAGTTTGGGGGGAAGAGCGGCAAAGAAAGACTGGTGGTGGAGATTGGAGCCAAAGAGTGAAATGCTGTGTATACTAAGCAAATTGACCTTGACTTGCAACCAGAGTTCCTTACCTGAACCCCAGGAGAGCATTTATTTTCTCAGTTTTCCCAAGGATGGAACATAACATGTACCATTCTACATGCATAAGGGGGAGGTTAATTCATTGCATATAAAGGATGCTTTAGGAGACTAGGGCATAATTCTATCTCAAAATTCTGGCTGTAAAAGGTTAAGTGAAGAACATATAGGTCTGTAAGCTGGAGATAAACATGCCAACTTTCTGACCACAGTGGAGACCATAATGGGAAACAGTAAGTAGCTTTCATAATGGCCCAGATGAGAGAAATGAAGGCCTGAACCAAGGAAACAATAATAGATAAAGACTTACCTTTAAGGCAAAACACAACAGAATTTGGTAACTAATTTGATAAAGGGCACAGGAAGAAGAGAAGTTAAGTTTGAGTCCTTAGTTCATAGTTTGGAAGACGGCATGAATGGCGATGTCACTAACTGAGGCATGAATGTAGTGGAAGGGATAGCAGAAATTAATTCAAATTAATATGTGTTCAATTCCATGTGTTTGCAAGACATGCATGGGGCAATGGCCAGGGAAGGGGCAGTTAAAAGGAGTACAAAGCTCAAAAGAGGGGGTGGAGCTATGTAACAGTGATGTCGGACAGTTACCAGTGCCGGGCCTGTTGTAGACACTTCACACATATTAACGCGTTTAATCCTCATAACCACTCTCTGAGGTGGGAGCTCTCATTTCTAGAAGAGAAGAGGAAAATTAGGCAAAAGGTGGTTAAATAATCTGCCAAGTTCTCACAGCTAGTAAGCAATGGAGGCAAGGTTCAAAGCCAGGCATTCTGACTTTAAGTGTTGTATCAATACATTTTATCAGCGTAGGAGTTTGTGGGTGGTCGCTGAAGTCCTGGGAGGAATACCAGGAAAAGCACACAGAATGAACATTTAATGGGAGGCCTGTACACCCTTGTATATGGGAAGTATATAGGGGATGTATATGGGAGGAACACGGGGAGTTGCTTGACTTCATATCAAGCTGCCTTCATCCTGTTTCCCAGGCCCCTCACTCAGACCTTGTGACTTCACCCCTTAGACGAAGAACCCAACTTTTTGTGTCTTATTTCTGACTACACCCCTGTGGCTCTGCTCCTCAGTTCTGCAGAATTAAATTCCTGACCATGGTCCTTAGTTTGCCCTTCGGTGGCCCCACGAGACTCCAACAGCAAGGAGATGGAAACCCCTTGAATTTATTAATTTATTTGGTTATTCAGTGGATATTTTCTGAGCACCTTCCATTTGCCAAGGACCATTCTAGGCTCTGGGGACACAGCAGAGAATAATAAAACAGAACAAAATGCCTGACCTCATGAAGCTTAAACTTGAGTAGATACTCTAGGAGCTTTCTTGGCATCTTACTTTGTGAAACACCTTTAATTTTCCAAAGTATCCCCGTGGCTCTCCATCTCCCTCGGAGGTGACTGTGGCAGGCATGACTGTCAGGAACAAATGTGACAGAGGTGGGTGCCAAGTCTGATGTGGGCTGGATAATTACGGAAAAGTTCATTTTTTAAAAAATGTAGGTCCAGTTGGACGATGCAGGGGGAGAGCAACAGGGAGAAAAATGGGGACAACTATAACTGAACAACAATTTAAGAAAAAAGTAGGTCCATAAAAACTTCATAGAAGATCTTCAAAAATTATACAGGTGCTAAGGGAGAGGAGGGAAAGTCCCAGGTATTGGGAACAGGGCAAGGAAGAGGGGAGGGGGTCAATAGGGCCAGACTGAATGCCAAGTGAAAGAGTTTGCACTTGCTATTAAGATGTTTTTCTGTGCCCAATGTTCTGTGAAACCTCGTAGAATCTCAAGATCCAGATGAAGGATTTCGAAGTGAGTGCTGAGCCTGTCCAGGACTGGCTGAGCAAAACGGAGAAGATGGTGCGTGAGAGCAGCACCCGCCTGTACGACCTGCCAGCAAAGAGGAGAGAACAGCAGAAGCTGCAGGTGACCAGACTCTGGGCCCGCACGGCCCCACCTTCATCCCCACCCCATGCACGCTGTGTGTCCAGGTGCCCCATGAGCACCCTGGAATTAGGTGATGCTGTCTTGAGATAGAATGTACCCTCTCCCAATTTCCGATGGATTTTATGTTTTCTGGCTTTCCTTTGAAGTCAATTTATTTTTGTGTGTCCTACAGTCCATACGGTGTGTAGCTTGGAAGTAATAACGTCTCAGGGCACACCTGTGGCTCACCGGCGTTGATTTCCATGTCCTTCGGGCCGGAGCTTCGTTGGCGATGTGCTTTCCCCCAGCTTCTTAATAGTGACTTGCTTGTGCTTTTCAGTCTGTCCTTGAGGAAATAAACTGCTACCAGCCTCAGCTCCACAGGCTAAAAGAGAAAGCTCAGCAGCTGTGGGAAGGACAAGCTGCCAGCAGGAGCTTTGTGCACAGAGTGTCGCAGCTGTCTGCTCAGTATCTAGCGCTAAGCAATCTAACAAAGGTAACGCCCGCCATGTGCTGTGAGTGAGTGTGGTACTGATGTCACGAAGCCAGAGTCCCGGTGGGGCTGGGCAGGGCGTCAGCCCCATAGGCCCCGGTCGGTCGGGAGAGTAAGGCCTGCTGGCCTCTTCCCAGCCTTGCAACCTAAAAATCTGTTATTCGTGTTTCGTCATCTCAGTGTGGTTGTCCAAACAGAACGAGGGAGGGTGTGGAGACTGAAGGGACTTCCCATCTCTGGGATTGCACAAAACATTCCCTTTTATACTGACTTGGCATGTTCTTCAGAGCTTTTGTTTTGAAAACTAAATGCATAAACATAAGGCAAAACGCAGTCCGGGGTCCTAAGGAATCTCAGATTAAATGACGTTAGGAAAGCATGCACTCAAAGCAGTTTACATGTTAGTGGACTAAAGAGAATGAGTTTGGGATCATTTTTTTAACATTTGTCTAAATTCTTTATATGCCTTCCGTAGGAAGGGGCCAAGGGTGTGTTGAGTGAGATTTTTAGTTCAACCCACAGAGCAGAGCTCAAAACTGACAACGATTTGTTTTGCTGATTAAATTGCTCTTCTAACAGCTTAGAAAAAAGTAAATGGGATCCCACTTGGTCTCATATAGAGCACTCAGCTGGTGTGACACAGATGGTACAGGGCAAGCCTACTTGAAGCTTTATGTGGCTTTATGTGACATTTGTCCCCTATATTTGTCTCTTGCATTCAGGTCTTAGAATGTAGGGGTCCTCCTGCAATTTAGTCTTCTTTAATTTGGCATCGCTTCTATTTTAGTGTGGACACCCTTGTGGCTCTATTCATTTGGATCCTCAATGAGGCACTGTGGGCACAATCACACTAGTGCCGACTTGGAGTACACAGCCTATGTTTACACAGATGCTTTTCCTATTAAGCATTATGCTAAGTGAAATAAGCCAGTCAGAAAAGACAAGCACCATACGACAATCACTCATATTTGGAACCTAATGATCAAAATAAACTGACAAAATAGAAACAGACTCATAGACAGAGAACAGGCTGACAGCTGTCAGAGGGGAGGGGGGTTGTGGGGCTGGGTAAAAAGGTGAGGGGATGAAGCAAAAAATAAAAAGCAAGAAAAGAACTAATAGACATGAAATAAGTTACTTTTTTTGTCTTTAGAAAATCTGGCTCATATCTAAAATTAAAATTAATTGAGGGCATGTCCACAGTCCTTTTTTCTTTTCGCTCAGTCCCTCTTCCCCCTGACTTCCCCCCTTCACTAGCTGTCATCCTGCTCTCCATCTGTGAGTCTGTCCCCATCTTCCTTGTTGGTTCAGTTTGTTCATTAGATTCCACATATGAGTGAGATCATACGGTATTTGTCTTTCTGGTGATCGCTGGGGGCAGGGGCTATAATGGTACTACACTGTAATGGAAAAAATACAATGAAGATTAAATGAAATAAAATAATTAAGGGAATCTTTTTATTCCTTTGTATGTATTTAGATACCAACTATCAACAGATGTGTGGATGCTTTAAGAGCTGTAAAGCCATACTCATAAATGCCACTAGTTTGGATGTGACTTGTAATTAATAAACAAAATTGTATCTATGGTCCCAGCTTTTAAATGTTCGTGACATTACAAAATCTCTTGCTAACAATGCAAGTCACGCGGTGTCCGTTGAGCCAAATATGCTTATGTGAAAGCTAGAAACTACTTTGAGTGATCTCCCAGACAATGCATTAGGAAAAACATTTACTGATTCTGAAAAAATAATGTCACCATAGTCATAAAGAAGAATAGCAATGAAGTTGAGGGACTGTAAATTGTAATTGTAAGTTATACTTTGTCTGTTCTCTGACCTAGGGAGTCTCCCCCTTTCACTACTTAGGAAGAGTCCACACATCTCAGAGGTTAAGCAGCCCGGGAACCTGGGCCCCTCACTGTTATTTAAAGCAAATGGTTAGCTCTCCAGTGTGGGTAGCTGCAGACGGTGAGGTCTGTGTGGGGTGGGCAGCTGGAAAGCCGTGTCTGTCATTCGCAGGAGAAAGTGTCCAGACTGGACAGAATCGTGGCCGAGCACAGCCAGTTCTCCCTCGGGGTGAAAGAGCTGCAAGACTGGATGACGGACGCCGTTCACATGCTGGACTCCTACTGCCACCCCACGTCCGACAAAAGTGTGCTGGACAGCAGGATGCTCAAGCTGGAGGTACGGCTTTTTAGAAACACATCTCTAATGGACAGAATTTGTTATTCTCAAAATTCCTTCGGTGTCCACCTGCCTGGTGTTGCTAGGTCTCTGTCTGACTACAGGGAGTCTCAGAATGCTCTGTTTGCTCAGGGCGGGTGAGCCTAAGCAGCCTGGATCATTTGGAACAGGTTCACACGTGAATGCTTCACAAAAATGAAACAGCAGCCCAAAGAAGGTTATTTGCTTGATAGCTGCTTAAGAGGCTAGTTTCACTTCACATCACTGACACATTTATTCTGAGGAAATATTTCACTGAAACATTTTATAGGGCAAAACATTTTTCAACCTGTTCAACTGACTTTCCTGCCTATATTATTTAGCCAATTGTTCCATCCCAACATAGTCTAGATTCCATTAACGGCAAAAGAATGATTCTTCAGCCTGACTGGTGTGGCTCAGTGGACTGAGTGCTGGCCTATGAAGTGAGGGGTCACTGGCTCCATTCCCAGTCAGGGCACATGCCTGGGTTGCAGGCCAGGTCCCCAGTATAAGGGCACGTGCTAGAGGCCTCCACACATTAACAATGATTCTTCATTTGTTCGTGTCTCATTGGTGTACTGCGTGTCTCCTAGGAAGCTGTCATTCTATCTCAATACCAAGGTTTCAGAAATGAACAAAATACCATCGTTGTCCTCGAGGGTTTCATTGTCAGGTGCTGGAGGCTGGAACTCAGAGGCAGCTACAGCGGATAGGATGATGCTTATGCTTAGAGACACGCGGAGTAGAGCTGGGCAGGAGGGATGGGGTTAAGCGTCAGAGCAGGTTTCTCAAGAAGTCTGATACCTACACTGATATTTGAGGAGGCTGCCACATGAGCAAAAGCCAGAATAAACAAACAGCATGGCATGTGAGAAATTGCCAGCAGCTCCTTCATGCTGCGGCAAAGATTGGTGCCAGTGAGTGGCCGAGGCTGAATCTGTAGAGGTTGGCCAGAGCAAAACGAGGGAGAGAGATGAAGCTTTGCCTCTTCGGCGATAGCCCCAGTTTTGTGACTTTGATTCAGACTCCCTTCTTAAGTAGAAAAAGATGAGTGCTTATGAAGAACTTGAAATATATACATTAATATATACAATAAACTACATGTCTTTGTTTGGCTTGAGAGTCCTCACCATTTATCAAGTTCTCCATCCTGTGATCCTTGAGAATTCGTGAATTCTACTGCAGTCTATTTTTCTCTTATTAAAAACCAGTAAGGTAAAACTTCAGTGGAAAGAAGGGATGATGCAGAGAAGCGTTGAGACCTGCAAAGCCAAGGTCACTTGGAGACCAGCGGGTGACAGGTGATTGGCTAATGGCACTTACCAGCAGGTGACTCTCCCACTCTTGAAAGATTTAAGGCTCAACACAATGGCATATCATTCTACAATCTTTGGGAACTCTGAAATATTTAAAGCCAGAGATGTTCAATATGCCAATGATGCAAGACTTCTGTATTTGCTTTTTACAGGCCCTGTTATCAGTGAAACAGGAAAAAGAGATCCAGATGAAAATGATCGTGACCCGGGGGGAGTCTGTCCTGCAGAGCACCTCCCCAGAAGGCGTCCCTGCCCTTCAGCAGCAGCTGCAGAGTGTGAAGGACATGTGGGCTTCCCTTCTGTCTGCAGGGATCCGTTGCAAAAGGTAAGAGAAACTAAAGCCCACCGCTGCAGAGCCAGTGCTGACAGATCAATGCAGTCACTCGGCAGCACCCTGTCCCTGGGGCAGGCACTCGCCAGTGCTCTTGCTCTCTCTCTCTCTCTCTCTCTCTCTCTCTCTCTCCCTGGCTCCCTCCCTTTCTCCTTCCCTCCCTTTGCATCTTATTAGAACCAAAGAAACTGGCAAGAACCAACTTGCACATAAGTGATGTGCAATACTATGCCTTGTTTTAATACAAAACTACATGTTTAGCTTTTATTTCCACTGCTTAAAAAGTCAAATGATAGTTAAATGTTTCATCATGTAAAGATACATCAGTTAAAGCCAAGTGGTTTCCTTGGGAGATCACCCCAGGAAACGCCAGCAGGGGATGGGAAATAGAGATGAGGAAGGCATGCGGGCAGCTGGAACTGAATCCTGCTGGGCATTGCTGGGAGCCAGAGCAGAACACGTGTCTGGGAGTTACCCTGACGGGGAATAGGGCAGCAGAAGCTCCCAGGAGTCAGGAGGGCATTTGCAGGCTGCCCCCAGGGGCAACAGTCCCTGGTGCTTCTTGCCTACATAGCCCTCCTGTGTAGCTGGATGAAGCCCTCCATAGCCCTCCATAGATGCAGCTGAGGGGGCACAGGGTCCAGAGCATGCCCATGGGCGGAGAGGGCAGGGAGCCGGCCAGGGGACGTGCAGCTGGCCGTGTGCTGCGGCGCTGTGGTCCGGGTACGCCTGGGTGGAACACCCAGAGCGTGGCAGTAAAGTCAGGCACGAATGATCGAGGGAGTTAAGAATATATCCTCCGTATTGAGAGAGGGAAGTCCTTCATTCATCTGTAAGGGAAGTAATCAGGTTTTAATAATTAGACCCATTCAGGAAATGTTACCCTATTTTTCCACTGTAGTTCTCTGATTTTGAATCTCATGTAAGGTAGTAGACTGTGCTTGTTCTTGCTCGCTTCTCCCTTCCTTCTTTTCTTAATTCCTTCTCCCCTGTCCTCCGAGTGTGTCCTGCTCACGCTGATGGAGTTAAGTACTGAGTCCCTCCCCACCCGGAGTCGTGCTCGGCTCTATAAAAGCCTCACTCCGTGGACCTCTCCAGGTTGTGCCCTAACGCTTTTCCCAGTGTCTCCTGGGGCCTGATTCCTCACGCCAGGTCTCATATATCCCGTCCCACTTTCTGCCTGTTGTCCTGGATTTAACTGCCCTTGGCTTCCTGAAGCTATGCTTGCCAGGGACCCAGATTTCATCCGCCCAGGCCATCCAGGGTCCTCCAAGCCCAGCCCCGTCCTGGCCCACGTGCGCACACTTCCCGTGGGCGGAGTGGACAGAGCGGACACCACCCCGGGATCGCACTGACCAGGCTGCTCCGTGTAGACTGTTGTCCTTTCAAATGCCTTTCAGCCAGCTCGAGGGAGCGCTGTCCAAGTGGACGAGCTATCAGGACGACGTGCGGCAGTTCTCCGGCTGGATGGATGGCGTGGAGGCGAGCCTGAGTGAATCAGAGAGGCAGCACGCGGAGCTGCGGGACAAAGCGGCTGCTCTGGGGAAGGCCAAGGTGGGGGCTGCACTCAGGCGGGCTCCTTCACAATGCCGCAGGCGCACAAACAATGCGGTTACCTGGGTGACGAGACAGGGCTCTGCACAGAGGAAAACGATTTGGGGCTTAAATTCGAATGGCTTCTGAAACTAGACTTTAGTTGGTGGCTATTTTAGTATGTGAGTGAAAATTCTGTCTTCCGGGAAGACCGTAATCATCCATGGTTTATGACACAGGCCATTTAAAATTTGGAAACTTGTAATAGCTTTAGCCTGCTCATTATCAGGAAGTAAAAATGCTTTATTGTCATCCCACCCTTTTGTGTTTCTGCTTTTGTGCATTTGTCATAAGGCCCATATCAGTACAGTAGTACATATGAAGAATTTTGAATGGATACCCAGATAAATAAATATTGGGGATGTGTTCCCAAATCTTTACTGGTAGTAGTATTCCAACAATAAAGCACACACACATATACGTATAGAGATGGATGGATCCATTCATCGATCTATCCACAGATAGACAGCCTGAGATCACTTGTCAACTGTACAGTTTAAATACCTTACTGTTATCAGTGTCGTCAATAGGGTGATATGATGGTATTGGTGGGAACTTCCCGATTTTTTTTTAAATGTCCTCTAGTTACTAAATGAAGAAGTGCTGAGTCACAGCAGCTTGCTGGAAACCATCGAACTCAAGGGGGCTGCCATGACGGAACACTACGTCACGCAGTTAGAGTTCCAGGAGCTACAGGAGCGGTACAGGGGCATCCAGGAGAGGGCCAAGGTATGTCTCTCCGTGTTCCCTGGAGACTCACTCCCTGAAGTCGGAATGCTTGGAGCAGCACTTCCTTAAAGACCCACTGATTTCTGGAAATGACAGATTTATGAATGCAGATAGAAGAAAATGATATAGCAGATAAAAAAATACATTTTAGCACTTTAAGAGAAACCACTGGTAAAACCAAGAGAAAACCTTCAAATATTTTAGCACATGAACGTTACTGAAATAGAATATTTGTCAACTAAGAATCCCTAGAAATGTACAAGGAAGATTTATGAATGATGCTTTAGCGTGGCTGGTACTGAGAGTTTACTAAAGCAGGCAATCTTCATCAATAGTATCATTCTTCATTTAGGCCTCACAAATAAAATAAAAGTAACATCTCAAAGCACATCCTACTTTATTAGACAAAGTACATGGAAAAAGGAATCCACAGTGAGCCCAAATCCTTACTTGAGAGATAATATAAGAATTTTAGTTTTCTTCATAAGCAACACTGTATTTTTATGACAAGTAAAGTTAATTCACTTTTTTGGCATGTCAGCGTTACACTTCATAAGCAATTCAGAGATCAGGAAGTTAATGCAACAAAATGATCTTTACAACTCCTTTTAATCCTGATATTATTTTTGTATTTTTGCATAAACCTTGAATCTTCATTCTTCTAGGAAACCGTTTTCCAGTGATTTAATAAGCATGCTCTTCTGAAATTCCAACAGAGAATTTTTACAGTACACTGAAACTGCATATAGTATTGCATTCCCATCTTAATTGTCTTAAATGCTAATAACAGGATGTGGTAATGAAGTCTGAAAAACTGGTTCGCCTGCACCAGGAGTATCAGCGAGACCTCGGGGCATTTGAAGTGTGGCTGGGGCAAGAACGAGAAAAGCTGGAGCGATACTCAGTCCTTGAAGGTGATACCCACACTCATGAAACAGCACTGCGGGATCTTCAGGTAAAGTTCGTTTTATCTTGAAACAAAGGACTTTTCATTCTAAATATGGAATTATTCTGGTAAGCAATGAGAAGCTAACATGACCTTGAATCCTATACATATCTGATACATGTTTTAAATGAGACTCTAGTAAGGTCTTATCTAGAGCATTCTGGAACTTCGTAGTATATGCTGGCCGAGATCATTTAGTAAGTAATTTAAGATTTTATTTATTTATTTTTAGAGAGGGAAGGGAGGGAGAAAGAGAGAGAGAGAAACATCAATGTGCGGTCGCTGGGGGTCATGGCCTGCAACGCAGGCATGTACCCTGACTGGGAATCGAACCTGCGACACTTTGGTTTGCAGCCCACACTCAATCCACTGAGCTACACCAGCCAGGGCTTCATTTATTAAGTAATTTAAACCCAGTGAGGCTGGGACTTGAAGAATTTATTCAGATACTGTGGTGGTCTGTGACAGGAACGTCTGGTGGTCTAATTTATGGTTTGACTGGCCCACCTGCCCATTGGTTCTTAAAGGATTCAATTAGACATGGGACACAGCATCCAGAGTCCACAGAATGTGATACTCCTTAAAGTCAGACTGGCGGCACCATCGTGGGCCATCTGGTTTCAACCAAAATCTCCATCCGTGAGGATATAGGTCCAAGGTCAGAGTCCTAGAAGAGGGAATTAGAGGAGCTGGAGAATGCTGGTGCCCAGGCAACAGGCTGTGATTCCGGGCAAGGTGGCAGACCTAGTGGGACAGCGGTCCTGACCACTTATTTACTCATTCAGCATTTATTGAGCACCTAATACAGTGCAGACACCGGGCTAGTGGCTGCAGGCAACGATTACTAAATATTATCGCTGCCTTCCAGGAACTGTAATCTGGTGAGAAACGTAGATCCACAGTTTATTTAAGAAACTCATCCATTCTGCTTTAAGGTCATAGGATACTCTGGGCTGCCAGGCTTGGCTGTCGTAATTTATTTTAGTAGAGTCGGCTTTGTTTTTGCTGAGCAGCCCTTCTCGGCACTGTACTGCAGGCCCTCTTGGCAAAAGCAAATGGCGAGCTCTCTGGGCTTCTGTGAGGGAACCAGGCCAACAAGTTCCTTGTCTCCGGCAGGTGTTCCCCTCGTTGGGGTCAGAGGAAATGCTTCACTCCGTCTGTAGTAACTCGGCCCAAACCTAACTCCAGCCTCTCAATTGGCCATGCGTCAATTCTTACTTTGCCTCATTATGAGTCATCACGAAGGTTAGAAGGAGGTGAGATGATAGTGGCAGGTAAAAGCAGTGAAGAACTGTCGTGTTCCAACGGCACAGCACACCAGCGTGCCGTCTCCAGGATCTCGACGTCCCAAGACACGCGCGGCAGTGTGGGGACGGCCGGCCAGCAGCGTGGACCACATTCCCAGGCTGTTGCGTATAAGCCGAAGGCCAATAGCACATAATAGACTTTTAAACTATTGAGCCGTATTTTTCCTTCAGGATGAACACTTAAAATATGGACCATAAGAGAATTCATATAACACAGTGATGATTTGTATAATAGCAAAAACAGTTATAGAATATAGAAAGGGTGATATATTGGAGAGATTAATAACTTAGGGTGAGGATCAGTAAATGACCGCCCACAGCCACAATGCTGGTATTTAAATAAAGTTTTGTTGAAACACAGCCACACCCACTCATTTACATACCACCTGTTGCTATGTCAGAGCTACGATGGCAGAGTTCAGTAGATGCAACAGAGACCATGTGGTCCACAAAGCCTGAAATTTGTACTCCCCAGCCCTTTATAGGAAAAGTTCGCCAACTCCTGAAATAAACAAGGAGATTAAAAGAACAAAATTAACTTTAAAAAAAAATTTTAAGAACTTTGGAATAAAATTTCCATGTCTGTGGCTCTTTTGGTTACTCTTTCACCATATATATTGTTCTCTTCCATTTACATATTCACACTGCAGCGTTCTTGAAAGTGACACCCTACTGAGGGAAAGTGAATCCATTAGTTTGTACCATATGAGGTTGCTGTTTCCGCAGGTGAAAATAGTCAGGTACCAGCAATTTCAAATGGTTTCAACGGATATTAAATACTTTTATCATACTGTATTTTATCTAAAAATGTACTTTTAACATACTTGATGGGTTTTGACTTGGTTCCTTTCAACTTTAGTTGATCAGATCAAGTATCGGTGTTCATTTTTTCAACATAAGAGATGCAAGTATTTCATGTTGTTTTGCCAATATCTTTAAAGACATGGGCTTTTCAGCCCTGGCTGGCATAGCTCAGTGGATTGAGCATGGGCTGCGAACCAGAGTATTGCAGGTTCGATTCCCATCAGGGTACATGCCTGGGTTGCCGGCCGTGACCCCCAGCAACCACACGTTGATGTTTCTCTCTCTCTATCTCCCTCCCTTCCCTCTCTAAAAATCAATAAATAAAATCTTAAAAAAAAGACACGGGCTTTTCTTTTTCATAAATTGTAGTTGGTGCTCTTCAAGGCTTGGTTTATCCTGAGCTGGTAAGGTAACTCTTCGGGGCTTAGGCTTTGGTGGAGGAAAATGCATTTGCCCCTGGGAGCACCCATTTGGTGCTGTGATAATTCAACCTCCCGTTCCCCTCTAGGCAAACTTTTCTTGGCCCACACATTCCCCAGAGCACGGCTTTGGCAAAGCGTCCCTTCTTAGCAAAAAGAGGGCTCATTGTTCCTGTCTGAACTACAAGTGTAGCGCTGATTTTATTCAATGTCGAGCAAGACGCCTTAGGTTTTTAAACAGATTACGAGCCATAAAAGGCCTAGGTATTTCTTTTAAACAATAGCCCTTTAATCACAAGTGTTTTTGCCTAGAAGCTGAAGAGTTAAAATGCACAAGCTGTTTCTAAGATGACTGAGACAAATATTACTATGTGTAGGTTATTCGTGTGTGTGTGCATGTGTTTTGATTATTTGGATAGGAAATATTTGCAAGCCTTTCTCCTGCCTTGGGAAATACTATTTCGTGTTAGGTTGTTTTGCATAAGATAATAAAATGGTTCTTTTCTCACACGAGGTTCACGATGGCACCGTTGGCTTGGGTGAGACACGATAACCTGCAGGCAGGTGTGAATTATGAATGACGTGTGACAACCACCCCTGTCTTCTGCAGGAGCTGCAGGTCCACTGCGCCGAGGGACAGGCGCTGTTGAATTCCGCGCTGCACGCCAGGGAGGAGGTGATCCCATCAGGCATCCCCCAGACGGAGGACCGGGCTTTGGAGTCTCTCCGGCAGGACTGGCAGGCGTACCAGCAGAGACTGTCTGAGACCCGAGCTCAGTTCAATAACGTCGTCAACAAACTGAGGCTGATGGAACAAAAGTTTCAGCAAGTGGACGAATGGCTGAAAACGCTGGAGGAGAAAGTGAGTCTCAGGGCTGGACGTCGGTCCAGCCGGGCAGCCAAGGAGACACAGTTGCATCAGATGAAGGTAAATTAGTGCGAATTCCTGACCTTGGTCCAAGAAGCAGTTGCCTTGCGGAGCTGGTTTCATTAAGATACTTAGTAATTTTTTTTTTGTCCGAGGTTTAGATTTTGCAAAATCTTCTGCTTGAAAAGAAAGTTGACATAAATGACAATGGAACATTCTAACAGCAATTTTGAATAGAATCTTAAATTTGCCTTTAATAAAATATAATTCAGTGAAATATTTTATATTTCCCTATACCCTATGACCTTGCTTTGCAAAGGAATATACGTGCTAGTATTGCAGTCATTTAAGTGAATTGTTCTGATTTGAAATTGCTCCAATTTAGTGCATTGAAGTAATACTTGGTATTTCATTTTATTCTGATTTTCATGCAAATTTGATGCACATGATCAAAATAATGCTTAAGCCTTTAGAATTTTTTTTCATTATCCTTCTAGTTTAAAATTTATCTAAGTACAAAAGTAGATATAAAAATATGTCACTCTACTTTAAAAATTTTGAACAGAATTTTAATATAGTACTCAAACTCAAAGAGTACAGCTTTTACCCTGTAACTGTATTTTTCACAAAAGGTATATATGATACATTTTCAAAATTATATCAGAATAAATACAATCTAAACATATACTGGAGTCATTCCCTATTAATACAGTTATGTCTATATAAAAGTTTACGGTTTTTGAACTTAAGTATAATACATACCAAAAAAGTGCCCAAATCAAGAATGTATAATTTTTATGACATTGTTGGAATACAATTTTTATGAAGGTCAAATACATATTTTCAAAATTACATCTCAGAATAAAAATATTCTCAACATGCACCGGAATCATTTCCTAGTCAAAAGATGCACGTGTCTGTCTTACTCAGCAGGGCCTAAGACTGACCCTTTCTTTCCTCGCCCTCTCCCCGTCGTTTCAGAAGTGGCAGGAAGAGATCACCTCTTCCAGGGATGAAGTGGAGGAGGTGGGAGCCAGAGCGCAGGAGATCCTGGACGAGCGCCACGTGAGCAGCCGCCTGGGCTGCCAGGCCACGCAGCTGACGTCCAGATACCAGGCCCTGCTCCTCCAAGTGCTGGTGAGCGGGCCAGTGCTGCCCCCTGCAGGCCAGCACGCTGCCCAGGCCAGAGCATCCCTCCTTTCATCCCCTTCCTTTCTGGAAGGCACTGGCCCAGGTCTTTAATCCACCGTTCCATTTTTCTTTTTTCCCTCAAAGGAACAAATAAAATTCCTGGAGGAAGAGATCCAGAGTTTGGAGGAGGCCGAATTATCCCTAAGCTGCTATTCTGATTGGTACAGCTCTACTCATAAAAACTTTAAGAATGTGGCTGCCAAAATCGATAAAGTAGATAAAGCAATGATGGGGAAAAAAATGAAGACGTTGGAGGTAGGCATGCCCGCATCAGGCTTTTGTCCCCCAACCTTTCTCCTTTCACTGGTCTGCGCCACCCTCCCGCTCTGCTCTGGGGAGGCTCGGGCTCCTCCCTGGCCAGCATGATGCGGGGTCCTCGGCTCATCACTTCCCTTCAAATGCTAAGCTCCAATCTCGTGCAGGCCACAGGCAGACTTTTATTTATTGGTGATGTGATCTCATCTGAATGACTTAGCCATGACTGCTCATGGAATTCTTAACTAAATCCCAATGTAACACTTGAACAAATTAGGACAAAAATTGATCTCAAATCCACGGCACCGGGTGTTGACAGTTTTAACTCAGATCTCTGGGGACACTGCTTAGGATGAGAGAAACACCAAGTCCTTTCTTAAGTCACTAGTTTGGAACTCATCTATTGACTGAGACATTTTAAAACCTATGTTGATGTAAATAAAAGAGGATTTCTGATTCCTGGCAGGTCAAAATTGGTTATAAACTTCAAAAATATATTTTAAGGGGCAATAGTGGACTCCAGAATGGGGTTGGAAGTCTTTTTCCCTAAAAGGAAGGAAATAAGGTTAACTCATTGTTTGCTCCCTCCTCACTCTCTTCTCAGGGTTTGCTAAAAGACATGGAGAAAGGCCACAGTCTGCTGAAGTCGGCCCGAGAGAAAGGAGAGAGGGCTCTGGAATTCTTGGAGGACGGCGAGGCGGACTCTTTGAGAAACGAGATTCAGGGTCACGTGGAGCAGCTGAAGGAGCTGACCAGCACTGTTCGGAAAGAGCACGTGACTCTGGAAAAGGGCCTGCATTTAGCAAAGGAGTTCTCAGATAAATACAAAGCACTCACTCAGTGGATCACAGAATACCAAGAAATCCTACATGTTCCTGAAGAGCCCAAAATGGAATTATATGAGAAAAAAGCTCAATTATCTAAATACAAGGTAGTGCACGGTTACCCACTGGTGAATGCAGGACGAGCGTATAGGGACTGAGTGGGAGGGAGATGATCCCTGGTGTGTCACTCTTAGCCGGGGCTGGGAAACATCCCTAACATGTCTGTCCTACTGGGGGTGAGTGATGCAGATGGATGTAGCTGTACATACTGCCTCAAAGCTACATTTCCATCCCGGAATCACACCGCCCTGTATTCAAAGCTTGTATCTGTACAGGGAGGGCTATTCCCACAGTGTGATCCAGGTACAAGGCTCCTCCAGGTACATCTTCCTGGCATCAGAATCTCACACCTCTAGATTTTGTTTGTTTCGGGTGGAGTCTTCCCTTCACCTTTGGCCTATAAGCTGACCCATGGTAAATTTAAAATGAGATACCATATTTGTAAGAAAACACGTTCCAATTAACCAACTATAGCTAAACATCTTAGAAATTAATTTTCCAAAGAATAAATGGTGGTGTGAATATAGCTAGCTTTATAGGATACAGAAAGAGATATTTCAATGTGAAACAATATTTCATATTGTTTAAAATTATGGAAGTTTACATGTGGAATCATTTGTGCTCTAAACTTGACCCGAGTGATCCAACAATAGTCTTTAAGAACTGTGTGATGACCAATGTCGAGGCGTTCCCTGTCGGAAGCTTTTTCTTCCTCCAGCCTCTGTGTCTAAGCCAATCCTTGGCATTTCTACCAAATCTCACAGCGTGCCACTGAACCACAGAAGTCCTGATATATTCACATAGCCCTGTGGACCCCTACCGCAGCCTCACAGCTGGCTTTTGCTTCCCTAACTTCACATGCGCCTCAGGCTGCAGTTCACTCCCTGAACTCAAGACAAAAAGACAGCACCTCGTTTTGTGTCTCTTTTTCTCTGCTGAAAGGAACGGGTTGGAAGCCGGAAATAGAAATTGTGTTAAATGTAGCCACAGGCAGTTCTTTTGCATACTTCCTTCTCCACTCTATTGGACGTGTTACCCTCTATTTAAAAACTCTATCAGCCATAAAAAAACCCATTTCCTTTCGTGTTTTCCATGTATAGATTTATAAAGTAGGTCGGTATCAGATCTCATGGTATCTTCACCTTGACCACATGGGTGAGCTCCCTCTCTCTCTTCTCTTTGTAACTCAAGTCGCTTCAACAAATAGTGCTGTCCCATGAACCATCGGTGAAATCAGTGAGAGAGAAAGGTGAGGCTCTTCTGGAACTGGTGCAGGACGGTTCTTTGAAGGACAAAATAGATCAGCTTCAGAGTGATTACCAGGACCTTTGCCGTGCGGGGAAGGTAAGGAGGCATCAGAAACTCGGTGCAAAATGTGTGTATTTGCCACAAACAGGGTCTTGACTCCTTTTGCTCTGTCAGGAAAATTTAAGGGCTGGGATGGATCAGTACTTTTCCTTCTATTCAGATGGCATAGTAACTTTTGGGGGGGATCCTAATAATTGTGTGATATATGTAACCCTATGTGGTATATGTACCCTAGGAGATGCACTGCTTTATTTTCAAAATATAAAAGCTTTGAGTAGTTTCGGGCCTTCTGAGTCACCTGTAATGGGCACCTCGCTTCACAGGAGCACGTTCACAGCCTGGAGGCGAAGGTCAAAGACCACGAAGATTACAACAGTGAGCTCCAGGAGGTGGAAAAGTGGCTGCTGCAGATGTCAGGCAGGCTGGTGGCGCCCGACCTCGTGGAGACCAGCAGCCTGGAGACAATCACCCAGCACCTGGCCCACCACAAGGTGCGTCTGGTCTCCAAAAGCCAAAGAATACAGGGCAGCTTTCACAGCCTTACCTGTGTGTGTGTGTGTGTGTGTGTGTGTGTGTGCACGCGCATCCCTGGATTATAATGATTGAAGTTAAAGAGTCAGGTCTGAGTCCCGAGGAGATCTAATAGTTGAGAACAGTTAAATCCAATATTGAAGTGAATCCGTAATAGTTGAATCCTGGCATTCAACTCTGAACACATCGTCCCATTCTTCCCGGCTAATAGTTTCTTATTGCAGAATGTAATCTTTATGGAGTCATTTATCAAAGAGATTACCTCTAATTTAGAAATGTGTAGCCAAAGGTAGGGTGCGGGAATAGTGATTAGAAAGTCTGGATTCTAGCCAGACTCCCCCCTGTCTAGCTGGGAGGACTTAGCATCTCTGAGTCTCCTTCTTTTTCTCCTTTGTAAAGAGCGATGACAAGACCTGCCCCATCACGGAGCTGTGTGGGCATCACGGGAGATCATTCCTGTGAAAACATTTTGTCAGCCACAGATTATGATACTGCTATGAGGTGTTCTTATCTTTATTAATATATATATATATTTTAGTAACTATATGTGCCAGATAGCAGATGTCATGATCACAATGTAGGGGAGCAATGTTGCTGACGTTAAGAAACTGAATTTTAGTCATGATGTAGTTCAAGTCTAGTATGTATCGTAGGAAAGCCGTGAACACTTCTGGGTTTCAGGATTTCTATCTGTAGGAGAAAGTTTTATTTAGCAGATGTGAATAGAAAACTAACTACATGGTAGAGTCTATTAGGCACTGAGGCAATACCCTGAATAACCTCACGATGCGGTGACTCTATTCCAACTCGAAGACCAAATGGTTCTTTTCAATATGGTGTATGTGATAGCCACCAGTGCAACACTATTGGCAAAGTGGCGTGCCCCAGGCTGCCGAGGGACCACTAGGTTTCCCGTAGATATATTGACATGCCGACCTTGTGTTGGAGTGTGTCACTTGTCCTTAGGATCATGTAGCAGTCGGGGAATTAAAACCTGATTTGAAAAAGTTAGTTCCTCTTCCCCACATCCCCACGTGATCTCTGGGAACGCTCACTAGAGAGCACATGTGGGGACAGGGTGTGTATGAGCTGAAGCTGGGCAGAATGGGGTCCAAAGCCTGGGGGCTCTGCCAGTTACTAGTTGTGTGGCCTCGAGTGTTGCATAACGTCCCTGTGCTTCAGTCTCCTTGTCTGCAAAGTAATGAAAATAATGCACATTCCTCGGGACTTACAGATAGTTCTTGGAATGTAGCAGATACTTAATAAATGGTAAGTGGTAAATGCTATTTTTATTAATAAAAATATTTGATGTAAATTAGGTATAATTCAATCATTAGATATTAGATTATTATATAAATCAGATAGTATACTAGTAGATACATTGGATATTAGTAAATTAAATAATAATTCTATTTTAGGTATAAATTACACTGGAATTATAATGCATTGAGCTAAAAGTTTTGTAAACATCTTTTCTCTGATAATAATACTAGGGAGCAGCTATTTCTGCTGCTGAGATAAGCCTCAAACCCACTGTAGTTTTAAAGGTTATCTCATCATCCCTATGTAACTTAATCTACTAAATTCATTAATTCTGGCCATTGGCGTATCCCTGAAACGTGTTGTTTTTTTTTTTTTCATTTGCTATGTATGGGAACCAAGATAAATTATAAAACTCTTTCAAAAATATCACTAAACAGTGAAACTTTCATCTTAAGCTTGCTGTTTCATAAATAGGTTACTTAAAGACTAAAAATTGAATTACGAGGATTCTGCTTCTTTTTCTAGGCAACGATGGAAGAAATTGCTGGCTTTGAAGACCGTTTGAACAACCTTAAAGTCAAAGGCGACAGTTTGATCAGCCAGTGTGCGGAGCACCTCCAGGCGAAGCTTAAACAGAGCGTGCACGCTCACCTGCAGGGCACGAAGGACAGCTACTCGGCGATCTGCAGCACGGCCCAGCGGGTGAGTGCCGCGGGCCTGCCCTGGGATGACTGTGAGTCAGGGAGAAAGCCTGCAGGATCAAGACATCTGTAAAAAAGTGTTGCTGCTTTGGTCTTCGGGGTAGTTTCAGGACATGTCCAGACAGGAGCATAGATTTCAGTCTCTATGTGGACACAGAACAAATGTATTGTACGTTTGACTGATGTGACAAAGCAGTGAATTTCAGATAATTCATTTTACCTAATTCTTTTATTCATCAATCAATATCAAATTTATTTGAATTTTGTTTTCTTTATTTTTAACTGAACACCACTACTACTTCTTTCTAATTTTCCACTTATTCTATAATACCTAGATAAGTTTATCTGTAATTTGCAGAATAATTATTTTTTAACTCTATGCAGCCTAAATTCTATTCTAATTTAATATTTTTATGCACTCATGTAGAAGCTGATAAAAAGAATAAGTATCAATTTTGAGTTATACTTTAAAGGGCGTAAAGAGTTATACTAAAATGGAATCCCCAATGTTATAGAAATAAGTCTACGATGGATAAGAATTGCCCTTTTAACAAAAATTAAGTACACCAGGTTAGGGAAGTTTTCAGCCATTATTCCCTCAAATGTGTTCTCCATCCCTTGCTCTCTCTTTTCTCCGTCTGGTACCCCTATGATGTTGATGTTGTTACACTTGATGTTGTCTTGAGGTCCCCTAGACTTTCATTTTTTAAAAAAATATTTTTTCTTTTTGTTGCTCTGGTTGGGTGTTTTCTGTTCTCTTGTCCTCTAAATTGCTGGTTCAGTCCTCTGCTTCATCCAACCTGCTATTGCTTCCTTCTAGTGTACTGTTCATTTTGGATATGGCATTCTTTCTTTCTGACTGGTTCTTTGTTATGGATTCCACGTCCTTTTTCACGCTTACTGTCTCTTTAAGTTCTCACTGAGACCATCCATTCTTCTGCTAAGGTCCTCAAGTGCCCCTATGACGGTTATTTTGAACTCCACACCTGTTATTCTGGTTGCTTCTATTCATTCTTTTTCTGGAGATTTCTCTTGTCCTTTCCTTTGGGATATGTTTCTTTGTCTCCCCATTTTGTCTACCTTTTTGTGCTTGTCTCTGTGTGTTCACTACACACAAGAATAAACTCAACACAGATTCAAGATATAAATGTAAGGCTGAAACCATAGAAAATTTTAGAAGGGAACATAGGCATGACACTCTCAGCCATTCCTCACGGCAATATTTTTTCCGATATATCTCCTTGAGCAAGAGAAATAAAGAAGAACTTCTAAAAAACGGGGCTATATCAAACTAAAGGCAGAAGCGTCTCAGTCAGAGAAATACGGTTGATCTTTTCATGGCATGGCATTTCATCTTTAGTTTCTAGCTTAGACAAAACTGCATGTGGTATCCCATCATGGAGAAGCTACAGAAACTCTGATTTATGTTTGACAGTGTACTTCAATGATGTTATGTATTCTAACACAATTTAGAGTTCCATTACCTCTGCCCACATTCCCCTTCCCTCATCAGGATAGTATATGGGAATGTGTGGGCTGAGAAGTTATAAACTAGGGGTGACCGTTGTGCTGCGCAAGCTTTTGGAGTGCATGAAAACTCCACAGATGCACGTATCATGCTGGGGTGTCTGTGGGGAGACATCTGTTCCAGTGGACACCACGGTGGATGCGTCTCACTCGATTCCAGTGATGTTTGCAGAGGACAAGACGGCGCTCGCAACCGCAGCGTGGTCATTTCGTTTCAGGTGTACCAGAGTCTGGAACATGAACTGCAGAAGCACGTCAGTCGCCAAGACACCCTACAGCAGTGCCAGGCCTGGCTCTCTGCAGTCCAGCCGGACTTAAAGCCGAGCCCACACCCACCTCCGAGCAGGGCAGAAGCCGTGAAGCAGGTAGGGGCTCCTGGAAGTTCGTGTTATGTGATTTATTCAGACATGCAATGAAAACATGTTAAGGGCTCATTATGTGCCAAACTGGGCTGGCTGCCGAGGATAGAAAAGTGCAGCACCCCAATTCTGCTGGGCTGGATTGACTGCACATGGCAGGTACGGCATTTTTACAAATTGGAAAAAAGATTGTGACTCACTGAAGGCTGGGGTGATAGTTGGCCTATTTTAGCAGTAAAGTATTTTTTAATTAAGGTCTGTACATTTTTGTAGACGTAATGCTATTGTTTACTTATTAGACCACAGTACAGGGTACATCAAACTTTTATATGCACTAAGAAACCAAGAAGTTTGTGTGATTTGCTTTATTGTGATACTCACTTCATTGACTTTGCAGTCTCTCCAAGGTGTGCCTCTATAAATGAGGTCTCAGTCTGACTCTAGTTGCTGGCTTGTTCGGATGTGTGACTGGAAAATGTCACAACTGGCACCGTGACAACTTCTGATGGTGTCTGACAGGGCCAGGCAATGACAGGGTGTAGTGGCATTTTGGTCAGGGCTCCAGGATGCATTGCGTCCCCCACCTGGTAAACAGTAAACATATAATGATAATATGCCTCCCACGAACACGAGAAAATGACACACTAATGTGACCCCATTAAGAATGTGCATGTTTTTATAAGGCACGCCATGTGAATTTGGGGGGAATGGAAAAATGTAACTGCCAGGTTTTCCCTTGAAATTGACTTCAGCAAGAATCTTTTGCAGCTGTTCTGTCACTGACAATCTGTAAGCTGCTCCCAAGGCTTTTGGAATCAAGTCAATGTCAATCTTAAATCAGTATTATTTTTAAATATATTTATGAAATAAAAAATTCGATACCTCATTCCCTTCTCATTTCCAAAGCTGTTTGGGACAGATCTCTCTCTCTGAGTCGCAGGCACACGTGGAGTGACTAATGACACAAGCACCGACTGGCGGTGAAATACCTGTCACTTGGTGCACTGGATAAAATATAGCTGTCACTTCTGAATTAATAGAAAACTGGCTTATATTTATTCTATCTACCCGAGAATGGTGTGTTTCGCAACCCACATAATTCTGAGGAAAAAAATACTAAGATTGGAGTGAAAGAATTAGGCTTCATTATCGACTATGACTTGGGAGATCCAGCTGATGTTTCTGTAGATCGACTTTATCCCGTACAGCAAGCAGGCAGAACCACTTTCCCGATGTGTCTATACATGTAGCAAGTGAGAACCCCTTCGCAAAACCTCTGCCACCCAGCAGCCGCCTTCAGGCCGCCGGCACTCCTCATCTGACGCCTGCGGTAGCCGATAGCTGGTCAGCTGTGTCATCACCACCTGTCCCTCTCCTGGGACTCTAAGCTCCACAGGAACAAAGGTCGAGCTTTGTGTGCTGCCCATTATCTGAAGCAGAGCCTACGTATCTGACTGTCTTCGAAGAAACTTATCTCTCCGTGTTCGTGTGCATAGATTCATGATTCACCTACAAATGCCTTTCTCGAGTTTTCTGCAGAAAGAGAGAGTCCAGCCACCCGCAGTTTCACTAACCCCAGTGAAGCCTTCAAGGGCACAATGACTTTTTCCTTCACGTCTGCAGGTTAGGTAAAAACATGCTAAGAAGCAGGCCAGAGTAGGTAAGGATTCTTTCTCTGAAATGGAAAACAAGCTAGAAGGGCCAAGGACGCAGGAAACATCGCAGATGTTTCTGGGGGGGGCGGTTCCTTTTCCCAGACCACACAGGCTTCGACTACAACGAGGAACAAGTGATGGTCCAATGGGCCCCTGCCTGTGTGTTCTGAGTTCTTTCTACAGGTTACTAACGCCTGTCATTCACAACAAGCGTTGTGAATACTGAACGCAGAGAAATTATTTTTGAAATGTCAACAAAATAGTACAAATAGTATAAAACAAATGGTACAAAGATTTGCAGTCTAAATATAGCATGCATCTTTTTCATTCTGACGAGTGTATCTTGTATTTTTTTTTAAGGTCAAGCACTTCAGAGCTTTGCAGAAGCAGGCAAGGACCTACTTAGACCTCCTGTGCTCCATGTGCGACCTGTCAAACGCTTCCGTGAAAACCACGGCAAAAGAGATTCAACAAACAGAGGAAATGGTACCATGTTTAAAACCCCCATTGGATGTGCCTGTTGTATTATATTCTCTTGCTTGAATGTTAGATGCGACTTTTAAAGAAAATACCCCCTTCAGTTATTCTCACTACAAACTTCCTATGGTGATTATGACAGATACTCGAATTCCTACGAAGTCGCAGAAAAATAAGCACACTCAGATCCTGATGTCACTGAACTGGAACTGAAACACTTAGTCCCATTGATCTGCTCATCATTACACTTCTTTCCTCTTCTTTTTTCTCCCTAATTTCCATTCTCTTTTCCTATTTTCCACCCATTTTTTTTGTTTTCTCCTTCCCATGTTTTTCTTTAGGTAATATGTAATACAGAGGGGGTACCTGGTCCTCGCTTTATGTTAGGGGTGGCAAAGAGCCTACGAATGCACTGGCAGTGGCTGAGTGTGGTGTTGAGGAGGATTTTGGGGCTGCATCTGGCCTCCGTGAAAATGCTGTGATGAACTAGCAGTACCGTCCACGGCAGACAGATGGCAGCACAGGGCCAAGTGTTTGGTGCTGCTGCCTTAAACTCAACATTTTGAGGTTTAAAAGAAAAATAAGATGTAGTTTGGGGTTTTAATTGATTAAATATTTACAGAATAGTAAAACCACCCAAAGCAAGAAATGTCTTAAAATCATGTAGGTTTTTCAGTTGTATATTATCAAATCAAATCTGTTTTTAAATCCTTATGAAAGAGCAATAATTCATATATTTTTACAGAAATGACTTATTGAAATGAACTGTATAGTTACAAAAACCAGTGAAACAGGTCCAATATATTAAACACATAAATAGCTAAATTTTATAATAAAGAACAATATAAGTCTTTTCCAGTTAACTACAAGACTAAATTCACGAGTTAGATGTTGAAAGCACTCAATGTGCAAAACCATGAGGGCAACTTTTGACCTGATAAATGGTTAAAAATTCTTTAAAGCTGATGAAAGTCCTATGGCATCTCTTAGATATGGAAAGTCCTTAGAAAACCCAAATGTATAAAGAAAACCTACTTTTCTTGAAGCAACTAGAGAATCCTTTGTGCACGTATCCCAGAGCGTGTGTGTGTGAGTGCACGTGTGTGCACGTCTGTCGGCCTGTGCGCATGGACAGGCCGAAGAGTCGCCTCTCCGATTCATTGAGCATGCGTGTTCCCATCTATTTCCATCTACTGCTGCTGACTTTTGGCTCTGTGCTCTCCCGAGATTGAAGAAAGGCTCGCCCAGGCACAGAACTTAACTCAGGGCTGGGAAGAGGTCAAGCACATGAAGGTGGAGCTGTGGATTTACCTCCAGGACGCCGACCAGCAGCTGCAGAACATGAAGCGGAGGCACGCAGAACTGGAGCTCAATATTGCCCAGAACATGGTCTCCCAAGTGAAGGTGGGAATCAGGGGGTCTCCAGGGGAGGCAGAGAAGTGCCAGATGGGTGTGTGCCCATCAATCCTCAAACGTTAGCATAGCTACTTACGGGATAAAATAGGATCAGAACAAGCTTCATTTGGTGCCAGGGAAGGACAGTCAGAGAGTAACCTTCTCTGAAGTACAGCAGAGGGAATGTAGTCAGTGATGTTTTATAATAAGGAAGTACGGTGTCAGGTGCCTGCTACGCTTACGAGGGGGTCGTTTCGGAAGTTACATATATGTCTAACCGCTATTTTATACCCCCGAAACTGGTATAATATTGAAGGTCAACTGCAATTGAAATAGAAAAATAACAATTAAAAAAAGAAAGTACACGTTCAGATGTTTTATTGGAGTTCCAGTTGGTCACTTGCATCAAAAGACACTCACGCTGCACTTTGATCCCGAATGACGCAGCTGTGGCTCAGCTGACAGCACCAGACACCTCTGCCGCCGAACACACACAAACCCTGTGAGTCATCGCCTTCCTGTCATCATCAGTCAACACTGTCGAAACTGTAGGCTGCCTGGGAACCGATTAATTATATACACATGTAATATGCAAGATATGTATTAATGAATGTATAATGAATTTAAAATGCAATAGACATATAATTGCTAGTCTATAGTTCCATATAATTTAATAGAAGATGTTCTGAACCAGATTGGAAGCCATACCAGTTTTTTTTTTAACAAACTTTAAGGCTTATGTTTTTCTCTGTGAGAGGGAGTCATTTATAGTTGCTACTGACATATTGTTTGCCTATTTAGAAAAAAAAAACAAGATGATATAAAAAGAGATGACATTTCTTTTCTCAGAAGCGTGAACTTCAGAAGTTTTTAGGGAACTAAGGGTGCACTTTAACATATTAAGATACTAACTTTTCCCTTAGTGAACACAATACTGTTTCACATTTCTCAGTTTTTCTTTACACTGTTCAGAATTACACAATGAAATAAAATGCCACCATGACCTTTTGATCCTTACACACTTGGGAATTTGCATACACGCAGAGGCACGATAATGTTGTTTCTCTTTGTCCCTGATGGCTCGTTCATTGTACGTTCTTCCGTTATTTCCAGTGTTAGACGTATTCCATCTATGCTTCGCTCTTTCTTTACTGGGAGTTCATTACAGGTTAGTTGTTTGTCGCTGTCCTTTAGGATTTTGTTAGGAAACTGCAGGACAAACAGGCAGCAGTGGCCGCTATCACGGAAAAGGTGGACGCGCTAACCAACAAGCGGGAGTCCCCTGAGCACAAGGAGATCAGCCATTTGAATGACCAGTGGCTAGACCTGTGCCGCCAGTCCGCCCATCTGTGTCTGCAAAGGGAGGAGGACCTTCAGAGGACAAGAGAGTACCACGACCGCATGAATGCCGTGGAGGTGTTCTTGGAAAAGTTTACTGCCGAGTGGGACAACCTAGCCAGGTAACCGCCACTCGGCACTGAGTCACCAAGACAGGACGCCAGGAGTGTCTTCATTTCCATACATGTGTCAAAGGCCTTTCTTAGGTTTTTAACATCTAGTGTCTATCATTATCAACATTGCTAAAACAGAGGAAGAAACTCATGTTGTCATATGAGCTGGGCTACTCCTTGCTCAGTGTTCATTTGAGCAGTGGGTACAGGAGAAGTGTTTGAAAATGGCACCATTTTCCTCTGTGGGTCTTCCAGAATAGTGCAAGCATCTTTCAAATGCTGCTTAATTACCAAGTATGGTACTATCCTCTATGAATTGATGAAATAAACCTTTATGGTCCATAGGTTTCTTATTAACTTTAAAAAAGGATTCTATGTCATTCAGTCAGGCGTTGTTTTTATCTGTTTGTGGTGGTGTGGAAATTAACAATCAAACCAGATTCAATTAATATGTGTCATCTGTTTTTTTATAGTGATTCTTTGAGTAATAAGAATTCCCTTTCCCCTTCCCATGTGAGGACCCACACACTAGGTCTTCATATAGGAGTTTGTCTATGCTTCTAGTCACTATAACTATTAAAATCTGCAAGTACTCTGCTCAAATGTATTAATTTGCAGTAATTAAAACTGAATACATAATTCTAGACAGAGTTAAATCAGGCAGTTTTTTTTTGGAGAAGGTACACTATTTTCTAGTTTGTTTATGAAACTGTTTCTTAATGCTGACCATTTTGCTGGGCTTTGGGGTAAACCCAGTCAATACCAGCAAGAACCCACATTTCAGGCATGCAGTAGACACTTGCATCTGGTTGGCCCTCAGACGCCTCCGGCCTAGCATGTCCCAAGCAGAACTCATCATCCTGCCCCCCGACCCAACCCTGTTCCTCATACCTTGACCTGATCGTTTTGTAAGTGAAAAAGAAAGATTCCATTTTCTCGTCTGTTTATAGTCCAAAGGATAAGGATTGTTTGCATTTCACACCTATTTGGAAAGATTTCCAATCATAAACCAAAAATATCTAGGTACACACGTGGGTGGCAGACAGAGCCCTGGTGATGCCTTGCGGACTGTGCTGCCCAGCACTAGGCTGCTGCTTGCTGGAGCTTCTCCTCACAAGAAGCACAGACATCACGGATCACTTACTAATTTCTTTAACTGCTATTTTCAAGAATGTATAGGTCGGTGCTTCTCAATGTTTAGTGATACATAAATCCTCCAGGCATCTTGGTAACATGCAGATCCTGCTCAGTGTATACGGGCTGGAGGAAGAAGCTAAAAGTACGTGTCAGATGTGTTGGGAGGGCTGTAGGAGCCAGAAGAATAGAAAAGTTGTATCTAAGCGATTGGTTTTGGCTCAACTTCTGATGTACAAACATACGCATCCTGTAGTCCATAATAATGACAGCAAATAATGTCAGGGTCAATAAACTCTAAGCTAAAAGCCTCCTCTTTTTTTTTAAAGAACTTTCTTTTTCAAGAGAGACTCTTTTTAAAAAAAGATTTTATTTATTTATTTTTAGAGAGGGAAGGGATGGAGAAAGAGAGAGAGAGAAACATCAGTGTGCGGTTGCTGGGGCCGTGGCCTGCAACCCAGGCATGTGCCCTAGACTGGGAATCCAACCAGCAACCCATTGTTTTGCAGGCCTGCACTCAATCCACTAAGTCACACCAGCCAGGGCTTTTTCTATTTTTCTTATTGAGAGATTTGTTGTTGCATTTTAACATCTTTTTTTAAAGAATTTATTTATTTATTTTTAGAGAGGGAAGGGAGGGAGAAAGAGAGGGAGAGAGAAACATCAATGTGCAGTTGCTGGGGGTCATGGCCTGCAACCCAGGCATGTGCCCTGACTGGGAATCGAACCTGCAATGCTTTGGTTCGCAGCCTGCGCTCAGTCCACTGAGCTATGCCAGCCAGGGCTCTCAAAGCCTCCTCTTAAAGGAAGGGGTGAAATGTCCCATAGCGTGCTGTGAACAAATACAGACATGGAGTTGGCTGATTTGCCCTGATGCCTTCTGTCTATTGACAGATCTGATGCAGAGAGCACAGCTGTCCACCTGGAAGCACTGAAAAAGCTGGCCCTGGCATTGCAGGAGAGGAAGCAGGCTATCGAAGACCTGAAGGAGAAGAAGCAGAAAATGACGGAGCATCTGAACTTAGACGACAGGGAGTTAGTGAAAGAACAGACAAGTCACCTCGAGCAACGCTGGTTCCAGCTGGAGGACCTTGTGCAAAGGAAAATCCAAGTGTCAGTCACCAACTTGGAGGAACTGAATGTGGTGCAGGCCAAGTTCCGGGAGCTGATGGCGTGGGCAGAGGAGCAGCAGCCCAACATCGCCGAGGCCCTCAAGCAGAGCCCCCCGCCCGACATGGCTCCCAACCTCCTCATGGATCACCTCGCCATCTGCAGCGAACTGGAGGCCAAACAGGTGCTCCTGAAATCGCTCACAAAGGACGCCGACAGGGTGATGGCAGACCTCGGCCTGAACGAGCGGCAGGTGATCCAGAAGGCGCTCTCCGATGCACAGAGGCACGTGAACTGTCTCAGCGACTTGGTGGGCCAGAGACGGAAGTACTTGAATAAGACCTTGTCTGAGAAAACCCAGTTTCTCATGGCAGTGTTCCAGGCAACCAGCCAAATTCAGCAGCATGAGCGCAAGATAATGTTCCGGGAGCACATCTGCCTGTTGCCGGAGGATGTAAGCAAACAAGTGAAAACATGCAAGAGCGCTCAAGCCAGCCTCAGGACTTACCAGAACGAAGTCACTGGCCTTTGGGCCCAGGGCCGTGAATTAGTGAAAGGGGCCACGGAGCAGGAAAAGGGGGAAGTGCTGGGTAAGCTTCAGGAACTGCAGAGTGTCTACGACACCGTCTTACAAAAGTGCAGCCACAGGCTGCAAGAACTAGAGAAGAGTTTGGTTTCTAGGAAGCATTTTAAGGAAGATTTTGATAAAGCTTGCCACTGGCTAAAGCAAGCAGATATCGTTACGTTCCCTGAAATCAACCTAATGAATGAGAACGCAGAGCTTCACACACAACTGGCCAAATACCAGCACATTCTTGAGCAGTCTCCGGAATATGAAAATCTCCTGCTGACGTTGCAGAGAACCGGGCAGGCCATGTTGCCGTCGCTGAATGAAGTCGACCATTCCTACCTCAGTGAAAAGCTGAATGCTCTGCCCCTGCAATTTAATGTCATTGTCACCTTGGCTAAAGACAAGTTCTATAAGGTCCAAGAGGCGATTCTCGCTCGGAAAGAATATGCTTCCTTGATCGAGTTGACCACCCGGTCTCTGAGCGAACTCGAAGAGCAGTTCTTAAAGATGAGCCAGGTGCCCGCGGACCTGGCCGTGGAAGAAGCTGTGTGTCTTCAGGACGCGTGCAGAGCTCTTCTGGAAGAAGTGGCAGGCCTCGGGGGAGCCGTGGACGAACTGAACCAGAAGAAAGAAAGTTTTCGCAGCACGGGGCAGCCTTGGCAGCCAGACAGGATGCTGCAGCTCGTCACCCTGTACCACCGGCTGAAGCGACAGACAGAGCAAAGGGCTGGCTTGCTCGAAGACACCAGCAGCGCCTACCAGGAGCACGAGAAGATGTGCCACCAGCTGCAGAAACAGCTCGAGGCTGCGAAAGCAGAGCAGTGCAAAGTGAATGAGGAGACGCTTCCCGCAGAGGAGAAGCTCAAGCTGTACCACTCGCTGGCGGGAAGCCTTCAGGACTCGGGAGCCCTGCTGAAACAGGTGGCCATGCATCTCGAGGACCTCGTTCCACACCTGGATCCCTCAGCGTATGAGAAAGCCAAGCGTCGGATCCAGGCCTGGCAAGAGGAGTTAAAACTGCTGACTTCGGCCATTGGCACGACGGTGACCGAGTGCGAGAGCCGCATGGTGCAGAGCATAGACTTCCAGACGGAGCTGAGCCGCTCTTTGGACTGGCTGAGGAGTGTGAAGGCAGAACTGAGTGGGCCCGTGTGCCTGGACCTGAACCCCCAGGACATCCAGGAGGAGATCAGAAAGGTCCAAATTCAACAGGAAGAGGTACAGTCCAGCCTGCGGATAATGAATGCCCTGAGTAACAAGGAGAAGGAGAAATTCACGAAAGCCAAGGAGCTGATTTCCGCTGATTTGCAGCACAGTCTTGCTGAACTCTCGGAGCTGGATGGAGACATTCAGGAAGCCCTAGGCGCCAGACAGGTTGGTATGACAGGGCTCCTCTTGTCTGTTTCCTCACTCTGCTTATTTGTAAACATGTGTGAGGCATGTCTTCGTTTTTTGTTTTGTTTTGTTTTTGTTAGAACTGCTTCCTTAAGTATTTCTTTTATGATACTGTGTAAAATCATGGTCAACAGTGACTTAAAAGGATTTCTTTATTGTTTGTGGACGTGGTATTCATTTCATATGATTTCCATGTTGACTTTCGTTATAATACGGCAACCTCTGCTATCTCTCACCTTTAGGAGAGGTAAGGAATGACAGCACCAGTAGAATCAATGCCATCGTGCATGCATTAATAATGAAATAAGCTAGCAACGAATAATTAGTGATGCCTTTTTAGAACAATGTGAAACCTGGTGTTTCTGAGGTCAGCGCTGGGTGAAGAATCTCCAAATGGAGAGACACAGTTGGACCATGCAGCCCCCCTTCCGATGCCCAGCCACCTTTTCTTCTGGGGTCTCCCATCAGTCACTCTATCTTTTCACCCCTTCCTCAGGGAGGGGTGCCTCATCTTCTCTTGCTTCCCTAAAGCACCACAGGAGCAAGGCTGGAATGCTAATCATGACTTGACTTGGGGACAACAAAGGAAGGAGAGTATGTTTAGAATGTACAAGTACAGATAGCTCTTTAAGATAATGATTTCAGTCCTTCGGGTGAGTACTCAGAAGTGGGGTTGCTGGTAGCTGTGTTCATATTTTTTTTTGAGGGGCCTCCACAGTTTTCCGCAGAGGCTGTACTGGTTTACATTCCCCCGGTGCTGTTACACTTTTCACCAACCGAGGCATTATTTCACCTTGGTAAATATTCAGTCTGTCACATGTTACTAAGCATTATTATAGAGAGAGAGATATAGATATATTATAACATATATATGTGAGAGAGAAAAGTTTCAGAACTAGTCAAGATATCAGTATAAATTTCTTTCATTTCTGTCCTTATTTGAACTTAATAATGAAATTATAACAAGATCAACAGAAGGAAAAGTAGAGGATAATAATGAGTTGCACCAAAACTATTTCACCAACTTTTCCATTCATATATATGTATATATACATATACATATACATACATATATATTTACATATATATTTGTGTGTGTGTGTATATATATATATAATCTCCCCACATGAGGGAGGACTAGAAAAGAAACAGGAAAAATTAAACTATTTGCCGCCAGCACATTGCAACTGAGAGTTGAGTGTGTTTGTACTTGCTATGTTCCAGGCTGCCTTGACTCAAATATACAGTCAGTGCCAAAGGTACTATCAAGTGTTTCAGGCCGCCAGCGACTGGCTTGAGGATGCCCACAAAATGCTGAAGCTGGCAGGCAATGGCCTCGACGTGGAGAGTGCAGAGGAAAGTCTCAGAAGCCACACGGAATTTTTTAGCGCAGAGGATCAGTTCCAGAACAATCTGGAGGAGCTCAAGGGCCTGGTAGCCAACCTGGACCCACTCATCAAGCCAACCGGGAAAGAGAAACTAGCGCAGAAAATGGCTTTCCTGGAAGAGAAGAGCCAGAGGACCATCCAGGACGCACACGCCCAGTTAGAGCTCTTGCAGAGGTAGTCCAGCTGCTTTCGTTTCCGTGTGCTAGTGAAATGTAATGTGTTTTGAAATGAATTTTCACATGGGAAACGGGAATATACTCATGATGTACATCCGTGTGAAAATTCATTCTTCTCTCTTACGTACCGTTAGACATATTGACATCAGAGCTCTGCGTAGAAATGTGTGGTTTGATGTTGCTCAATTGACTTTTGTTGGACTTTTTCAAGATGTGCAGCTCAGTGGCAGGATTACCAGAAAGCAAGGGAGGAGGTTATCGAATTGATGAATGATGCGGAAAAGAAATTGTCCGAATTTTCTTTATTAAAGACGTCTTCCAGTCATGAAGCAGAAGAAAAATTGTCAGAAAACAAGGTTAGTTTCATTGTTGTTGATTTTAACGTCCTTTCATCGTCTTTGTAATGGGTCTCTGGAATACCGTAGTCCCAGAAGCAGGTCAATGAATCATTTCCACCTGGGTCCCTTAAACCTGAACAGAAAAAAGTTTCAGAACTAGTGAAGATATCAGTATAAATTTCTTTCATTTCTGTCCTTCTTGTTTCAACTTAATAATAAAATTATAGCAAGATCAACAGAAGAAAAAATAAAGGATATAATGAGTTGCACCATTAAGCATGTTATATTAAATTAAATGATTAATTTAATTAAATGTCGTCACTGTTTCAGGATTTCAGCTGGAAATGCATAGCTAGGTCTAAACAGACATTCAGACCAATTGCTTCTGATAAAGTGTGACACTATGAATTTCAGTAAATACTTTCTGGCAATAACTTAGATCAATTCAAATATGATTTTAAAATGAATGTTGAGTCTTCCTCGTATATCACAGCCATACAAGGTAGAATGTAACATCCTTAAATACTAAATGCAGTTCACTTACATTTTTGCTGTGTTTTTTAATGAGAGGATTTCATCTCAAGTAGCCAATAAGCTTTCGTTCTTAATAAATAAACATTCACCTTACCTCTTTACAACAACCCCAACCTAAATCAATGAAGAATTCAATGTGAAAGTTACAAGTTACCAGGGGAGAAAGAATATGTGTTGCAACGTTTCCTTTGGTGGGTAATTTTGGGCTTTACTCAAATCCATAGAGCTTTTGGAAAAATCTCTCCCCGCTCCCAAACCTCTTCTCCTCCCCCCCGCCCCCCCTTAGGCTTTAGTGGCACTGGTTAACTCTTTCCACGAGAAAATCGTGGCCCTGGACGGTAAAGCTTCCCAACTGGAAACAGCTGGAAACGACGCGAGCAAAGCAACCATAGGCAGATCCATGACGACGGTCTGGCAGCGCTGGGCGCGGCTCCGCGCGGTGGCCCAGGACCAGGAGAAGATACTGGAAGATGCGGTGGACGAGTGGAAGAATTTTAACAATAAGGTAGTTGCCTTTGTCGATGGGCTCACACTGTTGTTTTCTCCCTGACAATCATGTATTTCGAAAAGCAGTATTTGGCTCTCTTTTTTGAAATTGGCCTTGAGAAAATAAAAAGCTTTTTTAAAATTCTGTTTCAATGACATGAAAACCAAATTATGAAACAACACACAATAGGCAATGTGCAATTTAATTCCAAGTCAGGGTCTAATTATTTTACTAAGAAAATGAAGAAATGATATTTTGAAAGAAGAACAAGCCTACTTTCCTCCATTTGCTAGATTCTTCATGAAACTTTCTTACCTGGCCCTGAAAAATTACAAAATACTTTTTCTTTGCCATGGAATTGAGCAGGAATTTAACTCATTTCCCAAGTCTTACATTACTTTCTTTCACCTTTTAAGTAGGATTCAGTGTTTTAAGCCCCATCTCTCTTTATAAATCAAAGAGACACATTCATGTTAACTTAAATACTGGAAAAAGTTTTTCATTTGCCTTTTAGTTTAAAAAAAACCACCTTTTCTATGTTATGCAGTCTCCGCTTGCCCTGATATTATTTTGAAATTAAAGCTTTATGCCCAGAATTATAAAGATGGTCTTACCTTTCATGTGAAGGAGATTGTTCAGGGCTTACTTTCCTGAAATGTAGAGTTTACACCATCATCTTTTTTTTGAGATTTTACTTATTTATTTTTAGAAAGGGAAGGGAGGGAGATAGAGAGAGAGAGAGAGAAACATCAATATGAGGTTGCTGGGAGTCATGGCCTGCAACCCAGGCATGTACCCTGACTGGGAATCGAACCAGAGACACTTTGGTTGGCAGCCCACGCTCAATCCACTGAGCTACGCCAGCCAGGGCTACACCCTCATCTTTAACAAGCTTTGATGCATTAGTGTCAAATGTGGTATTTATTAGAATCACCCCAATATTTCAGTTTGTTTTGGACTTCATAGTATATACATACATTTTTCATCAGGTTAAAAAAGCCACTGAAATGATCCGTCAGCTGCAAGGTAAACTACCGGGAAGTTCAGCGGAGAAAGCCTCAAAAGCAGAACTCCTAACGCTCCTGGAACTTCACGACACGTTCACGCTGGAGCTGGAGCAGCAGCAGTCGGCCCTGGGCATGCTGCGGCAGCAAGCACTGAGCATGCTCCCAGATGGGGCCACGCCGTCCCCTGGGGAAGAGCCGCCCACCATGCAAGAAATCACAGCCCTGCAAGACCAGTGCCTGAAGTAATTTTCTGCTCTCGTTCTCTGTTACTGAGCTGGGCTGGGGCCCAAAGGGATCAGAGTGGTTCAGAGTCTGTGGGTGCTCCAGCAGGCCACCTTACAATGCAGGGATCAGTTCCCGTCATCCCTGCTTTCACTGTGCTTTGCTCTGCAATGACTTATCTGACAGGCACATACCTAGTAGTATTTAGAAACACAGCGGGGACCTGAACAGATTCGGTCTGTACCCACATGCCGTTTACAGTCACGCAGCAGAGACGGGTAGCTGCAGAAGCCGCTCGAGCAAAGCACGAAGAGGGTGGGAAAGGCACACAAAACACAGGCAGCTACCCTGGGAGGGCCGTTGGGGGAGGCTTCCCTTCGGTAGGTGTTTCATCTGAGGACGCAGGGGGCCTGCGCGAGCCAGCGAGGGGAGGGGAGAGTGTTGCAGACGGGAACAGCATGTAGGAAGCCTTGGAAGTAAGCATGTCACTTTCAGGGAAGTGTCGGTTGATGCGGCAATTCATGAGAAACAATGCTTGAAGTTGAGAGCTGCTTAGAGTCTAGTCTTGAAAACGTTCAGTGATTCATTGGTTAAATCGGTGGACAAAGAGATTGGAACAAGGATGATACCCAAGTCCGGGTAAAGGAGACATTCAGAACTTAGTAGATGGCGGAAGTTAATGTAACGATACCTGAGCAGCCTGGTTCACTCACTGGGCCAAGGAAGGAGAAATGTCAGTAGATAATTTAACTGCTGTAATCACTACTATTATTCATACATATCCTATACCTGCCTCTGTAGTTATGGATGAGTTCAAGGTAACTGAACTCCATTTATTTAAACTTTTTAACCAAATTTAAGTCAATTCAAAGAACAGCTTACACTTGGGGTGTTGAATATTATTAACTGTAAAGTTTCCAAAACTTGGCTCCAAAGACTGGTTTCTAACAGACACAAATATGCCAGTAATGCATTACACATTACCTGCAAAGGCTGATAACCCTAGACCATCTGAGGGGATTTACAGAGAGGAAATAAATAATGCCCAGGTTACTCTACGTAGGAAAATTCATTGCAATATAGTGGCATGGGAGTGTGTCAATTCTCAATTTTCCAGGGATACATCATTCACTTCATGTGATGTGTATTCTTCTTCTATACTTGAACTAAACTTAAGTATTACTGAAAATTATCTGACAGTATTTACTGGCAAAAAGATGAAGTTTCACCTTTTACAAAATGTCTGGTTTTTGATAATATAGTGCTGTGGAGTAGGGTTCACGTCTGCTTTCTCCCCGCACTCCCTGTTTCTGAAGCATGCAGGAGAAGGTGAGGAATCACGGGAAGGTGGCGAAGCAGGAGCTGAAGGACCGAGAAGCCGTGGAGACTCAGATCAATTCTGTGAAATCTTGGGTTCAGGAAACGAAGGAATATTTGGGGAACCCAACAATAGAAATAGATGCTCAACTTGAAGAACTTCAGGTACAAAACTCTCCTCATTCCCTATGCCTGTCCTTCAAAAAAAATAAATTGCCCTGATTTTAATCAGACACATTTGTTTATAATCAATGAAATATTGGATGAATTTAAAATTTTCAGAAATGTCTTACATAAAAGGTTTTTTAGTATTATTCCATAGGAGTTTTGTTTGTTCTATATAAAGTAGATATGTTTTTTATTCATAGGCTGAAGAAAAGTTTGGTTTTTGTCAAAGTGTTTCTCTAATCCCACACTTAATTCTGTATTGAGGGACAGTGTATCACTGTGCTCTGTACACACGAAGATTTCCTTGGGCTCCCAGAAATTTCTTGTTTTGATCTTTTCTTCAGGTTCTCCTAACAGAAGCCACCAGTCACCGACAGAACATGGAGAAAGTAGCTGAGGAGCAAAAGAGCAAGTACTTGGGTCTCCATGCTATATTACCTTCGGAGCTCTCCCTCCAGCTAGCTGAGGTGGCCTTGGACCTGGGAACCATCCATGACCAGGTAAACCTGTTAGCAAGGAAGAGCGCCTTCCCGTTCTCTTATAGGCTCAGTACTCTTGTACAAGAGTGCTCGGATTTCACAGTCAGATCTTCATGGAAAGAGAGTTTGAAAAAAAGCCAGCTTAGCATAAGACAATAACATTAAATTAGAGGTCTTATTCATAGGCAAAAAACACACATCAGATGACCATATTTATCAACAGTAATGTCAAGTAATTAAACATAACTTATCTGCTTTTCTTTTATCTTTTTCAAAAAAAAAGACAAAGAGCAAAAATAACAAAAGATATATGTCATGTGTTCAACAAATATTTCTTGAGTGCCCACAGGCTACCAGGCACTCTGCTAGATGTAATTCAGCCTTTTATTTATATAAAAAGAGAACTTTTTTTTTTTACTGTTTTTCTTTGGCATTTTTGTTATAAGCAAAAGTATGAACGTTTGCTATCAAATCAAGCCAAAGCCATTAAAAACTTGTAAATGTTCACTGTCCCTTTTCATCTTCCATTGGATGTGCTTAATGCTTTCCTGTCATACTGTAAGGATGTAATTGCAAAGTTAGAAAAAGAATTACCAGATCATTAACAGCTACTTATGAAACGGTGCTTGGAAACAAATTTCTGTGTTCCAGTTATCTGGAGGAGTTCTGCATATTAAGAAGGAAAAGGCTTAGAAGAGTCTACAGGCTCAAGGTCACGGTGTTAAAAACGCCCATTCAAACCGAGCTACCCACACTGCCATCTTTGGATGCTCTGTAAACATTTGATGAGTGAATCACTGTACAAGCTCTGCTTGTTCCTCTGCCAAAGCAGCAGCAGAAAGACATGCGGTGGATGCATAAAGACTTAGGAGTAAGGCTGCATGGAAAACCAGGAGTGTTTGCGCAGTAACTGCGTGTGGTTGGTTTGACAAAGCTCATCAATGGCAAAGCAGCCCTGACCGCCTGACACCTCTCGTCAACATCCACACATGAGGGTTTTCATGTCTGTTCCCCAGTTCTAATGACAATTCCTTTTGCTGTTCTCCTGATTATGTAGATCCAGGACAAAGTAAAGCAAGTTGAACAGAGCAAGGCCATGAGCCAGGAATTCAGCCAGCAAATCCAGAAGATAACTAAAGAGCTCACAACTATTCTAACTACACTGAGAGCAAAGACAGATAATTTAGTTCAAGCAAAAACTGACCAAAAGGTAAGGAAAGAGAAGTAGAAAATGTACAGGGTGCTCACTGAATAAACTCAATATTTTTTGGAGTTAGTTCATTTTGGGGATATAAAAAAAAAAGGACTTTCCAGATCAGTAAGCTTCATTAAACCCAAGCAGTAAAGAGAGCAAATAAAGATATTTTATAAACATGACAGCACAGGCCTATCTACATGGTATAACCATTTGTCACAACTGAACATTATTAATAAATATACATGCATGTGTGAATAAGCGGGGGAAGTATCCGAGAACAAACAATGAATTAGGAATACAGGAATGTAAATTCCAAGCGAAAGGATGTCCTTGGTAGCTAAATCTGTTCTCACCCCGCTGATGAGTGAAGTGACTCATCCTTTTCGGGTGGGGCAGAAGGAAAATGTTAGGTTTCTCAGCCTCATAGGAAATAAACACCAGGGTTGCAAAACATCCCGTCCCGCCTTTCCAACTGAAGACACAGAAATGACCTAATCATGGTAGAATTAATTATTCCTCACAGCATTTGGCTCCTATGGAAACATTTAAAATATCATCCTTTGAAGAAATAAATGAATAGAATAAAATAAAGTCAAATATCACCGTTCGGATCTCGCAAACTTGGGAGGAACTCACTTTCTGTGGTTCTGATGTTCTTGCACTTCCGTGACCACCTAGGCGCTGGGAGAGGAGCTGGATGCCTGCAGTTTAAAGCTGATGGAGCTGGATGAAGCCGTACAGAAGTTCTCGGAACAGAATGGCCAGCTGGGTAGGCCCCTGGCCAGGAAGATAGGAAAGCTGACTGAACTGCACCAGCAGACCAGTAGGCAGGCTGAGAACCGGCTCTCCAGGCTCAGCCAGGTGAGTTTTCTGGCCAGTGGTCAAAGTTCTCTAGGGCAGAAATTCCATGTTCTGTTTTTCTCTTTGGAAGATAATAAATAAAAAGTTGATCTGGAAAACGACGGGAGTAATTTAAGGGGTAGCTTACTTCATCCCGCACCTGTGTTCCTAAGAATTAGACATAAACCCACCTTTATTTTATATCAAACCATTACTATAAACTCTTTGACAAAGGTGGTCATGTCCAGGTAATCTTGATGTGAATATTTTGTGAACTGGGGAAGCGTTTTGCAAAATGCATTGTCAACCATTAACTTGTTTCACAGATCAGTTTGTGTGAAGTAAGATGAGTGTATTGACTTCCAGATATTATATAATAGCTATTATTTACTTCATAGGTTCAGGTCACACATCCACCATGACTGTTGAGTGTGGACTCGACTTCTACTACCTGATGATATATGTTTTCTGTAACCAGAGATAAGTTAACTCAGGATTTGGCAACCAGTGAATTACAATACTGAAACCTGGTGTGCCAGGATCCCCGCCCACTGCCTCCTTACTCGGTGAGGGCGGGGAATGGACGGAGGGAGGCAGAAAGGAGAGCTGGATAGATAAGTAAGAGATGAGAATAGAGAAGCTTTTTTCTTTTTAAGGAAAGATTAATCAAGCGTATTGAGAACTTGGATTTTATCCCGAAGTCACTGGGAAGTCCCTGAAATGTTTTCCACGAGGACATACCTTTTGTAGATTTAAAAAAGGGGGTGGGGGTTCTAGGGAAAGTAACCTCACAAGGTGCTGATCGTAAATGCCTAACTGGGCAGGTAGGTCCTGGTGGGTAGTCACACCCAAGAGCTATAACTCCTTTCATGGGAGGTTTTAAGCCTGCCCTGTTTGTTATTCTTGTGCATCTAGGTTAACACACCTTTGAAATAAGCATAACCACCCGCAAGAGAGCGTATAATCAGTGTTAACTACCCTGTAATCCAATCACCCACCTTGCTTTCTTTAATCTTCCTTCTGTCCCCTCCTTAATTTTTAAAAGAAACTGCAAAACGATTATTCTGTGGGACATTGGAGATCCTCCTCCATGGCATATGTTGTCCGTTTGGCTCAAATAAACTAATAAAATTTCTCTGCAGGTTTGGATGTTTCTTATGTTGACACTTGAAATATCTCAGATATTATGTAATGATTAACTCGCAGGACTGTTGTATCCAAAGAGAGACAGAAGACTGATTTCTAGCTCAAGAAGTAAAGGTTACCTTTGTCATCGGAATGTTCATGATTTTTTTAGGCAACATCCCATTTAGAAGAATACAACGCAATGCTTGAATTGATTTTGAAGTGGATTGACAAAGCTAAAGTCTTGGTACATGGAAAGGTTGTGTGGAATTCTGCCAGGCAACTTCGGGAACAATACATTTCCCATCAGGTAACTTTGGGAAAAAGGGTTTTCAAAGAATAACTAGGAGAGCAATTTAATTTAACTGGCTACATGTACCGAAAACTCAGAGGACCATCATGTCAAGTTGTTCTAGGTGCCAAATTTAAAAAAAAAAAAACAAAAACAAAACCTAAGGTAGCCTTACAACTTGTCCAGTGGTTTGAAAGAAAGGAGCTACACATGGGATTTCATAACTATACAAAGAAATGCATGTCTCCCCTTGACTTTCCTTCCCCAAGACCAAAAATTATCAGTCCCTTTTTTTTGCAGCTTCTTTGAAACAGTTCTGTGCAGAGATTCGGTGGAAACTTCTTCTGATGAAGAGACGTAGCACATTTAGAAAGACTAAGTGGGCTAGAGTCAGACCAATGGGGAAACCAAGCGCGGCCGCTTCGGGCAGTGCGATTTGAGAGAAACTACACTCCCTCCCTGAGTTCAGTCTTCCCAGCTGTAGGATGGAGATGTAACTGATGTACATTGCAGAACTGGGACAAGGATCAAATGGGGTAACTTCCCACAGGAAGTAGGGGTCAGCCGGGAACCAGCAACGAGTCCACATCATATTACTTCATTTCCTCTGGAGTTTTCTCCAGCCCATGTCGTCCAGGACATTATTTCATTCTGTCTAATAGCCCAGCCACCTTGCGATGAAATACAGAATGGTTTCTAAGTTACATGGCTATCCTCAAGTAGTGTCGATTTTCTCTTTCTTTTATTCTGGTCTTTTAAATCCATCGCCTTTTCCATGATGACTGACAGAGTTCTCGATCAAAGCCTCATTTTCTCCTTTCTACTGCTTTACAGGCTTCTAATTGGTTTCACTGCCTCCACAGTCTGTCTTCCCTCATCAGTCTCATATGCTATTCTCAACAAATCTTCCTTAAACAACTCTAACTTTCTACTTGAAGATATGCTTATATATTAACAGATGAGACTTAAGGTAGAACCAGTTGTAAACAGTGAAGAAAATACTCAGCATCATTAGAAATCTAGAAAGGCAGTTTAAGAGCGAGCATTTTAACTGCCAAGTGCACACTGTTCCTTCCAGTTCATATTGAAGAAGCTGAGAGCTCTCCAACACTCCTGGGAACCTGGTGAACTCTCTCTGAAAGACGGTTGGCAAAATGGATCATGATCACCAATAAGTTCCTCCTCTGCAGTCCAAATTGCAGAAAATAGTTTATGCAGTATTAACCGCTAGAATGCAATTTTAAAGGAAACCTCGATGTCAACTCATTTTCCAGAGTAAACTTTTGGATATGATGGAATATAATGCAGTCTTTAGAATAGACATGAAGGCTTTTTCTTTAAAATAATTTCTGTGCTCATTTATTTATTCAACAAACATTTAGAAAGTATTTTCCAAAGCCAGGGATTTGGGGAGACATTTGGAATACAAACAGTATTTCCTGTCCCTGCCCCCAGGGGCTTGGTAATTAATGGGAGACTGGAGACAGAGAGATCCAGACAATTACAATCGATGATGATGCAAGCAGGCAGGGACCAAGGTGCTGGAGAAGCCCACAGAGGGTGCTCACCCAGACTGCCCTGGGTTTGAGAAGGAAGTTAAGGGAAGCCTTTTCAGGAAAAGGTGATTCTGGGTGGAGCCCTGAAAGACCGCAGCCCCCTCTGTAGTAGCAGGAGTGAGGGGGTGCTCTGCTGGGGTCCCTGGAAGGTGCGGCTTGAGAGCTAGAGGAAAGAGGCGTCAGAGACAGACTAGAGAGCAAAGGAAAAGACAGGCGATGAAAGCCTGGTAGGCACGGGCACTTCATCCTAAACTCCCTCTGAAGGTTTTCACAGCTGTTCTGCAGGCAAGTGACAAGTGCAGACTTGTATTTTAAGAAGGATGACTGTGGAACCCAGACTATTGAAGGGAAGGCCACAGAGAAGGTAGTTGTAGTATTTCAGGGGAAAGTGACAAGGCCTTCCTTTGGAGGCTGAGAGAAGGCTAAAGCAAGGGGTGTTCCTGAGCTGGGATTGTGGACTTGGAGACTGTGGCTGATGCGGGTGAAAGGGAGGGAGGAGCCAAGGATGATTCCCGGGATTTTTTTTTTTTTACTTGGGCAGTTGGGTGGGCTGAGTGCAGGCGGACAGGTGTCAGGTGTTGGTGGTTAACGCACTCAGGTGCTCAGGAGAGCACTCAGCCCGTACACACTGTTTCGGGGAGCTCTCCGGTGCCTGCCTTAGTAATCACGGCTTCCCGAGGTTACCCACAAACAGTGCACAGAGAGAAATGTTCCCAACGGCAGGTGAAAAAGGAAGATGGAAAATTGTAGGTATATTATGATGTTAGGTGCCTAAAAATATACCCACACATAACAGCAGTTACAGCTTACTTGGTTACCATTCGGTTAGGGGATTATGGATATTTTACTTATATATTATTGTGAGAAAAATATATGTTCTACTTTTTTTAAATTAAAAAAAATTAAGAATAATGTCCCATGTCCCATTTGTCCTCTTCATACATCACTCACCCCAGCACCTGCCTATTTCGTGCTCACTCACCTATGTGTCTTCGCTTGTGCTGCTCCCTCAGCGTAAAATACCCTTCCTCTTCTTGCCCATCCGTCAAAATGCAAGCGGCCTACTGACTCAGCTCAGATGTGAGTGTTCCAGGAAGCCTTCTCCAACCTCCCTGCAAGTTCATCTCATTTCTGACCTCTCCTTAACCCATTATTCTTTTCTCTCTACTCAGGTAGTGCATAATGCATGGTTATTAGTCCACTTGTATCCGTGTCACTGCCAGCAGATGATACTATCCTGAATGACAAGGGCGTGTTTTATCCCTCTTGGTATCCTAATTTGCATCTATGCCCATGTCTCACTTAGAGCAAGTGATAAAAGGTTTTTTTTTGTTTGTTTGTTTGCAGTGCTCTAGTCTTTTTCATTTCTTAGACTGACCTACACTTAGATCTAAGGTATAGAGTATGAGAGCTGAAATGCATCTCTTTAGTTTAAATATGCGAAAAGGTAGGAGGCCCCACGACCCGATGAAGCTACCCATGGGCAGAGCATTGCCCCTGCTGGGATGCTTGTGACCCTCAGGAAGCAGCTTGAGGTGGTGGACAAGAGCCCGAGCCTTATGGTCCAGCACTTTAAAACATGTGGCCTCGGCAGATCATTTACAGTTTCTGAACTTTGATTTCTTTGTCTGTGAAACTCGGATAACAGTAGGTGGGGAGTGGGCCCTGGGGTGTGAAGATTAAACCACAGGGGGGCACATGGGCTGTGGCTCCCTTCCTGGCCCGAAGGCCCCCCCCCACCGCACCACGTGGATTACCTACACTTCTCTGCCTGCTTATCAGTGCCGTGGTGTTGCTCATTCCCTGTAGACCATGCTAGAAGAATCTGAAGAAATCCACAGCGATCTGGAAGCGATGACCGAGAAGTTACAGTACCTCTCTAGCGTGTACCACACAGAACAAATGTGTCACCAAGTGGCAGAACTGGGACGGGAGACCGAGGAATTGCGGCAGATGATCAAATTTCGTCTGCAGAATCTCCAAGATGCTGCCAAGGTAAAACTATAATAATAATAATAATAATAAATTTAAGTTGAAAAGTCCATCATTAAAAAAAAATGGTGGTCTTATAGAAGAGACAGAGCACTCATCTCTCATGGGCCTTCCTGACTGTGATGTTATTCTTCACCTATGAGTTTGGGCTTTAAGTACTTAAATATTGACATCCATATTGTTTTTACTCCGCAGGATATGAAAAAATTTGAAACAGAGCTAAAAAACTTACAAGTCGCTTTGGAGCAAGCCCAGGCCACCCTGACTTCTCCGGAAGTCGGGCGTCTTAGTCTCAAAGAGCAGCTGTCGCATCGGCAGGTGAGCGAAAATAACTCAGCGGAGATCACTGGGGGTCTACTGATAGGTTTTTTTTTTTTAAAGAAAAGTTATGAAAAAGAATTTGTAAACTCAGTTATAGTCTCAGCTGCACATACGTGATTTGCAACATTTCCTGGAAAACGTGTATGACTTGTGAACTAGCTGTAGTTTGTCTCTTGCTTGCGAAAGGAGCGCTTCAGTGTAAAATGTGTGAACTGTGTTCTCGCACTCTCAGCATCTGCTGTGTGAGGTGGAGTCGCTGAAGCCGAAGGTCCGGGCCGTGCAGACCAGCCAGAGCGCGCTCCGGATCCCTGAGGACGTCGTGGCCCGCTTGCCGCTCTGCCGCGCGGCGCTCCAGCTGCAGGAGGAGGCCAGCCGGCTGCAGCACATGGCCATCCAGCAGTGCAATGTCCTGCAGGCACGTGTGCGGCCCGCGCAGGCGCAGCAGCAGCCAATGAGTCACTAGCTCCTGGTCTTAGCTGGGGCACAGCCATCAGAACACCCCCAGAGTGTTAAATGTGGCAGGTTGTGGTTATATAAAATAAGGAGGTGAAATGCTATGCTTTGGATCACCCACGAAAGCCTGGAGAAAGTTCTGTAAAAATATCTGTTGGTGAAAACTATCTTGTAGCAATATTTTTTTATAAGAATGACTTATATAGGTTAATTTTATATTCAATGTTATTTTTACCTAATTATTCATCTGAGAATCATCTAGAACAGAGGTGCCAAACTCATTTTCACTGGGGGCCACATCAGCATTGCAGGTACCTTCAAAGGGCCAAATGAAATTTCAACTCCTTTATAGTTAAGGAGTAGTTACATTTACACAGTCCTAAAATTATTTCAATGCTTTAAAGGCAACCACGAGGCTGATGTGGCCCCCGGTGAAAATGAGTTGGACACCCTTGATCTAGAACCTTGTAATATGACTCTACTAGTCACATATAGTACAGGGGTATTTTTCACACTTGAGCATATTGATGCACTAAATGCATTTTCATGTCTGAGAGGTACTCCCAAGTATAATTTAGTCTCTTTAACAAGAGAAAAATCATTGACTCGGAAAATACGACACCATTTACCTCATATCTCATTTCAACTCATATTTCATCATTTTTATCCAACAATTACACACGTATCCTCTCATTAGATTGCTAATGGCCCCTTTGGGCAATTATCCTTACTCCTTGGATTAGCTTGTAATTTGTTAGACAGTAAATTCCTGGGGATAGGAGTCACGCTTAATTACTTCTTTTTACCCTTTATTCCAGCACTTAACAAGTGCCTTATATATATTTTCAGTATTTCCTGTGGAAAATGAAGTAATCGTGTTTTTCATACTGCCTCCTACCATTTTCTGACCATGATGCTGCTGTCTTCAAGACAATATGAATGGCCACTTAACTACTCTGAATTCATGAATAATAATCCTGGTAAAGTGATTTAGGAAAAAGGCTTTGAAGTATCTGCCTAGAGCTGAGGATTTGAATGATCCAGGAATTCTACCCATCATTCCTTTATTCCCTGGACACACAGTTAAATAGGAGTTAACACTGTAGTTTGTCAGAGAGCAGTGCAGAATTACTTAACACAGTTATTGATATAAGAAAGATAATCATGGGATCTTTTCTGCCCCCAAAGGAGGCTGTGATGCAGTATGAACAATATGAACAAGAAATGCAGCACCTCCAGGAGCTCATAGAAGGAGCTCACAGGGAGATTGAGGATAAGCCGGTGGTCACCAGTAACATCCAGGAGCTGCAAGCCCAGATTGCTCGGCACGAGGTGAGACAGGAGCCTGGGCGGGACTCTGGCTTGATTGGAATCCGTGATTGGTTTCGAGTGAATGAAAGGGAAAGGTTCTCCCTGTCTGGTACATCACGTGTTGAGTCCTTGGGTGGTATCTTTGGCTGTTTTTGCATTTTGAGGGCTCTTTTTTTCTAAGACTTTCTAAGACCTAGTCGCAGGAGTCTTCCCCTTGATTCTAAACGCCTTTACATGTTGTTCATGACATAGCTCCACCGGGACCCGGAGACTGTCTCCTGGCCCTGAATTCTCAGTTAATGCACCGAGACACAGGCTGAGTCCCATATTCAAAGCCAGCAAGAAACAGCAATGCTCAAAGTCTCACTGTTTTGATCACCTTCTTTTAAAAAAGGGATATTTCACATTTAAAAAATGATTTGTTATTTCAAATATTGATCATTTCATCTCCTTTCATCAAAATTAGAGAATGGTCCGTATTTTTTATTTTGTTGACTTCCAAATTTAGCATCTTCCCGATTTCAAAAGTGCTGCTTTCCTTGGACCTTTGGCATCATTGTGACCTTAGGACTTGGACTCCCCTTGTGCAGACCTGGTCTCAGAGACCACAGACCTGGAGTGTTTGAGCCCATTGGCCCTTGGCAGTGAACTTCCGCTCCTGGCTTGTCAATGCCTATATATGTCACATTTAGACTTTCCCTTGGGGGCTGGCTCATAGCATCATGAATTTTGGTAAGGGATTGGGACTAGGAGGTATCTTATTTCTCTGTGCCAAGGGTGGACATTAAGTTTACCTTTCCAAGTGCTCCAGTTGGTTGTCACAAGGGCAACAAACTGTTTTCCCAAACCAGGTGTCACAGTGAGGCTCTCAGCAGGTTCATTTGTTGCTCTTTATGGATAGAAAATCTGACGACCCCCCCCCCAAGTTCAATTCTTTAGTTTCTCAACACATCCAATGTGTAAATTACTTTCATTTATATATAACTTATAAATGAATGGAAATAAATGTCCCACCTACATTTACTCCTATATGGTAGATATATCTATGTTAACTATTCCTTTTTCTTATGCCATTGGTTAAACAGAAATGTTATACAAATATTTGAAACTGCTGTTTATATAACTCATACATTAGACTATATATTATAAATTTATTTCAAAACTATTTTTAATCCCAGTTTCTAAGGTCCAGAATTTTGTTGTAACAACTTTTCTGTCGTAGTACAGAAAATATATTTTTAAAAACTTCTCTACAATAGCAGTAATTCTTATTACCATGTTTTTCTGATTTTTAAAATGATCTATAAGGGTTTTAACATTACATTTTATAACAACCCTGTGAGGTAAAGATTTTTTTTTTATTATCACCATTTTACTGATAAGAAAAGGGAAACTGACTTTTTAGATGACTTCCTAAGCCCCCAAATCTGGTAACTCAAAGAAGCCTGATTCTAATCTAGTGCCTTTGGCCCCAGATTGGTTTTTCACTGCAGCAGAAGCTACATGAGCCATCTCACTGCACAGAAGCAAAGAGTGATGGTCCTGGAGAGTGAATGACTTGCCCGGGGTCACAGAGCCGGCGCTCAGCACAGTCAGCAGTAGGCTGGCTTCTGCTCCGTAGGCTGACTTCCTGGCTTCTGCTCAGGGACCTGTTCATTCTGTCATATTCTCCCCGCAAGTTCTACACATCAGTGTAGACATTTATTAGCTCTGTCATGTGATTTAGGATACATCTTCCTATCAACAATGACATAGTCCTGGGCGAGGCTCATTGTAGGTATAAAACAAACGCAGGAAGGAAAGTGCTGAATGGAGAAAGCCTGATTTATGATAACATAAAACTTTGGAAGACTGCTTTTTCCTGTACTTTCGATCTGCTTTTAATAGCATTTCAATCCTGATGGGAGTCCCATTTCCTTATGGGTAACTTCAACTCACAAAAATAATTGATAATTGATTCGTTTCTAAGGAATTCCCATTTTTTTTCCCTGTGACTTTTCAAATGTTCCATTTAATCGGAGAAAATTACCCTGCCACTTTCACATCTTAGGAGAGGAGCCCTTGGACCTCTTGCTTTCCAGTGGACACAGGAGGCTTACCCCTGAGTGCAGGCAGTGGCTCACCCAGGGCAGCTTTCCTCGGCACAGCCGCAGTACCTGAAATCCCCACCTTCATGCTCATCTTTTATAGTCATTTTCAGAAATACCCAATAAAGTTAAAAATAAATATGCTTTCCAAGAATGGGGAACACGTTAACTCATTAGAGCTTCATTTTACTACAGCGGGCTTGACCACCAAACCACAAAGTTAATGGGAGGCAGGCAGGCTTATTCTTACAGAAGAAAGCTCTAGAGAGCTGTGTCTGCAAGGGAGTCACTCATAGAGGTTAACCATATAATGCAGATTCTCACAAGCCTAGTAAATCAAAATCTTTTGAAGTGGAGACCAGAATTGCATTTGTAGCGAACAACCAGATGAGTTTTACACACAGTAAGGTTGAGAACTCCCATTAAGGCAAGGGGAGTTTGCTGTCAGTGTGGGCGTGCGTTGGTACTGCCATCAGGGCAGTGACCATCCGTGGGGGGCACCAAGGGTGGGAGGACTGAGGCTGCCTGTGCTGCACAAGGATTCCTCCAGTCTGCCCACACGGGGCAGGCCGCTGCAGGAGTGCTCCCAGATCTGTCCCGTGGCAACAGAGAGCTCAAGGAGTCCGGCAAGCTGGCGGAAGTCTCTGTCTGCGCGTGTTAACTAATCATTTGTAGAGTAGCCATGTGTCAGGCATGAGACCAGATATAGTAAGTAGCTGCTTAATCACGATTTTTAAAGCCCTGTTAGGTATAATTAAGTATCCAGCAGCTCTACTAGGTAAAGACTTGATGATTTCTGCTTTTTAATTCTTAATTTTAAAAGTACCTCCGCTATTCTGGAAGTCAAGAAAACAGGCTGCTGACGGAGCTCTCCTGGCCTGTTTTCCCTTCCATTCAGCCCGTTTGGGTTGGGAGAGGAGACACAAACTGGCAACGAGAACAAAATGGTACATATGTATGTGCACATGTGTATACATACACATATATACATACACACGTACACACACATATACCATTTTCTTATGTTGTCGTTTTGTTTCTGAACTTCAAGTTCAAAGCTCTAGTTTGAATGTCAGTATATTTAAAATTATGAGTATACACACATTCATATTTTAAAGACATTGACATTTATTGTCGATGTGTTATGTACAAACACTAAAGGACAACGTTTTAGACCAAGGAGCCAAATAAAAGGAATAGGAAAAGGTAATGGTGTTGTACTTTTAGGAATAAGGTTTTAGAATATACCTCTTTATTTTTAAAAAGATGTATACACCTTTTAAGTAAGAAAGTATATGTTTAATATTTTAGAATTACTATTTTAGTTTATTTCCTTATTTTAATATTTTAGCATTTTTAAGGGCTGTGTGCTATCCAGAATATATTTTCAATAAGCTCTTGGGAAAAGTTTAGAAAACCTCTATCTCTCAAGACAATTTTTTCCAACAGGAAATGTATTTAAAAGCCATTACACTTAAACTGAACACATTCAAAGCCTTAGTTTGAAGTGTCAGAAACATTTGAAGCATGGTGGAGTATGTGAGGGAAATTTTAGTGAATGTTCGGACAAAATTGCATTTTGGGAGTTAACTGCATTAAAAAGTTAGAGTTTCGTATATAATGTTTAGCTTATCTTCAAAAACAGCCCTCAGGGACACAGCGATGACAAGCCATTCACTTAGTGACCCTGTCTGAACAACTGACGCCTCCATTTGATATATTCAGTATGATAAGAGCTGAGCGTTGCATTTTTTTGTAGTTTTAGTCATCACATGACCTAATTTCCATGGCATGAACCATCTGGCAGTGGCAGACTCCCAGGCATTTTAAAGAAAGTTACAGGTTCTTCAGGTTACGTAACTTCCTGATTCTGCCCGCAGCAGCCCCCCTGGGTTCGGATCCGGGGCCGGAGCCCGCGCGTCCTGCGCCCCAGCCGCTGGCTCGGCTCGGCGCACCTCTCCGCCCAGCCCAGCCGCGCTGTGGGCTGGCTCGGAGCTGCAGGCAGCCTTGCAGCTCCGCACCGTCCACATCCTGCCTCCTCCGGCCGGCGCGCGCGGCAGCCGCCTGGCACAGCTCTGTGATTTCATTGGCCAGCCCCGGAGGAAGATGAATGCTACCAGCTCTGTTTCCTTTTGATGCTGCTCTGACACCCAGGGGCGGGGGGTGGGAAAATGTTTCCTCAGGAGCTGGCTCAGAAAATCAAGGGCTACCAGGAGCAGATTGCCTCTCTGAACTCCAAGTGCAAGATGCTGACAATGAAAGCCAGGAACGCCACCATGCTGCTGACGGTGACCGAAGTGGAGGGGCTGCCGGAGGACTTGGACGGGAAGCTCCTCCCCGCCTCTTCTGCCCACCCCTCTGTGGTCATGGTAAGTGAGGGTCAAGGCCAGTTTTGCAGGGCGTGGAGCGCTGCTCTCCTGTGAGTGTACCCTGCTCCCTGGTGCAGGTTCCTGCTCTGGCTTATTTTAGGGATCAGTGGTAGGTCTTGCAGACTAGAGCTGAAGAAGTCTCCTGAACTGTCTGCTACATTTGGGCCAAAGCCAGTACGTGACACTGTAAACAATGACAGTGGAAATAGCTTGACAGTCTCAAGCTATTTGCATGAGACTGCTGAACTACTTGATAATGTCAGAGGTCAGCCCTGCATTTGTTTATAATTTAGCAAGAATACTGAGAGACGCTGTGCATCAGAAAATAAATAAAATCCTCTGCACAGTTTTCTAGTTTTCTGGGGCAGAGGGGGGATGAGAGAATCATGCTACATATATTGTGTGTATTTACTTGTAAGGATGTTTAAGGAAATATAGGAGAAAGGCTATTATTAAAAAAAATAAGAAAATTAGAAAATCTGAAGTTTAGCTTTGGATTAAAATACAGAAGTTCCAGTAATTTCTCTCTATATTACTTCCCAGCCACTTTGCATCTAAAATGCATTAGTTATTTTGGTTCCTCGGCGTTGTCCAGCGCTGTATATTTTTCACACAAACGTGCTGGACATGGATAGTGCATAACCATACGTGGGCTTTTTGGCGATATAGCACTTAGGGTGTACTTATCTCTGAGAGTACTTGTAATCTGAGATGTCTAAAAAAATCCAAGCACTATTTCATAGACTCTTCCTTCATTTGTACAATTTATGAGGGTTTTTTTTAGTTATTTATAAAGATACAATCAAGGAAAAGAAAGTAAATCAGAAAAATAGTTAATCAACAACAAAACTTTTTATAGGATATGCACCTCCTATCCCTGTTAGTTTTATAAATGGCCCCCAGTGTCATATTCATTTGAACCAAATTTTAAACACAGATACAAAATTTGTGTGTAAATATGGGTCTCAGTAATTCTAACCTTTGTTATATAATTGTCTCTGTTTGACTTATGCTTGAGCAGATCTTCTGTTGCATTGCTAACTGGTTTTTATGTCCTTTGGACTGCCTTTTATGTGACAGATGACTGCAGGTCGCTGTCACACTTTGCTGTCACCTGTCACTGAAGAGTCTGGGGAGGAGGGAACCAACAGTGAGATTTCCTCTCCACCTGCCTGCCGTTCCCCTTCACCTGTGGCTAATACAGATGCTTCTGTTAACCAGGTACCGCCCACTTGGCATTCCTTAGCTCGGATCCCTGGGTGGTTGCAGAACTCCGTTCCTACTAGACTGTGGGTATGAATCCTAGACTTTGAGGAGCACACTGTTAGGTGTGACAGTGGCACAAGCTATGATTGTCATGTGAGACCACTACTGGCTTTACACGTCATCTCCTCTCCAGGGCTCCTGGCAATGAGCTGAGCAAAAACTAGGTCACAGAAATTATAGCTGGAGAAGGTGCCGGTTCAGGCTTTATGGCTTCCGTGTCTGACAGGCATCTGTAATGGAGTACTGCATCCTCCCGGGAAACGAAACGTGCATGTCACCCTTGGAAAGTAACCTGATTCTGTTGCTATTTTAACATGCGTTTACCTAAGGTATGGCGCCTACCAGTTCAGATCTTGAAGATGGAAAAGTTCTGTTCATCGTATCACACTTTTTCTTGCTGTACGAACGGCCATCCAATTTAAAGGGCTGGCTGCCAGGATACATATTGGCATGCCTGAGCAGATTTGAGTTTTCTCACTTATCTTTCAATCACCTTCCATTTTATTTTTTATAAAGTAGGAGTAGTACCTTGGTCTGAGATGCCTTTTAGTATGCACCATATTAAAATATATTATAACAAATTAAATATGTCAAAAAGTGTTCATGGAAAATATGAGGTAGAAATAAAAAAGACATACCATAATGAAAAAATTTTAATGCATGGTGAGTAGTACTTATCTTTTCATTCAGCCAAAACAACTAAAAATTTTTAACTATGTTACTGTGAAATTATGTAAACATTGAAAGAGGTTGAGCTGTATTATCATGTAAGAAACATTAACCAGGAAAGGTTCTATAAACTATGTTACAAATCTATCATATTTTTTATTTTAAAGCAGAAGCATTCAAAATAGGGTTTCTGTGATAAAGAAAATCTTTTCTCCTCTCAGAAAGGAGAAAAAGGTTGATGAAAGCTTTAGATAAAACAGTTCTCTTGGTAAAAATCTATACAGCTCTAGTTTATCGTATCTATACGATGCATCTATACAATTGAATCTATACAGATGATTCAGTCTATACACTGAATCTACACAATTCACCCATTCATCCCATACATTATGAGAGCCTGTTGGGAAAATCTTGTGCGGGGTCCCAGGGATGCAACAAAGGAAGAGACGGCTGTGCCCTCTGACCCCAAGACCCTTGTCATCTAGAGAGAAAGGAGTCCAGGGGACAGATAATGACAAAAGTGATGAGAGGAAATTAAACAACAGAAATGGGGAAGTTCAGGGTGCTCTGGAGGATTTGAGAAACTGTTCTCCAAACCCTGAGTTTAAATGTATTACTCATTGCTTGAGGGTGTTCTTCCCTGTGGTCACCGATATTATTAGGGTCATAGAAATACAGCTATAGTCAGCTGTTTACTGTATAGAAAAAAATGCATGCCTAATTTTCTTAAAATTTCCAAATTGAACAATAAACACTGACCTCGACACCAACTCGTTAAGAAGACTGTCTCTTTTCTAAAATAAGTCTCGACGCTGCAGGAAAGGTGTCTTTCCATGTACCTGAAAGCTCCATGTAAATGATAAAATGTGCAGTTTTTTTTATTATGATGACTTTAACTGTCAAGCTCAATCAAATCCCAGAGTTGTGAGTGAGATTATGCTTTATTTTAATCTCATTTGTCACCCCTCCCCCATCAGAGGAAACCATCAAGTAAATCACATTGTTAACGCACTTCTATGTGATTCCACAAATTCCTTTCAATTCTTTTTTTATTTAGTTTACCTTAGGCAGCTCTAGGAGGACACTACTGAAAAGCGTAAGTGTTATGCTGGGTGTTGACCCCATCGTCTATGACCACTTGTCAGTCTTCTGCAGTAACCTACGTCGGAGAAAAGCAACGAATACAGCATGTCAGGCATGCCTTGGGTTTACAAAATTTTATCTGGAAACCGAGGAGAGCATTCAGAATCCAAATAAGTTCCAGTTCTCAGACCCAAAACACTGTACAGAATGTGCACAGCTGTTCAAGGAGCAGCCAAATATAGCTGCTTTATAAAATCGCAGCTGTTAAAAAAAAAAAAGGCTTTGAGAAAAACTTGCTGCTTCTGTGAGTGGATCTCCATTATGTAACGGACTGATCACCCCGTTTCAGTGTGTTCTGTCCCTGACAGTAACTGTTAGCCGAGATGTGGGAACAACAATTCGGCTTCCTTGAGGGCAGAAATAATGAAGCGGCCCCAGAACTGGCTGCAGGCTTCTTGGGCCCTTTAGAACCTTGTTGGCACCAGAGATGGGTTTCCTGGAAGGTAATTTTTCCACGGACTGGGGGTGGGGGTGATGGTCTCAGGGTGATTCAAGTGCGTTACATTCAAGCTCACCTCCTGCTGTGTGGCCCTGTGCCCAACTATGCTGCAGCGCAAAGGTGGGGGACCCCTGCTTCAGAAGCAAGCTGAGACTTCAGCTCCTGAGACCAGTTGAGGACAGCTGGGGGTGGAAAGGGCCACAGTGTAATAATGGGTAGAGCACTGGGCTCCAAGTTAAAGGTCAGAGCGGGTGCCAGCTCTTCCTCCTGTAAGCGGGAAGTACTTGGAAAGTCCCTGGGTCCCCTCATTTGTGATGGGAAACAATGCTACTCCACTCACAAAATTGTGAAAACATTTTAACATCATGTGATGATAATCATTGCAAGTACCTTTTTGGCTGGAAAATAATAATAAAATGCTAGCTCTAGTTTCCCAAATTTAGTGCCCGAGGAATCTACTGGATAACAGGTGTCATAACTTAGGCACATAAGCAACAAGAGACATATTTCTGAGGGTGATTCCTCACTATAACAAATGTTGCTTTTATCTAGTAGCGAAAGGACCTATAGATTTCTTTGATTGAATCTCTGTGGTCCTCAAACAGACCCAAGTTATTCATCTACAAAAGGTGATATATTTTCAAATCTTTAAAAAAAAACCCAGGAGTTGTTTTTCCCATCTAACAGGCCTGAGACACACACACACGCTCACACACTCCCACACAAAGGAGCCAGAAAAAAAATGTTTTGGTATCAGATTTATTTTATCCTAGCTCTTTTAAGGGCCTTCTTTATAATAGAACATTTAATTGAAAATGTTTACAACACTTAAAGCAACTTTTTCCCCTTGTGGCCAGTAATAGTACGTAAATGCATGTAAAAATCACAGATTTGACGAAGTACTGTTACTTGTATGATCCATGATGTACAGGTATGTCTGGCTGTTATTTGCCCAGGAGCAAAGGCTAAAGGCATTTTCCCCTTATGGAGCTCACAGGCTATCAGGGGCAGGCACGTAGTTTTACAGTAGTGCGGGACCCATCTATGACGGCAGGAAACAGGGTTCAGAGAGCAGCACATAGAGAAAGCAGCACAGCCAGGTGGCCCTCAGTGTTGGCTAAGGATGGCAGGCACCCTTTGGCTTTAATAATGGAGGGCAGGTTAGGCAATTGGGGTGCCCTAGAGTGAGGTGAATTTTCCAGGTGGAAGGAACCACCTTAGGAAGGTGTGGTGTTGGGAAGGAAAATGGCCCCAGGCCACAGATTTGCAGAAGGATGGGGAGCAATGAAGCTGAGAGGGATGCAGGAAACACAGCCTGAAGGCCCTCGGATGCCACACGGAAGAACCTGAACTTGATCCAGAAGCTAACAGTGTCACCACTGAGGGAATCTGACTAGGAGCTCGGTACATAAGTCAGTTTTGGAATGGATCATCCCGTATGAATACGGACAGTAGAATGGGGATGCACGCATGCAGAGCCAGGGAAGCGCACTAGGGACAGAAGCTGCAGCCTGATGCCAGGCCCAGCCTTGGGGTGTAAATGAGAGAAACAGCAGGGGCACTGCGGCCACCTGGACAGTAACCGTCCCACCTAAAGGAGGCAGCCTTCCCTCGGTTATCATGACGGCTGTCACATGGACACAGAAACCAGTCTTACCTACCTCCTGATTTGCAAAAGAAGTCACAAATTCCAATCCTTACGAAATCTCCTTGTCTCTGTACAGAGAGATTTAAATGATCTAAAACACTGTGTAAGCCAAGCTCCATGTACACAGGCCAGAGGCAGCCTGTGGGCCGCCCACGTGCAACCTGGGAATCAAGAAGTTGGTCCTGTCATTAGAGTTTGAACCAGCGCTGCAGCGAGGGTGGGCATCAGCACCGTTTCACCCTGACATAAGCGGCTGGGTGGAGAGGGAGAGAGGAGATAGAGGATAAATCCCAAGTTTATAGCTTAAGTGGAAGATGGATAACACTTGACCATTTTTCTAAGTTGATTTCTGATCCTGGGTTGTTTTTAAATGTTAAGTTGGAAGAGACTATGGAATATACCTGCACAACTACACGTATATGAGTGGGGGGCTTATGAACACTCCCATGCTTAAGACCGAGTCGAGATGAACTACAAATGAGACAGATTGAACGATGGGGTGGAGAACAGAGGGATTAGAGGAAAGCGTTTCCCAAAAGGATGGCCAGTGGGGTTGGGTGCTACTGACAGGCCAGGCAAGAGAAAGGCTGAAAAAATACGCATTTCATTTGACAGAGCAGAGCCGCCGATGGTGAGGCAAGAACAATTTCCCTGGACTCATTAGGGCTGCAGCTGGGCTGAGCATTTAGAAGTGGATGGAGGGAGAAAAGTGCACATATCATGTGTGAACTACCATTTTCAGAAACTGGATTATGGAATGAAAGGGAGGAGAGGGAGCACTGGCAATCGTGGACGTGTGTGCTGGTATATTCATCACGTGCGATGATCCGTCACCCTGTGATTTGTGAAATTTTCTCATAGATGGTATCCTGCAAGAACATAGTGGTGAAAGAAAGTGTTTGAAGGTGTTTTCTATGGAAAAAGTGTCTGCAGGTGTTTTCTAAGGTGTGCTCTATGCTGAGGAGAACGTCGGTAGAAAGGGAGAAGACATCACTGGACCGAGACCCCTGAAAGAGCAGGGAAGCTGGCAAGCGTAAGAGAGATAAGGGCGAGTCTGAATATAGACAGACTCTTGGGAATTTAAGAACTTCAGGACTTTGATGGCTTCTGTTGTGTGTCTGTGTGTATGTGTCTGTGTTTGTGTGAGCGTGCACATACATGCACTCTGGAAAGGAAACTTGAGCCCAAGGGTGTGAAGCAGAAGTCAAAGGCACAAAGGAAACAAAGGTGTTGTCAAAACAAAGGTTTAAGTAGCTTTAGATGTAGCTAATCTGCGTGGGGTGCACCAATCTGGTGATGACAGGCTCTCAAGGGTGAGGAGGACCGAAGTGAGCTGGCGGTGCAGGAGGATGCATGAATAGGGGCTTATCGAAGGATTTAGAAATACCAGAGTAATCTACCCAACATAGTGCTAGGGTTAGGAGTGGACAGGACCCGTCTCTAGGTTCCCATGTCATCGATAAATGTTAGGGACTTATCCGGAGCCGCAGCAACAGCAACAACATAATTAGCAGGCCTCGTGGCCCTCTAAGTAGGACTCCACGGAACCCTCAGAGCCCCCTGGTGCCCTGCAGAGGAGGGCATCGGTGCCTGAGATGGGAGCGACATGCTCCAGTTGTGTGGCTGCGCACAGGGAGAATGTCCACTGGGATCTCAGGGGTCCTGACCTCTCAGGTGTCAGACTCCTGCCTGAATTCATTCTGCACCATGACCCTGCCTCTGCCCTCGTCCGGACCCCCACATGCCAGGCCCCACCCTGCTATTACCGTGATTTCTCAGGTGGCTGGGCCCTTGGTCGCTGCTGTTTTACCAAGATGTTATTATCAGTACAGATCAGGTATTTTAAATTAACACAATTTTCTTCAGTAGTACAGCTGTAAAAGCAGTGAATTTTATAATAGCAGTTCCAAAAATGTAAGGACTACTCGCCAATTCAATTTCTGTTAATACGTGATAATCATAGAAACAATTGGAAACACATGCATGGTATGTCTTGGCATAGGTCCCATCATCAATACTGATAAGGTATGTAATATTACTTATAGCCCAAGAAATAAAAATAATTCAAAAGCCTGTTTTTTCATAATTCACTTCGATTAATTTTTATGTACTTTCCAGGATTTGATTAGAAGAAAACCTTTTTCATAATTTGTTTTTTTATTTTAATTGTTTTTCAAGCACAGTTTTATGCCTTTTACCACCAGCCCAGCTCACCCCCCAGCCCTCCCCACCTCCCTCCTGTTTGCAACCCCCCCTTGTTATCCATGTGTCCTTTACACAGTTTGTTTTTTAGAGTAGTTTTAACTCCCCCATTATTTTTTCTTTACCTGATATTAAAATATTTAAATTAACCTCTACAAATAATGAGCTCTCAAATATTGAAGATCTGGCTATACTTGAACAATTACTTACCACAGATTTAATTATATTTAAAGCAAGTGCTTTTAAAAATTATTCAAAACTTTAATCAGTACATTAAGCAACATTTTAAGAAATGTTTAGAGACCATTTAGCTTTTTTTGTTGGGTTGGTTGGTTGGCTTTTGCCATAGTAGTTAGTCAATCTTTAAATATGTGCACCACTCCAATCCTTTGTATTCTGTTTTACCAAATACAAATTCGAGTGCCTTTTGGCAACTTTTATTGGTCAATCTGTTGATTTTTTAATTATAAGCTGAAATTCTAAAGCAACTGTAGTGTGCCTTGATAGGAACCTTATATTCTTCTTGTCACCAGGATTCACTCGCTTTAATGGTTTGTAGCCCCCGGGACCGATGTGAATCCTAAGCCTTTTCCTGCACATGACAGTACCCATGGCGCATTAGCCCGCACTCCATCTTCCCCTCGACTCCAGTGCTGTGCTTTGCACCCACAGGATATTGCTTACTACCAAGCCTTGTCTCCGGAGAGGTTGCAGACAGATGCCGCAAGGATTCACCCCAGCACCTTGCCAGCCCAGGAGTCCCGTGAACCGGGACTGGAGCCGTCCGCGACTACCAAGCTGGACGACCTGCAGCGTTCTTGGGAAACGTTGAAGAATGTGGTAAGTCACTGACGTGTGGAATTGCTCGAGCCTGCCAGATACCGATTCCCTTGGCAGGTGGCTTACGCAATACGTGCATGAAGTTGACACATCCCGTGCACCGTTGAGTACCCTCTGTTGGGCCACAGAGGTGAAGCAGTGAGGAAAGCAATGTCATAATCTAGAAGATAAAGGGCTAGGAAACGTTTGGCAACACCCCTCTTCTCCTTCAGATCAGTGAGAAGCAGCGCTCCCTCTATGAAGCTCTGGAACGCCAGCAGAAGTACCAGGACTCCCTGCAGTCCATCTCCACGAAAATGGAGGCCATCGAGATGAAGCTCAGCGAGAACCCAGAGCCGGGCAGGAGTCCAGAAAGCCAGATGGCCGAACATCAGGTAAAAATAGCAATGACTTCAGTTTCCTGCATGATTAAATGGGTGCACTCTTGTGACTGGTCGCCAGCCGGGCGTGTGTTTGGGAGAGCACACTGACATTTTTTTTTTTTTACTCTACCGGCTCTTACAGAGTAAACAAGATTCCAAAGGGTGGCAGTTACCACTCCTGCTGCAGGGAGGGACCTAAAAGGGAAAAGAGGCAATTCAGACTTTGAATCTAATTCAAGAAAGCTACAGGCCTCGAGGTTGCTTTTTCCTTCTTTTTTTTTTTTTTTTTGCAAAGTGTATTTTCTTTTAGTTGGCACTTTATTTTTATGCTGTTGCAAACTGTTATGAGAAGAACACATACCCACCTCTACCTTCTGTGGGTATTGCTGTTTTAGGAAATGCAGCCAGTGTGTGCCCAGCACCTCCCTCTCTCGCTTCAGAGAGTAACTCCCAGACTTCCGTGGGCACGGAAACAGGTGACAAAGAAGGGCTTCTAAGTTACAGTCTTGTGGTTGTCTCTGACTTGAGTCCCTTTTTAAAAGGTTATAGCCAGTAGGCACAGCAATAGCTTTACATGAAAAACAGAGACAGTTACACCAACCTGACTCAGAAAGCGATCATTAACAATTCATCCATTTAAAATGCATGGCAAGAATGTGCATATATTAAAACCTGGTGAATGCTCTAGCACACGATTAGCCTTACTGTTAATGCACCATCAGGTATAACTGAGGGGCCAGGGTGCCAAGGCACGCATTCACCTGCACGTTACGTCGCCGTGGTTTCGGGAAATGCTGCCTGCCCCCAGCCAGAGCTCAGGAGCATGTGACAACGCTATAAAAAGCAGAAGAAAAGGAAGATATTTTTAGATGCAAATTAAGAGCTCTAAAAGCATGATGTGGTGTGTGTATCGCATGCTGGGAAGTTTATCAGCTTTAAGAGCGCAACCCTTCCTGTTTTCCCCGATTTACATTTGCATGATTTTAGAGCCCAGGATAACCTTGGGATATGTTGCATGTCCATGTGTGCAGTCTAAGATAAAAATGCATTCTTTTATAAACCAGGACCAGGCCATATAACACAAAAACAAAAATGCTTTATGTAACGGCAGCATACGTAGAAATGTGATTTCAGGTTTTTGGCACTTTTGGCACTTGGCAAGACAGAGATCAAAGTGCATACCGGCCATGTTAGGACTTACTTTTGGAAAAGAATACCACAGTTATTCTGTGGGCCTTGCTGCTATCCCAAAGTCACCCCCAGGCAGCCTGGTTTGGGGAGGGTGCTATAAATACCCGACATTAAAATTAGCCCTCGTTACCTGGAGCAAACTGACCACAAGGGCAGTCGGGGACATCGGGGCCTATTTCAGTGCGGTGTTTCTCTGAGTACCGCAGTCCTCTTGCCCCGACTCTCCAGTTTTCTAACTGTCGAGGCGCGTCATCCTCCAAAGGGGATTTCCAGGCAGCCTCAGTGTGTCCTCTGGGGCTGTGTCTACCATGCTGTCCCTCCTCCCCCGACACCCATGCCTCCCTGTCCCTGGAGGCGCTGGAAACTTCTCTCTACCCCATCACAGCTCCCTTGAAGCTTCCAAGAAGAATCGGCACACATTATCCACAGGCTGGACTAGAGTGCGCTTGTGTGTCATCGGCTTAGATTAGCAGAAGCCTCTGTTTCAGAGAATTGCCTCGCTGAGCTCTCTCTCTGCTTTCAGTCCTCTCTGCCTTTGGTCGAGGCTTATCGTTCCAGCGTCCCAGGGGGCTGGCTGACTGCAGCTCCCCCAAACCCTCCACCGGGTCTCGCAGGATTTAGCAACTCTGTGAAGACAGGTGGTTTGCTCTGTGATTTGTCTGGTGATATTCGAGAGCTCTTAATTAAAAATGCCAGTTAGCTCCCAACCCCCGCCACCGTGCCACTCAGGCATTAGTATAAACACTCACACGCTAAATGTAGAGGAAATTATTATGTTGTCCAAGGGATGCAATGCAGAAAACTCAACATTGCACATCAGTGCTAAGTGTTGCAAATTGGAAATGCATCTGTGACTTTTCCTGTCCTGGAGGCCAACCAGGTGACTTTCTATCTCTAAGTTGAGAGTGGTAATGCCAACAACTGTAGCATTACATGTGGAGATGTAGTTAATTCAGTGATGATTGCCTGTTATTTAGGCTTAACAATTGTATTAATGCTCTAATGAGAGGAAAAGAAATGCGAATAATGTGTAATTTCTCATGTAATGACAAATTTGACATTTTCCATCCAACCGACTTCTGTGGCCAGCACCCAAGTTCCGCCAGTTCTGGGACGGAGCTGCCCACGTGAAAAGCTCATGGCATCACAGTGTCTAAACTGGTCCTTAGCTTCTGGAATGGTTCTTAAAAATCCCAGGCATGACGGTGGAATTATGTTTCTAAATTCCAACCGAGTGCGGGTAAGAAAGTCCAGCGTGCTTTTTATATTTCCTAAAAATTAATAGAAACACTTCAGTGATTATTTCCTTCCCGACACTCTCTTGGAAGCATTCCTGTTTCTTTTCAGAGCTCACTGAAGTCCTGTATTTTAAACACTTATCTAAGTCTACTGAATTTGGGTGGACCGCTGTGATTTTGCTGGTATCCTCTCTGCATTTCTGATAGATTTAACTTTGTGACGCGCATGCGGTTCAGAAGCTGTGCTGTGGCTGTTGTTCCGAGTGCGGAGCCCTCTGTGGTGGGGAGCCCCGTGGTCACAGGCAGCGAATGCTTTGTGGGCATGTGCTGTCTTCGTCACACTGAGCTCAGTGAGGGAGAGCAGACCGAGCTCAGAGGTTATGTTGCTTTTGTTTTAATGTATACAACCACTCAGCGTTTGAAATGAACTGTGCTGATGTAGATAGTTCTGGAAGTCACGGTGAAGTTCACACTCACCTTTGGTGTTGAAGCAAACACAGGCCCCTGGTTCTCTGCAGAGTGTGTCATTTTAGAGAAGCTCAGGGCAGCTCTCGAAACCACCCAAGTGACGTGGACACGCCCCTGCCAACCACAAGTCTGAGAACCACAGACTTGCATCTTGTCTTCCTCTCGTTGTTTTTGAGTCGGATGTCGTAGGTGAGCAGCTGGCCACCAGCTGGCCACCAGCTGAGACAGAGTTATGGGGCAAAGGCATATTTGACCGCCGGGACTTTTTTTTTAAGTGACATGAAATTCACATCACATAAAATTAGCCATTTTAAAGCGTGTGACTCTGCAGCATTTAGTACGTAAACAATATCATACAACTACCCCCTCTATGTGGTTTCAAATTAATTTTCATCACCTCAAAAGAAAATTCCACTCCAGTAAGCTTGGCTGCTGGATCTTACAGTTAAAAAGTGTAGCTTCTTCCAGAAACATCCACTCCCTCTCGAGAGTAAGCAGAAGCATGAACACAGAGGCTTGACTCTAACAGGACGAAATGAACGACGGTTCTAGCATCTTTCATTTCCTATTCTCTCACTACATACTCCAGAACATTCAGAGAACTGCTTCAGAACATTGTGAGTTGCAAACGGAAGCTGTGGTGACTTAGCTGCACAGCTGATTGGCCAAATCCCCTGAGGTTAAATGAGGAGGCTTTTTTTCTTTTCTCGTTTCTTAATGATTCAGATGCATGTTTTCTCTGTCAAGAGTTAGCAATAATTCAGTTAGATCTGTTGAGCTCCCACTATGTGCACAGCTAAAATAGATGAACTTTTCATTAATATATGGTTAAAAAGCCTGCTTTAGGGGAGGAGTGAATTACCAACACACTGTGCAAAGAGAAAATGTGGTTGTGGCTTACAGTGCTGGGAAGTAGATAAAAGGAAACTCTTACAGATCTGTTGGGAGACACAGATTTGAAAGTTGGGAATGGCAAGGAGTGCCGGGTAGGAGGCGCTATAAATGTGCGTGTGAGGAAAGGGACGGGGGAGGGAATGAGTGTGAACTTGGTGTGGAACAGTGAGGGGGCTCTTGCTGGTACATTGGGGTCATTGCAGAAAAAGGCAACAAGGTTCATCTAGTTGTGGAGCAGCCTGTAAATGACACAAACCAGCTGATGTGAATTATTTTATACCGTTTGGCAAGCGAGTACCAAGAAATTATTATAAAGTAGTAGAAAATAATTTACTGGACGGAAAGCATTTGGAATATATAGTAAGCAAGATCAGTCTGTGATTCTTTACCATCCCATTAAAATATCCCAGCAAGTTTTTGCATCAAGATTGACAAGCTAATGCTAAAATATATCACGAATGTATGAAGGGATATATGTCCACATTTGAAAGGGTCAAGAATAGCCGAGGCAGCCTGGAAGAAGATAAACAAAGTCAAAGGGTGTGTCCCACCAGAGTGACCCCTACGAAGCTCTCGCGGTCCTGGGAGTGTGGCGTTGGCACGGACAGCCAGCTGGGCCCGGAGCAGAGCCAGAAGCAGAAGTACACTCGCGTCTACACAGACACGTGGTTATGTCAGAAATTATACCTCAAAACACTGAATAAAAAAAAGCATGCTTTCTAAGTAAAGAACGCAGGGTCCTTGTCCATATCCATGTGAAAAAATTTTGACCCCTGCCTACATGGGACACAGAGATTAAGTTCACGTGGATTGTAGATCTAAATGTGAAGGTAAAAGAAAAAGTCTTAAAAGAGTGTTTCTCAAACTCTCTGTAGTGAATAATTTAAAATTTAAAAAAATATTCTAGGCCATCGCAGATCAGTGTGTTAGTAAAATAAAATAAAACACTGCTTGGATGTCAGGTGAATGTCAAGAGGTGATAAAAGCTTCCTGACATTTATCCGCAATAGCTTTACCTCGCCGTGAGCTGGTGACAGACGTTTTGCAGACTGATACCACTTCTTGGACCACACTTTGAAAAGCGTCCTTCTGGAAGATAGTATGTGAGAATGTGTTCATGATCTGGGAGGTAGGCAAAGATCTCATAAACAGGACACCAAAAGCCTTAGCTTTTCCAGTGGAAGAAAATATTGATGTATTTCGGACCACAACCTAATCAAGAACCTCTGTTTGTCAAAAGGCACCCTCAAGCAGGTCTTTTCCCATTAAGGGGCACACACATCACAAAGTGGGAACAGATGTTTGCAATACATAAAACCAAAAGAAACACCAGTACTCTTTTTTTTAAGTTTAATATGTATTGTATTTTTTTTCCATTACCGTTCAGCCCCTTTATACCTCTCTCCTCCCAGAAAAGTTTTTTTATTGATTGATTTTAGAGAGAGAGAGAAGAAGAGAGAAAAATAGAGATTGATTTTTGTTGTTCCACTTACTTATGCATTCATTGGTTGATGCCTGTATGTGCCCTGGCTGGGAATCAAACCCACAACCTTAGTGTATGGGAACAATGCTCTAACCAGCTGAGCTAGTCCAGCCAGGGCAGCAGGCACTCCTATCCAGCGTAAATAAACATCCCCACACATCAACAAGAAAAGGAAAGGTTCCAATAGAAAATGAGCAAAAGATTTTGGGAGGTAGTCATCAAAGAGGATATTCAGGTGTCCAGTAAGCCTAGGGAAAAGTGCTCAATCTCATTGGTCATCAGGGAAATGCAGATTAAAAGTACAACGAGATCACTGCCATGAACCCACTAGAAAGGCTTACATGGAAAAGATCCACAAACCAAGTGACCGTGGGGTACGCTACACTGATGAAAACGATCAGCTCTTTCTCCACTCGACACAAGAGACTTTCACAATCGTGATGGATTGAAAGAAGCCAGACACAAAACAGTACATCAGGTGTGATTCCATTTTTATCCAGCTCAGAAATAGGCAGAATGAATCTGTGATGTGTACAAGCCAATGCCTTGGTGGTCTTGGGGAAGGAGGGAGGTGGTGACAGGGAGGAGGGCCGGGGGCTTGTCCAGTCCTGGGAGTGTTCTCGTTTCTGATCGGGAGGGGGAAGCATCAACAGGTGTGTGCAGTTGGTAAGAATTCATGGAGCTGGACCTTTAGTCTGTGCACTAAGTGCATCTAATAATGTGAGTTTAACTGTTTATATTAAAAAGACAGTTAAACATGACAACACTTGCTCTTAGAGAAAGAGAAGTTTTATTTGTTGCTGTTTATTAAAAACATTTACGGAGAGCCTACAACGAGAAGCCCACTGACCGACAGAGGAGGTGGGAACTGCACCCGGAAGGGCACGTTGGAAACCGAGGGAACGGAAGCCCCTTCTGCCCTGAGGCGTGACACACCTTTTAAATCCTAAGAGTTTTTCCTGCCAAGGTTACAGCTATCTTTAGCAAGTCGTAAAACATGAAAACTGGAAAACAAAACCCATGTATAATTGTGATGCATGTCAATCAGGAAAACGGGGTGCTTGCTACCGTACAGAAATGGCTCAGGGTCCTGGAGTAACTATTGAGGCAGGCAGGCACGTAGGAGCTGGAAGGGCGTGTGGGACAAGAGGCAGGCAGGGGTGAGACCATGCAGGTACGGGAAGGAGCGTGCACTTTATTTTATAGGCAATAGGCCACCAAGTCGTTTAAAGGAGGGGAGTGAGAGGATCTGATTTACTTTTTTAAGAGCTCACACTAATGACTTTGTGAGACAAAGAATGTGAGCAGGTAGCTCAAGGTAGCTGTAGACTGTGAGAGCAATTCAGGTAAGAGAGTCGGCTCTGTTGTAGGTGGGGGCCGAGGAGATGTGCAGAGGCGGGAGATGAAAGCAGTTGGGTGTGATGTGGGACTGGAGGGAGGGAGCCAGTGAAGTGAAGAGAGGCGGCTGACTCCTGGGTCTGGAGGTGGAGCCGTGTGGAGCAGCGTGGTGCGTTTCCCGAGGTGGGGAAGACCCTAGGGGAAGCAGGCTTGGTACCGTGTAGGAGGGAGCCACCCATGAACCGTGTCTGTTGAACACGCCAGCCCGATCCTGAGGACAGATGTCCAGGGTAGGGACATACCTTTGGAAGTGCCCATTCAGCCTCAGAAACTGTTTCAAGTCTTGGGAAGGCATCTCCCCTGGCAGAGACTGAGGAGAGAGAAAACAGGGCTGGAAGTTAGTCCCGTGAAACCTGCAGTTTTAGAGTTGGGAAGCCAAGGAGAACCATGAGGAGAGGGTGATGACATAGGGAGAGGTGGCAGATTTCTGCCTTTTTAAAAAAATTTTACTTGTTGTTCAAGTACAGTTTTCTGCCTTTTCCTCCCACCCCAGCCCAACCCCCGCAGCCCTCCCCACCTCCCTTTCTCCCTTTTTGTATAAAGTGAGTTTGGGGCTAAAACTCACGGCTGTCTCAAACTTGGTGAAATTTGGCGTGGGAAAAATCCTGTGGAGGAAGAAAACAATGGGTTTTATTTTCAACATAGAATTGCAGATGCAAACATTAATTGGGCATGGCCCTTTCATATGATAGATGAGCCCATTGAAAACCAGAAAGATTGATTCGAGTGTTCAACTCATTTAAATTAGTGACAGGAATGGTTTTGAAATTAGAAATCTTCTGACGGTCTGGTATTTTCATTTCGAAACTTGGATTCGTAGGCCCCCTATTTGCTGGTTGAATGACCAAACACGAAATACATTCACTAATCTCAGTTGACGTGAGACTCAGCCCGAGATCGGATTTCTTAGCATTCCCCCCGAAAATGCATGCGTACGTGAGTGTGATTCCAGCCTTCCCCGCAGGCCCTGATGGATGAGATCCTCATGCTCCAAGACGAAATCGGCGAGCTGCAGGCGTTTCTCGCAGATGAGCTGGTGTCCCAGTCCCCGGAGTGCGACCCCGCCGAGCAGCTGGCCTTGCAGTCCACGCTTACCGTCTTGGCCGAGCGCATGTCCACCATCAAGATGAAAGCGTCGGGGAAGCGACAGCTCTTGGAGGTAACAAGTAACTCCGAAGCCCCTCGTGTCCGTCTCTTGGAGTTGTGTTGGCAAGGGTCTGGGTAACTTACGTGACCTGCAGCTTTACTGTTCCGCACTCCCCGGAAGCTGGTTTGGTGTCTCAGGGAGCATCTGGTGAGCAGAGCACCGAGTCAGTGTGTCACCATGAGTACGTCTCTTCACCCCCCTCTGCCTCGTTTCAGCATGAAAAACTGAGACTGTAGAAAGCGAATACTTGTAGACATGGGCCTTGCACAGAATCACTGTAGAAGGTTGGCACGAAGGTTTGCTGTGTTTAAGGAAGAGCGCCCTTTGAATAGCCTCACTCATGGTGTGAAGAAGGAATCTTTGGTCACCGTTAGCCAATTCAAGCACGCTGATTCATGAACATTTATCATTTTCTTTGTCTTCTTATAATTGCTGGCCCTAAACGTGTATGATACTAGATCTGAGAGTCCGTAAGACCTGTAGACTCGAGTGTGTCTCCTTGTACCTCTGGGACATAATTAGTTCTCAATACATCTTCAATACACTACATGAACTTTCTTTTTTATTTAGCTTCTAACTGTGCTATAATTCTATTAACCATGGTCCTCCTATTAGGTATGTTGGCTCTTTCTAGTTTTACTGTTATTAGATTACTCAGATCATATATTTGTATATTTCTTATTTGGAAGAAATTTAAAATCAGTGTGTCTGCTCTATTTAAACTTTATTTTAAACTATTTTTAAATTTAATTTAAAACAAGAATAATACATTATTCATAAAATAATTTTTAAATAAGGTATTTAAAGTACCTTATCTTAAGAATTAACTTTATAATTTATTAATATCACTCCCAATCACTCTATGAAACATTTGTGGAGTTTCAAAATACACTGATTGGTTCTGATTTTTTAAAAACTATGAATCATTTGCCATCATTGAAAAGAAAAGCAGAAATCTAACAAAAAAAATGAATTTCTGCTTTCATTCAAGAAACTAGAAACACTGGGCTACTCTTCTTGAAGGGAATCAATTGCCTGCAACTGCGTGATACTGCCTTTTTAGGAGGGCCATACGTTCTTCAGTTTGCCACAGTCCCCACCCCTCCCTGCAGTTTCCCCAACATTTAAGCCACGTACCTATTTCTGTTTACCAACCGTCTTATGCCATTGTTTCGTTCTAACCCTTGATCAGTTTTCATCATTCGCACTATCTGCCTGATCCTGCAGGGGTATCGTTTAAGAATACGGGTACACACTAGACTCAATGGAGAGGACTTTTAAAATGGTAAATCTTGAGACTCACCTTCAGAAATTGACTTATTTCTCTGGTATGAGGTTCAAGAATAGGTTTCTCTGAGTTGTTTGTTTGTTCATTTGAAGTTGCGCTGTTCATTCTACGTGCAGCCAGGGCTGAGAACCGTTGCTCTGCCGTGTTGAATCCTGGTGATTTTCCCTCAGGGTGAGCGAGCTAACGTTCCCCTTAATTCGTCAGGAGAAGTTGAATGATCAGCTGGAGGAACAGAGGCAGGAGCAGGCCCTGCAGCGGTACCGCTCGGAGGTCGACAAGCTGGACGACTGGCTCCTGAGCACCAAGGCCACCCTGGACGTTGCACTGGGCACCTCCAAGGAGCCCATGGACATGGAGGCCCAGCTGGTGGACTGCCAGGTACGGAGATCATCCCGAAGGAGTACGGCAGCACCACAAAGCACACGGTTTTTAAGTGTGAGAACGTGGTGGGAAAAAGGCTTGATACGGATGTCTGACGTTTACAACCCACATACTTTATATGTGTAGACAGTAGAAGAGCAATATCTTATAAGACCTTACATGAAATTTGAGCTTTGTCTTTTGAAACATTTTTCCAGTAGCTCCTAATCTTTAGAAAGTCTTCAACTCCCTAAAGGGAATTTTTACAAAGACTGTATCTGGGGCTAATAAAAAGTACAAAGCCAGAGAGAAGGACAGTGAGCAAGACTGGGGTGAACACAGCAGGAGTGGTTCCGAGGTTCTCTGCTTGGAGAGCTGTGGCTCGGAGAACCACAACTCTAATTGTGGTTCTGCTGCAATTGTGGTTCTAATTCTGATACATTTTTGGGAAAACTTGAAAAACTGTCGGTTATAGGCAGACAGACTGAACATAGGGCAGTTGTCTTTTTGGAGCAGAGAATTTCTCTGATGTGAGGTCTCTTAGAATTAGGGATAATGACTTTAAGGGTTTATATTATTTTCTTACCTCTTTGTTTTGAAAAATTTCAGACTCACATATAAGCATAGAGAGTATCTCTAATGATCTCCACGTGCCAATCATTGAATTTCAAAGACTGCGAACATATTATACCTCATACGTGGGTGTTGCATACCTTAAAATCTGTTTCATTTAACTAGCAAGTCTCTAGAAAATCCTACCTAATCTGCAGGGATAAATATCAGTAAGCGTGACTTCATATTTATCCCATGTAGGGTCAGAGGTAATACACAAAAACCATTAATTAATGAATGTTACTTTTTTTCTTAATGTGAAGTAATCCATTTTGGCCATTTCTTTTATGATTTGAGATTTATGGTGACACCCATCGTTACAGGTTGAATTTTTAAAGTCCTTGGGTAACTAAGCCCAAGGACCGTAAAGCATTCAAAGCATTATTCAAAGCATTATTCAAAGCATTATTATCCCCTGCTTCGATGCTAGACAATAGAGCGCCACATGGCAAGTGTTTTCTAGTCTTTAGCTCATATTTTCTAAAGTTTCCTTCTGGAAAGAAACACCTATTTTTAGCATTTCCTTTTAGCACTTGAAATTACCACATGCGCCAGCATTTCAAAATATGTTTGCCGTTACTCCCACCTCTCCCTTTGGGATACCTCTATTTTTATCGTTATAGAAAGTCCATAATTTAAATAGTATATTTCAGGACTCTTACAAAGTACTAAAATGGTCTTTTGACAATATTTTCAGAAACTGAAGCATGTGGAATCACACAAGTATGCAACTGTTCCTTGGTCAATTCAAATCTATTGATATTTGCACCAGTCGTATGATTATAACTGTGGCTGTTATACAGAATCAGGGCCAAATTATGGTGGTTGGGGCTCTGGACACTTTGCTTCAGTGGGCCCCTTCTTCTATTAAAAATACTAAAAATTGTATTTTTATTTTACCAATGCTTTGGTACAAAGACTAATATAATCCAAGGTGGTTTCATTTTTTTTCTTATGATTTTATTTTTTGTTTTTAAAAGATATCATTGATTTATTTTTAGAGAGAGGGGAGGAGAGAGAGAAAGAGAGGGAGAGAAACACCAATGTGCGAGAAATGCATCGATCAGGTGCCTCTCTCATGCCCCCAACCAGCCATGTGCCCTGACTGGGGATCGAACTGGTGATCTCTTAGTTCACAGGCTTGTGCTCAATCCACTAAGCCACCCCAGCCAGGACTATTTTTTTCTTCTGATTTTAAAATAAATTACAATTACAACATTTTCTTGAGCACCCCCAAAGTATTATGGCCCCTCAGCACTATTTCAACTTTGCCTAATGAAAAGGTCAATCCTGCACAGAATTATATTAATTTCTCAAAAATAACCTTTAAGATATCATCCTTTAAACCCCATTTCATAAAAAAAATCACTTTTTTATTTAGTTCTAGATTTTTGATTCAAACCGATATTCTTAAAAATTTCTTGGCAGTAATTCTGATTTTGTACAGGGAGATAAAATACTATTCTCCTTAATACATTGCTTGATTGAAAATTACTTGATACATTAGGAAGTGCTTTTCAGAGGGTTTAGAGTGAGGATATAAAAATAGAACAATTTCTGTAGGAAATAAAATGGGTGTTACTTGTTCTGCTTGATTTATTTTGTTGTTTGGTTTTGTTTTAAATCTTGACTTGGAAGAATGGAGACTATTTTGCTGCTTCTCTGGACTTAGCCTCTGTTTTAGAAGAAAACATTCAGAAATGTATGGTTAAAAATACATCATTAAAGAAACGATCATCAATGTAAAAGTCAAGAAACAAGAATAGCAATCTGAAAAACAAAATTGACCCAAAGAGGCAATGTTTTGAGAGAGAAGCCATTGTAAATTGACAGGGAAATAGTTGATCATGTGACATCTTTACTGTTATGAGCCATAAGCATCACTTCTAACAATAAAATAATAACATAATCATAATAATGGGATAGCACTATGGCCTGGCCTTTTCTCCTTGTCTGCTGATTAGAAAAAAATAGGTTTCCAATGTGTTTTTCCAATATATTTTTTATCCTATAACATCTAGTCTTAAATAAGAGAGAAATCAATACGCTTAAGAGATTTAAGAAATCTATCCACTACTCTCCAAGGCTGTAGGAAATCTGGGGCAGAAAACATGAAAGCATATTCTTTTTTTTTTTACGGTTTTATTCATTTATTTTTAGAGAGGAAAGAAAGGGAAAAAGGGAGAGAGAGAGAAACATCCACATGCGGTTGCTGGGGGCCGTGGCCTGCAACCCAGGCATGTGCCCTGACTGGGACAGCATATTCTTTTGACGCAAGACGTGCGAAGTGCTGTGTGTGCATGTGAGAAGCGGTTGCTGCAGAGGCCGGCAGGGTGTGTGCGTGGGTTTCACCCCCATCTCTGTTGCCCTAGAACATGCTGGTGGAGATAGAGCGGAAGGTGGTGGCCTTATCGGAGCTCTCGGCCCACAACGAAAACCTGCTGCTGGAGGGCAAGGCTCACACGAAGGACGAGGCTGAGCAGCTGGCAGTGAAGCTGAGAACCCTCAAGGGGAGCCTGCTGGAGCTGCAGAGAGCCCTGCACGACAAGCAGCTCAACATCCAGGTGAGGCCGCTGACACCGTGCTGCTGCGGGACAAGTGAGTGCTTGCGCACTGCTGGCGCGCCTTTTCCGAGCCTGCCCATATAAGGGAAAGGTGGGGATGGTGCGCACCTTTGCACAGACCTGCTTTACACAGACTTGGGCATGGATTTCCAAATGGTTCTGTAAGGACTGTTTGAATCTGTGGGCCTGAAGATCGCAGTGTAGGAAAGGAGTTAACAATAAATACTAAAATCTAGCAAATACACAATTTAAAAGAGTATTTAAACACAGTTCATAAATTAAGATATTCTGTAACGTTTTTGTATGTTTTCTTGTATTTCTCTTACATTCTACTTTTTAGACGTACTTAGACTTTTACTTAGGACCTACAAGTTTAGAGTATTCCAGGTGAATTGAACATTTTTACTATCATGTAGCAACCTTAACCTTCCCTTACAGTGATTTTTGTTTCATACTACCAGAGCTTTGGAAGGATAGTATTTGCCTAGTATCTTTTGGCTTTCCTTTGATTTCACTATTTCTGTGTTCTATTGTTTTACATTTGATTCTTTTAAAGATCTTATTTATTTTTAGAGAAAGTAATAGAGGGAGGAAGGGATGGAGAGAAACATGATATTTGAGAGAAACATCAATCTGTTGTCTCTTGCACGCCCCCAACTGGGGACCTGGCCCGCAACCAGGCATGTGCCCTGACTGGGGATTGAACAGGTGACCTTTCAGTTCGAAGGCCCATGCTCAGTGCACTGAGCCACACCAGTGAGGGTGAGATTTGATTCTTTTAAAGAACATTTAACTGTATTTTGTTGGTTTGAAAGTTTTTACCTAATCATAAAATCTCTGACTTTTAAAAGATAGATTTATTGCAATTACTGCTATGTTTCAGCTTTTATCACCTTACTATTTGTTTTCTATTTTTTCCTGCTCTTTTTATTAGTTTTCTCCTTTTTAACCCTTGTTTTAAGTGGCTGAGTATTTTTCTTTGTTTTTTACCCTCTCCCTTCTACCACACGCATCTAGTGCACTCTAAGTTCTCTCTCCACATCAGCACGAGGAAGGACCCGATCAGATTTTAACCACTGCAAGGGACTAAGGGAGAAGCGAGGAGACCAGTTAAGAGGCATAGCGCAGAGGCAGAAATGACGAGAACTTCTCAAGGATAATTGGGAAGATGAAAACTCTCTGAAGAAGAGACTTGGGAGGGGAAAGCATAGTAAGGTCAGGCGTTGAATTTTGGGCAGGTGAAGTTTGAGAAGCCTGTTACATTTCAAGCAGTGGCGGGAGTTCAGGGGAGAGACCAAGACTGGAGTCATCGCCCTCTAACTGGTCCTTAAAAGCGTGAGATTTGATGAGCTCACCGAGGGAGTAAGGGGAGAGAAAGAAGACCAAGGTCCTCGAACCCAGCCCTGGGATGCTCCAGTGGTGAGAGTTTGGAAGATGTGGAGGAGCCCACAAAAGAGAGTGAAAAAAAAAAGAAACCAGTCATGTAGAGCAGCGGTCCCCAAGCTTTTTGGCTCCAGGGACTGGTTTCACGGAAGACAATTTTCCCACAGATGGGATGGGGGGAGGGGAGACTGGGGATGCTCAGGCAGTAATGGGAGCACAGCTTTGCTCGCTCCCCGTGCTCACCTCCTGCTGTGTGTCCTGGTTCCTGACAGGCCACGGTACCGGCACTGGTACACGGCCCAGGGGCTGGGGACCCCTAATGTACAGGGAGACTAGGAGTTTGGTTCCTAGAAATCACTTAAACATACGTGAAGTAAAATGCAGATTGAGGCTTAGCAACATGCAGGTCCCCCGGGACCTCAGCAACAGCTGTTTTTCGGTGGAGGAGCAGAGGCACAGGCTCCAAAATGACAGTGAGAAACGGAGGGGAGGCACCGGTGAGGCGGCGGGCAGGCAGCTCCGGAGTTTCTCCGCAAAGGAGAACAAGGGCTGGAGAAAGCTGTACAAAGTGGGTCAAGGGAAATCTGTTTCGTGTGAAGGTGGGAAGAAGAATGGCAGCCAGCCACAAGCCGGACTGCACACAAAGGCAGAAGGATGCACATACATGTGCAAACACACACATGACGCCCCCCCCCACCCCCAGAACAAGTGTGCCTGTGTGTCTTTCGTCCCGGGAGCAAAAGCTGCACCTGAAATCTGGGCAGCCTTTGCTCCCAGGCTGTGGGCTTCCCTGTCCCGGTTCCCTGACCGGGCCCAGGGCACTGCCTCCTTGCCTGAGCCCAGCCCGAGCACGCCCAGCCCGCACTGTGGAAACTGCCCCTCAGCAGAGCCTCCACCCACGTCTGTCTTGCTCTGTCTTGCCTGCTCAGGCTGTCTGTCTGTCTGTCACTCTCTCAGTGACTTGTTTCCATGTGCATGGACATAACTCAGTAGAGGAAAAATCAATGAAAAAGAAGTGAGATTGCAAGGACAGTCTCTTGTAGGAGGGAGAAGAGGGGATCAAAGGGGAGGGGGCGGTCTGAGAACTCCAGTGTCAGGAGGGAGGGAGACGCCCGTGTTGGGGTGCAGAGGCCAGCAGGCAACAATGGGGCACCAGGATCTCGGTGGACACGCAGTACCCAGAGGGGTGGCCATTGCTTCTATTTCCTCAGGGTAATGATTCTTTTCAGACGAAACCACGTATTTTCAGTTCTTTGCTAATTGCATGACTTTATGATCTGAAGCATCAAACCTCATCAGTTGAAAACTACTAGGAGCAATAGTTTTGTATCTGGGAGAGCTCTTACCTACAAAGCCGCAGTTGTACCTCCCCGCTGGAGGCAGGTAGGGGTGGAGGGGAGGGCCTGACTGACACACAGGCACCTGGAAGGAGGGACTGAAGGGTGGGGGCATACGGCCCAGGGCCTCAGGGCTGGGAAAGGGGATGTAAACCCGTGAGGCAGGCCCAGTCAAGACCTTGGCGCCCTGCTCTCCAGGCGGAGAGGCAGCTGTGCACTCCAGCTGCTGTCACACAAGGATTTAGAGTCGGCATTGCTAGATCTTCCAGAGAAGGAAATTTGGATTTACAGCTAAAGCCTTCCAATTTAAATACATTTAATTCTAAAATTTAAAAATAATTTGTGCGCCAAATAAAGCATACCCAGAAGCCAGACCTGGTTCTTGGGCCATCACTTTGGGACAGCAAACTGTTGTTCGTTGGTATTCACCAGTCACCTGGGGCAAATCCCTGGGCTTCCTTTCCTTGCGGATCAGTTTCCTCATCTGTAAAATGGGGATAGTACTGGTATTTAGCTTTTAAAAGTCCTGAGAATTTTAATGCAACTAATGATTACAGTAAGTGCTCAAATCGCAGCAAGTATCATAATGAATAACGACAGACAGTTTGCAAACCATATTCTTTGTGAGGAAAGGACTCCTGACATGCGTGAAGGCTGCCCTTGAAACGGACCTGAGTCTAGTGGGGCCGAGGTGGTTTGGGCTGGTTGTGCCGACAGCCGCCTGCACTGCCCACACCTGGCGGGTCCTGCCCACACCTGGCAGGTCCTGCCCAGGGCCACAGAGATTCTTCCGATTGAGTCAAGCCCTGATTCTGCTGTAAGCTTTCCCAAGGATACTGATGTGTAAACTGTAAATACAGGGAAAAGGGGTCATATTTGACTGCACTGAACTTAGTCACTGTTCATTTTAAAAATACTTTATAAGTTACATCATCTTTTATCTAATAAGTCTCCATCATGTACAATTTTGTTGGCTTTTTAAGGTAGAATTATACCTTTTTGAAGAGATTATTTTCCCAGGCCCTGTGTGTGTTATCATTGCCATGAATAGAGTCTTTTTCCCTCGTGCAAGAAATTCAGAGTTGACCTGAAGTTAACTAATGGCTGTTGGGGCAAATTAGTCTTCCACTGAATGTAGGTATTGGTGAAGTCGTGCCCTTCGGCTGGGGTTTGCGTGAGTCAGGAGGGCGGGACTAGCTCGCTAATTGGAGAGGGGCCGGAAGCACAGCATTTCTCAGAGCTATTCACCTGGGAGGGGGCCTATGTGCCAAGGCCGTTCTTTCAAACTAATTGGATTTCTGTGTGTATCCAGGAAAAACCAACCTCTTTAGCACCCCCTCCTCCATGGGTTCCTTCTCTATATGAAGGGACACCAGACTTGCTGACATATAATCATCTCTTGAAGTACACGTCATCTTTTCTTTGCAAGGAGTTCCTGTCATTTTGTACATTATTATCCACCCAAGGGGGCAGACAGCCATATATATATAAAATGAAATGCTTTATAAAGAAATGTTTTATTTAATGCTCAGCATTCTCCGATCCTCATTAATCTTCCATGGAATGTTCCTGGCACAAGAGGTTACTGTTCTAGTATTTCCAAAATACACAGCGGCGTAGCTCCACCCAAGGAGGATTCCGGAGACGGAAGTCACTTCCGATTCCCTAGCCAGGAGAGAACACTGTTATCAGACCTCAGAGAAAGTAATTACTGTTATTTTATTCCTTCTGTTAGTGTCTCCTCATCCCCAAAGGGAAAAGGAATGACATCTGAGCTGGGTTCTTACCTCTCCCTTTTTTCTTTTTCTTCTTGTGGTCTAAGTGTTACATCTCAAAGTGACTCAATCAGCCAGAGAAAAAAATCACTAACTGAAAAACCAACCTAACCACCTAGAAAGTACACACTAGGCATTTGCTTCTGATGTTGCATAATTTCTGTTTCTTTCAAGCTGTGAATTCAGTCAGCCAACTATGCCTTGCCTTTCTAGACCATCAGTCCTGGAGTCTGAATATGTGTTTGTGCGTGTAAAGTGGTGAAACCACCTGTAGGGGGCTCCACCCGCAGGGCCTCCCCTGTCGGCCACCACGGATGAGAGTAAGTCTACCAAGACATGATCTGCTTGCTGAGGAAAGGTGGCCGCTCTCTCAAAGGAGAAGGGCCAGGAGCCTTTTCCTCAATGGGTTTTTCTTGGGTTCCATTTGCACAGGAATACAGGTAAAGCTCATCAATCATTGTCAGGCAGTAAGGATCAAACAATAGATAACATTCAAAGAACTACTAGGGCTTATTCTAAGTCAGGGTCAGTTAGCTAAAGGGCTATAAAACTTGGGGAAACGAACTCATTTCCCACTCGGACCCGTATCAGAAAATTGAGAGCATTCTTAGTAAAGCAGGTTTCGCAGGATTTTATGTATTTTTTCTTAGGCCTAATTTCCCCAGGGAAACCTGCCCTTTCCAGCACAGGACTGTACCACCCTCTGTCATTGTTTCAGGCTTAAGTCAGGCAGAGGAAGTAAGGCAGCCAAGAGATTAGGAGACTTCTTGCAGACAGAATGAGGACTCAGGCTATGTCAAAGCCAAGTGGTGAAGGTCCGTCACCCCTTTTTGCTATAGCCCCCCAAGTCCTTCTCTGGAGGGCCCCTGTGACCATGCCTGTCTTAGGTTGTCCCTCCCTTGAGGAATCTTATCCATCACTGGCTAATCAGTTGTGCACTGAGGGCCAGGCAAGGTGAAGTAAAGGGGGCAGAGGCAGTGCCCCTGCCAGGGAGATAAGCTTTGTCTCCTTGGTGGCTTATGGTCCCAAGGTCTCTCACTCAGCCTTAGCCATGGGGGGTTACAGCTTCTGAAACCAGTCAGGGAGGCTCCCAACAACCATCCTTAAGACCTCACATTGTAAGTGTCCTTTTTCTAAGCGCAAATTCTGTGTGAGAAATTTGAAAAAACAGCTCTCAGTCAGACGGCAGGAACCTGGTAGAAGGGTGAGGAGGTGAACTGAGCAGTCACCAGGCAAGTTTTCATCTCGGAAAACAAACCTTTTCTAAGAGCAAAGCGGGGAGGAAGTGACCAGATGCCACCCAGGAGAGGCGTTCTCTACAGGCTCCTGTCGAACCGCTGCATCATTCCTGCCAGAAGGTCCAGGATCTGTCAGAGCCTTTTCTGGGCCGACAGTGCACCTCAGACAGAGAGAGTCTGTTTCATGTAGAAGCTTATGGGCCATCAGCACTGGAAGAGTATCAATCCTCCCCACACCTCCACCTTCAGGAAAATCACCGCTTTTCTGTGATGACTTTCCTGGAGGAGTGGAGAATATTCTGAACTGGGTGTTCCTCATCACCCATGGTGAGGGTCTTGTGAAATGCAAACAGCATTTTTTAGACCAAGAGCACCCACATTGTTCTGTCTACACAATGTTTTTCTTGCTGGGAAGCTGGATCATCTTGAAGGGAAGGAAGTACCTATGAGTTAAGGTGGCTCAGAACCTGGAGAGGATTACCTATGGTATCCTTCCCTGTACGCTTCATCATCCTCTTCAGTTCGTTTCTCTTCAAGCACTGATGCCAACTTTGAAAAGTTTATCATCTCAACATTATCTCAAACATTTTACAGTTTAATCCTAGGATTTTCATGACTAGAAGGATAAACAGACCCCATCTGTTTTCCTGTAATAATGTTTACATAAAAAACGTCCGAGCCTGCAGACAGTTCTGGTAAGAGTTTATTTCAGCCAAACGGATGGCATAGGCCGGGGAGCAGAATCTCAGATGCTCTGGAGAATAACGTTTCTGCCATTTCTTGTATGCTTTTGAAATTAAGGAGGGAATGTAAGGAAGATTATATGGAGGTGGGAAAGAACAAGGCTGGGATTGGATTACAGGATAGTTAACAAGATCATGTCGAGGGTGGCTGGGATTATTTCAAAGGTATGTTGACCTAAACGCAAATGCACAGAAAAGTGGACAGGGCTTGCTGAAGGTCTTAAAGATAGGCTTGAAGTAAGACTTCCCACCTTGAATGGCCCATTTGGGGATTTATGATCAGAGCACCCTGTGAGGTTACTTTCCATCGAATTCTTTTTTTCCCACCCACAATAGTTAGTGTAAAATCCTGGAAATAAGAGGAAGATCGGGGTCTTGGTGGGCACTCTGGCAGGATGAGCTCCCTCCGCTGGGGTGGCTGGGGCCCGTTCTGTGATCAGATTTGGCAGAGAGGCAAAGGACAGGAACAGCAGCTCCAGAGCTAGGCAGTAGGGCCGCTGCTCGATGAAAACAACCTAAAAATGCCCCCCCCCCCCCACCTCGTCCCTACCCGCCTCCCCCTTCCCTGCACTCCAGCCACCCCTGGTGCTTCAGTGCTATTGCGTCCTGGTTCTTTCTCCCAAGGTCTTCTTCCTCCAGCTGTTCCCAAGGCCTGCAGGCCCCTCCCCCTGGATCTCTGCCATTATCGGGTGCCCAGGGCCCTTGTCCCCTCTGAAGGTGCCTTGTCCGAGCAGCTTCAGAAACCCTTCCCCTTCTTTCTCTATCCCACTGTCTAGCTTCCCGTTCTTGGTGGGCTTCTCTTACCTTCTCTGATTTGGTTATTGTTGATCTCCCCAGCAGGGCCCCGGTCTGGCTCCTTCTTGGCAAAGTATGCCCAGTGCCTAGAACAGTGACTGGCACACAGTGGGTACTTAATAAGTACTTAGTGAATGAGCTGCCTTCAAATCGTGTGCTTTATCCTTTGACACACTCACCTGTGTGAGCAGAAAATCTCTCATTCAGAACCAGTTTCATTCCTGTGTGTAGTATTCCAGGGCCTTTCAAAACCCATCCGAAAAATCAAGCAGGAAGGATAAATGTCTGCCAGACAATAATCACCTTTGCCCTTTTCCTGTCTCAAAGCCAGCGGTGGCAGCAGATGGCACTGGGGTCTGGTCCTGGTGGCATTAGGGGAGGAAATGAGATCCAGAGCTACTATGTTCTCGTGGAAAGCATTCCGGAGTAATATCTGGCGACCCCATCAGTCAGCTGAAAGGCCCAGCCTCTAAATAGGCATTTCCCCCCTCAAATACGTCTGACTACAATCATCTATTTATTATTCTCCCTCCTGCAAATGCCATACATTTGGTGGGTGTTGTGTTACCATTTTTTTAAAAACGCGGTTTCACATCCAAATGGAACCGCTTTGGTGTTAAACCGGCCACACTGAAGTAGTCGCAACGCCGCTCTGGTGAGGGTCTTCCTGTGGGTTGCGTGACTCTTGGTTTCTGCCTCGTGAAAAGCAGGGAACGGCACCGCAGAAGGAGGAGAGCGACGGGGACCCCGCTGCCACCCAGAGGCCGGGCGTCCAGGAATGGCTGGCCCAAGCTCGCTCCACCTGGGCGCACCAGCGGCAGAGCAGCCTCCAGCAGCAAAAGGTAAAGCACGTCCTCCCTCCCTCCCTCCCTCCAGCCTGCGGGTCTGCCAGGCACGCCCTCGAGAGAAATGTTACTTGTGCACTAAAGACGGATACGCCTTCGTCTTCTTTTAGGACAGACTTGGCCAAAGGTTCCAACGTCCTTACTGGTGACCGCAGGAATGCTGGGTCCTCTGAAAGTCTATTATTCTTTAACAAAAGCTTTAACAATAGTGTGACAACTAAAATCCTCCTGATCAAGATTACCTACTCTATTTTCAGACTTGCCCCAATTTCAGACTGTTTTATATAAGAAGAACCTCAGGAAAGCCTGTGAGAATCGGTGAAAGTCAGAGTTACATGGTTTTTAAAGAAATGCAATTTATTTTTACTTTCAAGTAGATCCCAACACAAAATAGGATTGCAAATTATTGCCCGATTGAGAGGGGGAAGAGTTTTGATGAATAAGAATGATTTCTCATTGATAAATTAACTTTATGTACCAGGCATATCACATTTTAATTTTTTTTAAAGAGCAAAGGCATGTATCATAAAATCTGAAAAAGTGTTGATCAAGGAAGCAGGCCATTAAAGAGCAGCAGCTGCTGTTGAGGCTCTGTGTCCGCAGCTCAAAGGTGGTATTCATTTTGGAAAAGGAAACTGCACTTCCTACCACTGGGGGGCACCATTGCCCAACAAAATTTTCGTTTCCCATTGAATTCTCCGCCCCCCTCCCCAAATTTTTCAGACATCTTTTATCAAAGCCAGAAGGCTATGGAGTACTTTGGAAAGGTGTTTGAGGCTCTGCCCAAACCACACTTTTCATGCAGTGTGCAAAATTAAAACGTACCACAAGAGCCCTCTGAGGATTTTGCAGACAGAGAGCCACGACTGTAGACGATGCCCGCGGGGTAACCAGGGTGCGTGCGTGTGTGTTGTCTTCCTGGAGCAGGAGCTGGAGCAGGAGCTGGCGGAGCAGAAGAGCCTCCTCCGGTCGGTGGCCAGCCGAGGAGAGGAAATCCTGACCCAGCACTCGGCCGCGGCTGCGGGGACCTGTGGCGCTGCTGGGTATGTTAGGACGCACTTTCTTCCCGGCACTGGTTTTCGAACGTCTAAAGAAATGTAAACATCTCGAGCAAAGTTGTATTTTAAACATCTGCAAAAGTTTAATCATCTTGTCTTCACTTTATGATATTTGGTGTCTGGCACAAATCATGTCCCCTTTTTATTGCAAAATCATAAGCATGTAATTCTGTAACATGACAATATCACACTCAAGCACACCACATATTTTATTTATTTTTTTAGAAAATACATTTTTAAATTTATTTTTTAGAAAATATTTTTTAATTTATTTTTAGAGAGGGGAGGGAAGGGAGAAAGAGAGGGAGAGAAACACTAACGTGACTGCCTCTCGTGTGCCCCCTGCTGGGAACCTGGCTCGCAACCCAGGCATGTGTCCTAGACTGGGAATCGAACCCATGACCCTTTGGTTTGCAGGTCAGCGCCCAATCCACTGAGCCACACCAGCAAGGGCCCATATGACATGTTAGATGAAATGCTCAAATTAAAACTATAAATTATCACACCCGTATTGTTACCCTCCCAGCCACATGCACGCAGGCCTTACTTCTGCCGACCCTGTACAACTCACTTGCACTTCGAATGTTCTGCTGCACAGCATGGGCACGGCTTATGTGGGCGAGCTCATTTGCCTTCTTCCTGGTGTGCTCAGCTGTCTTTCCAGAGAAGAGACTCCTGAGTTCACTTTTTAAAAAATCAAATAACAAATGCATCATGAAAACAGATCACGATGCGTCTATCTGAATATCTAACTGCAAAATATATTCCCCATGAGAACTTACCTCCCCTCAACGTCATTCTGAAAAGTAAACGTACGTGCCTACTAAATATCTTGGTTTTTCTCGAAGACCTATTTTTATAATATCTACGCACAAAGTCATTGAGCTTGGAGTCCTGCGGTAGAGCGGGGACTGAAAGTCTTACATGCAGAAGAAGAGAGTGTTAAGAGAAATATTAAGGGAGTTGGACCGTTTTCAGGTTAAAGATTTGGGTTTCAAGGTTGGAAGGAAGAGGAGCCTCTGCAGGAGGAAGGCTCCCCATATTTGGAGTCAGGCCTGGGTTTGATTCTGATTCAACAGCTGCCACCATGTAAAAAGCGACTCAGCTCCAAGCCCCAGATTGCTCATTTGTGGACTTAGGATAATAAGTGACCACCTTCATCCCAGACGGGCTGTGAAAGATGTGAATGTCCCCTGAGAGGATATATAGCAAAACTCTTTTTTAAAAAAGATTTTATTTATTTATTTTTAAAGAGGGAAGGGAGGGAGAAAGAGAGAGAGAGAAACATCAGTGTGCAGTTGCTGGGAGCCGTGGCCTGCAACCCAAGCGTGTGCCCTGACTGGGAATCGAACCTGCGACACTTTGGTTCGCAGCCCGAGCTCAATCCACTGAGCTACGCCAGCCAGGGCAGCAAAACTCTTTTTAATACCCAAAGCTTTGAAAAGAAGTTTGGGTAAAGCCTGTGTTCCTGGGTCATGGAAGCTTGCGGGAGAGGACTGCAGCGTCCTTGGCAACCGCACTGTGGTAAACAGCTCTAACTACGCTGACTTCAATTTTCTCATTTCTGAACATTTATTTGGAGGAAACAGCATAAAGGAGGAAGTACATATGATGAAGATAATTGTTGAAATGTTATTTACAATCCAATCATTGAAAAGGCAGAAATTCCCACTAGGATAGAAATGCTTAAGAAAAAGGTCTATGCATATATAATCTTAAAAAATTATAACAATATTGGAAAACATGTGATAGTAGGTAAGATGGGACATAAACTGAATGTGTAGTACGTGTGTAGGTAAGAGCCATACTAGTATGTAAATTATCAAAGCTCACTTCGAAGAGGGATGATTTAGAGAACGTTTTTCTTTTCTTTTTTTTTCCAGTTTAATCAGTGCTGACATAATGTTGTCGGCATGGAACACCAGTGCTCACTACACACATGTTATATGTATGTAACCACATATGCAGGGCAAAAGCAGATTTACAGTTTTTATATGGAAAATAACACAATAGTTAATAAATAATAAGACAAGAATAAACTCTGGGTTTCACATACAACTGTAAACCTACTTTTACCACACCCAATTGGTATGTATTTAAGAATTTCAAGAGGAAAATAATAGAAACAAAACTAAAATGCAGTTTCAATAGACATCATGACACAATGTATAGAAAATAGGAAGGATTTCTAAAAAAGAAAAACAAGACAAACTATTAATAGTTAACAAGTACCAATGAAAAATAAGAAGGACGAATATGGCACCTATAGTCAGAACTCCATGAAAAGAACCCTATAACTAAAAACTGTGTTAAAATATAAAGGGATTTAAAAACTCCTATTGGGGATCATGCTTAAAAATGCTGAGGCCAAGCCCTGGCTGGCGTAGCTCAGTGGATTGAGCGCAGGCTGTGAACCAAAGTGTCACAGGTTCAATTCCCAGTCAGGGCACATGCCTGGGTTGCAGGCCATGGCCCCCAGCAACTGCACATTGATGTTTCTCTCTCTCTTTCTCCCTCCCTTTCCTCTCTAAAAATAAATAAATAAAATCTTTTAAAAAAAGAATTGGTAGAAACAGTAGTTAAGATATTTTAAAAAATGCTGAGGCCATAAATATGTGTGTCTGTATAAATACACAATGAAAAAAAACTGTTTCTTCTACCACTTGCTCTTAAGACTTGCTTTCACTTTGCATTTTATATTCTTTTCCCAATCCTTCTAAGGTGTTTATGCACCCCTCATAGTTTTCTGAACATTTTTGCCAAACTCTATTTTTACAGACCCCTCACCCACACTTCGCCTCCTCACTGTGCACTTCCAGAAAAGCAGTAGGAATCTTGCCATGGTTTTTTTTTTCTGTTTGTTTCCTTGCCTTTCACTTTGGAAAGGACCCAGAGAAAAGGCAAACAGCTATGAATTGCTCTTCCAAATATAAAAAAAAAATATATTTGAAAGACTAAGCTGCTGTGCAGTGCTGACTTTCTATACAAGATTCACATTCAAGACTGCGAATAAATTCCTTAATTTTTATACAAAGGTTTCAGAAAAGTCACCTTTAAATCTCGTTGATTCCAGATCAGCTGTGCCTTTCAAGCCGTGGGGCATATATACCACGTTACTAGGTTTTGAAAAAAAGGATTATGTTAAGTCTTTAATTTAGTAGCTGATTTTCTAAGACTATTAGTTGTGAACTGGTTTATGTAAGGAAGCCCCTGCGGGAGGGGCATGACTTGCTTCATGGGCACACATGCGATACATAGAGAACGAGTCCTATGCGAGGTAGAGGGTGGCTGATGGAGGGGCCTTTCCTTAATTGCTAAGGGAGCTCCAGTAGAAATTAATTGATACAAATATCAAAGAGAAAGAGGAATATTTTCCACGAGAAATAAAGGGCTGTGTTCTAATTTAAGGGTCATTTGCTGATGATGTTTTATATGTGTCAGTGATTGAATGTGAGAACGTAGGTATTAGCCATCTACTGGTTTTAAGCTAAATTATTATACAAGCATAAATAAATTAAAAAGTGGTGAACTACAGTCCACCACCACAAAAAACATCACAGTAACAAATTTAGTTTCATAAACACGTTAAAAGTTGTTTGCTATTTAAGAAGATTTTTAAAAATAAAAATTCAGAGACTAATATAACACAAAATTGAAAGAAGTATCAGCTTTTTAAATAGATTTTGTTTATTTATTTTTAAAGGGAGGGGAAGGGAAAGAGAAAGAGAGGGAGAGAAACATCAGTGTGTGGTTGTCTCTCATGCGCCCCCTACTGGGGACCTGGCCCACAGCCCCGGCATGTGCCCTGACTGGGAATAGAACCGGTGACCCTTTCATTCTCAGGCAGGTGCTCAGTCCACTGAGCCACACCAGCAGGGTGAAGGAAGCATCAATTTTATTTTGGCATTTTCTCCACTCAGTATTACTTTTTCAGATAGATCTGTGTTGATAGATACCCATCAAGTTCTTTTATTTTAATTGTTTAATGTTATTTTATATCGGAAACATCATGTATTTGCCTGTTTTCTAATTGATAGGCATTTACATTGTTGCCATTTCATTTTGGCTGTTACTGGTATTGCTGAACTTCTTTTGCGTTTCTAACTGCACAGGTGGGCCAGATTCGCTAAGTTATATCATAGAAATAGAATTCCTCTCTTGTAGGCTTATAATATTTTTTAAAGATTTTATGTATTTATTTTTAGAGAGGGAAGGGAGGGAGAGAGAGAGAGAGAGAGAGAGAGAAACATCAATGTGCGGTTGCTGGGGGCCGTGGCCTGCAATGCAGGTATGTGCCCTGACTGGGAATCGAACCTGCAATGCTTTGGTTCACAGCCCGTGCTCAATCCACTGAGCTATGCCAGCCATGGCAGTATTTTTTAAGGTTTAACTTCAGCAAACTCACCTAAAGAAACTAGTTTGTCAATTATTACTTTGAGAAGAATTGGCTTTGGGATAGTGTAGAGTATTATCCTGCCAATGAACTTACAATTTTTTCCCACTTGAGCAAAAGTTTTTGTCAAAGTAATAACTAGTGTCTATATGCCTCTCAGATGTCATGATTCTATCAGCACTTCAAAACTCCTGATAAATTAGGATCTATTGGAACTTGCATACCCCAAATTCTTACCATTACCATTGTCATTATCACTGGGCCCCATTTATTGAGTGACTGTTACTTCCCAGGCAGGATTATGGGCATTATGTGTATCTTCTCTCACTTTATTTCCCATAATTCTGCACGACAGAGAATATCTTCATTTTAAAGATGAGGAAATGGTGGCTCAGAGAAGTGATGCAAATTACTCAAAGTCACGAATCTAATGTGCTAGAGTGGGGATTTATTTATTATAATTTTTAAAAAATTTTAAAGATTCTATTTATTTATTTTTAGAGAAAGGGGAAGGGAGGGAGAAAAAAAGGGAGAGAAACATCAATGTGTGGTTGCCTCTTGAGCACCCCCCACTGGGGACGTGGCCAGAAACCCAGGCATGTGTCCTGACTAGGAATTGAACTGGCCACCCTGATGTATTTACTTTTAATCTTTTTCCCAGTGGCAGTTGGCATTCGGTATTACATTATTTTCAGGTGTGCAGCCTGTGGAGCAGGGATTTAAACACTCCACTCTGTCTCCGAATGCCATAGTCATTCTCAGATGCACACTGCTGCCCACCTTTGAGGGTGACAGGCAGGTGCCCTCTTTCCTTGTCCAGAAGCCCGGTCCATGTCCTGAACGCTGATCTTTGGCCTCAGGGCAAAAACTCTCAAAGACGAAGTCACATTGTTACGGTTTTGAATTCATATGTGGTCTATGTGTCAAAGGATACGAGTCCGCATACTTTCTGATCCCAAAAGATGCAATCATTATTACCTTTAATGCTGGGCTATTTTCTATGTACTTTTAAATGACCACTGTCCTCACGGCCCCGTTATAATGTATTTGTTTTATGGTTAGGCTCACAATTTCCTTATTTTAATTTATATGTTTTCAAGAGGGAACTAATGACTAAAAGAATCTGGTTCTAGTTTTAGACGCCGCATCCAGCGCACGCGATACGTCACCTAGAACCGACCGCCTCTTTACGCACATTGTAAACTCGGAATATTTATTCTCCTAATAGTGAAAAACCTGATGTGTCATCCCAGGAGTTGGGGATGGAAGGGGAGAGGCCCGCTGCCGAAGACCAGATGAGAGTGAAGTGGGAAAGCCTGCACCAGGAGTTCAGCGCCAAGCAGAAGCTGCTGCAGAGTGCTCTGCAGCAGGAGCAAGAGCAAGTGGTATCGGACATTCCGCTTTTGTATGCTAAGTACTGTAGGAGGTGTGCAGCTTTGCTGAGGCAGCATAACTGGGCAATAATCTATACTTTCATTATCAATACCAAAATAAGACGTGAAGCAAATTATCCTCCTTACCTTTTTATATGGCTTCCCCTAATAATGATATATTGACGTGTGAACATTTGATGTCGAGGTGCTATTTCCTCACAGAGATAATTAACACCTGATTACTCTTTGGCACAAACCATTAAGTTATAAGTGTTCCTCCTTTTTCCACCACTTTGAAAATTATGGGTGTAGGCCAAGGACATATCCTCTTCACACACTCCTGACTCATAGTTTGAATTCCTGATTCCTGGTGCAGGTCTCGGGGACTTGCTTGCTAGCTCATCTTCACGCGATAGCAGTTCCCCATTCTTTTGGCTGTAAGGAATATTTACATCCCTCAAACAGAGACTGCGGTCTCTCTGACTGTCCTAAGTCAGATCCATCCAGGATGCTTCTAGGAACGTTTTATGCTATCCATTCATGAGGTGCCCAAGCCCTAGATTCCACCTGTAGTCCATTCACCTTAAAGCACCCACATGATTCATCCAAGACTGCAGCCCACCTGCACATCTACCCATTACCTGTCCGTGGCGGAGAAAGCTACTCTTTCTCTCCGTCAGTGCCCGCACCCCAGGGCCCTCCCTGTGGGGTCACTGGGAAACTGTGTTCTGCTGCCACTGACATCCCATGTGATGCCTGGGCTGTTAGAGTTCAGGTGCGCGTTTATAGCTCACTGCCCTGGGGGCTGAGAAGTGGGAAGCATTGAAGGGTATTCTGTGATGTATTTGCAGTTCGTTGAGTGCTTTATTTTAGGAGTCACTGGTCATTTGCACAAAGTGCCTTCTACGCTTTCGTGTGAAGAGGTAAGAAAAGGAAGGGAAGAGGCAGTCTGGCTGTGAGAGTGTCCAAGAAGAAAGAGAATGGTCATTTAATGAACATATTTGTGTTCTAGGTGTTAACATGTCTAACTGGGAGGTTGATATTATCCCTATGTTGTCTATCTGTAAACTAGGTCTTGAAGAAGTTAGATAATTTCTTAGGGTCTCATGACTAAGAAAGAGACAGAGCTGGGGTAGACACAGGTCTATCCAACTCCCAGTCCCTCCTCCTCCTCCACACCAGCGTACTGACAGCTTTGGGTGCTGGATACGCTTACTGCCCTCAAGTATAAGAACAGGCACTTTGGGAATGGGGGGCGGGGGCTAACATTCATGAGATTAAAAGGCATCTATCTCTCAGAGCAATTTTTCTCTGTGCATGTCCATGCAGAACACCTTACACAGCTCCCTAGGAAACTGCAACCAGACCAAGGAAATATTTTATACATTTCTCAAATTAAGCAACTATGGCAAGCTCTGTAAGTAGGAACTGAAAAGAAAGCAGAAGTAAAAAAAAAAAAGTACTGAAAAGCCACTACAATATACACCCTACAGATGTGGGGTTTAAGGTGATGGGTTTTAAAGAGACGCTGGGTGTGGCGGGCATTTCAGCTTCGGTGGGGGATAAGCCTGTGTGTGAGAGGAGACGGAGTAATCAGCCTGGAAGGGAAGGCGACAATGAGGTGTTCTTGCAAAACGTAGAAAACTGAGTTTGACCGGGAGCAACATTGAAAAGTTCGAGTGTTTGGCTACATCATGGCCCTCCCTGGGGAGACAGACAGACATCCTGTGTACCTGAGAGAGTTTGGCGGAGGCGAGGGAATGATGAATGCAGAAGGGTCAGTCCAGACCCGGAATTCGGAATGGATTATTTCACCAGAGGTAGTGCCACAACCAAGAGAACACACTGAGAGGAGGGCTGTAAGACTTCGGGCATTTCCCCCACCACTTCCTTTTTAAAATGCATCAGTAGAAACATTGCTATTGCTGAATCCGGTCACCGTGTGGAATGGACGTGGTGTGTCCGAGAGGTCGTATTTCTCTAGAACAGGTTTCCGTAAGGACAGTTTTCCCGCATCTGCTTTCCTGCGTGTGATTCTAAATGAGAAACCTGAACAGGGGCATATGCCCTCCAGTAAGCCTCCCTGTTTGTCTGCAGCTTTACCGAAAGCCAAACCGGCTCCTGTCCGGCGTGCCGCTGTACAAGGGCGAGGGGCAGACCCAAGACAAGTCTGCGGTGACGTCTCTGCTGGACGGGCTGAACCAGGCGTTTGAGGAGGCTTCCTCCCAGGTAGGGCTGCGCTCTGACTCGGCTCGTGGATCTTGGTCTTCGTGAAGTTGTTCCACCCCTGGGCACGAACCGTTGTGACTCAACCCTAGCGAATAGCCCCAAAAGGCAGAGCCGGGAGACCCCGAAGTCATATCCTGGTATTTTCCTTTGATTCCTCAAAACACTGTCATGAATTCATCCTTCCCCCTCTCCTTTCTTCCCAGGGTGGAGGGACAAAGAGGCAGAACGTGCACTTGGAACAGAAGTTATATGATGGAGTCTCCGCGACCTCCACTTGGTTGGATGACGTGGAACAACGTTTGTTTGTTGCCACAGCCCTGATACCAGAAGAAACGGAAGCTTGCCTCTTCAACCAAGAGGTGAGTTGGGCAGCTTGTGTGTCTGTGAGTGTGTATGACGTTTCAAAGCACTCCACTGTCTACGAGCCGAAGACTGGATTTGTGTGTGGGTTCCTGGAGCTATTATTGAAGTGGCCTTCTCTCATCAACCCTAGGCTCTTGCCAAAGATATTAAGGAGATGTCTGAAGAAATGGACAAGAACAAGAACTTGTTTTCCCAAGCGTTTCCGGAGGATGGTGACAACCGCGACGTTATTGAAGACACGCTGGGGTGCCTTTTGGGGAGGTTATCCTTGCTGGACTCAGTGGTAAACCAGCGGTGTAGCCAGATGAAGGAAAGGCTCCAGCAAATACTGAATTTCCAGGTAAGACATTATCAAGAAGGGTTGGTCCTTCCTCCAGCCACGTTCAGTCACAACCGGCATGTCTCACTGAGGTGTGTTATACCTACACCTACTTTTTTTTCAAAGGTACAATGCAGATCAAGAACTTTACAGAAAAACTAGGGGACTGAACTCAAGGGTTAGAAAATGAAGAGTTTTATGCTCCTAGAAATGGAGGTTGAGAAAAGCAGCCAACCAAACTAAGGGCTGAATGGGACTTTAAACTCAACCCATCAAAGTCCTGTTTTTGGCACATTATAATTATAATAGCCAGTTGATGATAGTGGAGTTTAAAACATATAACCAAAGAAATAGGCAGTATTTCTTTGGGCTGTAATAAACCATGAAGCCTGGACTCCAATATCGAGGCCCATTGAAATTGATGGTGGGCTAATTTGTTCCACCTGTGTTAAAATATATTGCAAAACTTCCCACTCCGAACTCCTCACACTGCCTTTTAGCTGCAGACCAGACTTCTGTTGCCAGCTGAATAATTGTGTGCTTATGAAACTTTTCCTATGACTATAAATTTCAGCAAATGCAAAAATTGCTGGTAAATTTTTAGTGTTGATTTTCATTCCTAATAAAACAAAGAAGTGCCCTTTGGGAACACTTAACTTTTAACTGGATTTTTATTTTTAACAAATATAGAAGTTTTATAAAATGGATACCAGCGATTAGGGCCAAGAGTTTAATGTAAAAATTTTGATTTCCAAAACCAAAAAATGTTGTGAAGTGCCAAATAAATGTAGCATTCACCAAGAAACCAGGACTTTTCTAGATGTGTATCCAGGACAATGTATCACCGCCTTCCAGGAGTTTAACGTTCTTAAAACTGCAAAATAAAATTATCACAAATATTTGTGTATCCTTATTTTAGTCACAAAATATTTTTATATGTACTATTGTCTTTAATCCTCACAACAGTCCTGTTAGCTAAACATTGTTCTAATATTCATTTTGTGAAGTTAAAAGAGCAACAACTGAGAACAGGGTCTCCAAACCCACTCCTCCCGGGCCCAAATTCTGGCTTTGTCGCCTACTGCTGTGTAGCCTCCACTGCGTTTCCGTGTGCACAGCTATTAAATCCCACCCATGTTAATGCCCCATAGGGTTCTGTGAGGATAAAATGAGTTGAAACACTGTGAACAGTGTGTGAAACATGGTGCTCAGTGAGTATTATTGCTGTTGTTGATGTCAGCAGTCGTGTTTATTCTAACAGGTTAGGGTCTGAAAACCATGCAAGGGTTCAATCACTTCTCCAGGGTTATTCAGCCATCGAGAACGAAAGCCAGGGTTTGACTCAAAGAATATTTTTATACTTTGTGTTGTTCAGCTGATAGACGGGGAGACGGAGAATAGTAGACCTATTCAAGACATACCGTTGAAGGCAGAATCATTTGGCACTTGTTGGTGGTTTGGATATGGGGAATGGGAAAAAGGGGGGCAGCTGGGGAATTCCAGGGGCTCTGACTTGAGGAGGACATTGGCTGGCAGAGGAGACGGTGGATGGCAGTGCCGTTCACCAATGGGCCAGACGGAGTTGCTGGTGGTTCTGTTGGCTGGGCGAGGGTTCGGGGCAGAATTAGGACTCAGGTAAGCAGTCACTGTAGACACTTAGGGATGCAAGTCAGGTAAGCAGTCACTGTAGACACTTGGGGATGCAAGTCTGTGGCTAAAGGAGCAACCCAGAGCGTTTGTGTGTGTTGTGCTGTCTACCACATTGGAAGGAACGAGCATTTCACTTGGAGTCAAGAAAAGCTGGGATTGATTACTTAGGTGCTTTGCTTTTCATGCAGAATGTACACATATACACAGCATGCCCCAAATCCACAAAACTGTTGTGCAGTTTGTGGAAACTTGTTTCATTACTCTAAAATTTATCTTGCGTAAAATGACACACTGAGTTTTAACAGCAGTCTAGTCACGCTGTTCTATCAGTTATGCATGAGGTGGGTTAAAAGTGCAAATGTGTTTGTCACTCAGAGGCATATTTCCCTTTTCAAATTGCCTTTATTATACTAGTGTCTTTGGTGCATTACAATTTTTCTTAGTCAATAGAGTCCGTGAGAGTAAACTGTGAACCAAGCCGTGAATACTCTGGAACTTATTTTGTGCAGAGAGAGGACCAAGAGGGGAACGCTTCATCTTGAAATTCTCTTCAAGTCATGTTCTCTCTTTTTCTCTGGCCAACAAGTTTCTACTTGTTGGTGGCCAGCTCACGAACAAAAACTGAGATTCTAAAATGTTTGTGTTCCAGTTTTCATTGAAAGAGTTCCAGTGTTAGCGTAACTCAAGGTCAAGCCGCATGACACTGCATTTTACCTCACACCACGCACATGGGGCACGCCTTCAGTGCTCAGCAGTTTGGGGAGTGGCATGCCTCCTTCATTTTCTGTTTAACGTTTGAGTGTCCGCTTTTGCCAGACAGCTAGCCTTATCCTGTCCCCAGGGGCAGGCAATCTGGAAGAGTGCGTAGGTGTTCTGTAGGTATATATACCTGCATGGAATCACGCGTTATTTATCCACTCTTCTGTTTCCAAAGAATGTTTACCTATAGACTTAACCCCAAATAAATTTCCTGGACATTTTGATTTTTTTTTAAAGTGAGCGAGGCAGTACAAATGATTTTAAAACTTGAAACTTCCTGTGGACCTGTTTTTGCAAACAGCTAGAATCCTGCCTCTTTGTGCCCTGCAAGTAATCCCAGCGAGTATGAAGAAAGAAAACTGTAAAGTCTGTTTCGTGTAACATATAGAGACCTTAATTATCCTGCTCTTTAACAGTGTAGTAATAGGCCTGTAGGTTTGATTCTTAAGAAACTGTCAGCATCCAGACGGTTCTCAGCACCTCAGTCTCTTTGGCTAGTCCCTCCCAGGACTGTGGCTTTTAGAAGTGTGAACTCTGCTTCCCGTTGCCTTGAGTAGAGTAGTCTAAATATAAGTAGATAAGAGACTTGACTTCTTCAGCTTCTGCTCGAAGAATGGAGAACATCTTTTCCTATTCACACAGACATACACGTGTGTCCTGGTTCCAATGACCCGCGTGGTCTCACCCTGCACACAGTTGGGTAATATAAGCATCATCGTATCTCATAAGTAAAACCCTTGTCTCTGGCCCCACCCACTTTTTCCAGTACTGTTATAACATTTCCTGTGTGGTCTGCAAGGAGGCATGCAACTTGGTTTGGGTTTTGATTTGTGATGGCTATTGCCTCTTAGGATGGTATTTCTCTTTCTAATTCTCCTATACAAGGCTTTAAAAAATTTACTACACAGCCCACTCACTATTTTGCTTTTCGGCCTTGGATTTTGTGTGAGGATGCTCCCACAAAGCCTCAAACAGGTCTTTCCTTGGTGAGATTATCCCTCTCCTAGTGAGAGGCCAGAATTCTTGCATCCTGGTGCTGTGCATTTGTGTCTGATCTGCCCCCAGTGAAAAGGATGTGATGAGTCAGACTTCATCCTGTGATGGACTCCCAGCCCATCATGCACGGTTGCTGGCCAATAAGAAAGAGCGCTTATTTGCTGGTATTTTGCAGAAAGGGGGATGGAATTAAACATTTTATAATTCAAATTTTGTTCCTATTGAGTATCAAAATTCTTGTAGTTACCTCATGTTTGTACAAATCTGACTCAATAGAAATACAGGGTCTAGCAGGAGTAGCGTCTGCTGAACATTGAGTATGGCTGGTTGGGTAACAATATGGGTGTGATAATTTATAGTTTTAATTTGAACATTGCACCTAAGATGTCATACGGTGTGCTTGAGTGTGATATGGTTATGTTACAGAATTGCATGCTTATTATTTTGTAATGAAAGATTTTGTCATCAAAAGGGCATTGTTTGTGCTGGACCTCGTATATTTGGGCTTTCGAGGGAGTCATGTGTGTGAACAAAGGCTTGGCTAAGGTCTTTTGGTGTTTTCTCTTACTATGTCTTTGGTCATGGAAGAATAGTTATTTTCTGAACCTCTGGGTGACTTTTATGAACTTGTGCAAATTCTTTGAAAATAGCAAAAAGCAAGAAGTGAGGGAGAGGGGGAAGAGAAGGAGAGAGGAAAAGGGGAATCATATTATTTTTAAGAATCCTGTTTTTTTTTCCCCAAATTGGAGTAACATTTATAAGCTGGTTTACTAGATAGAAGTCATTAGTGGACTATTTCTGCTGAATGTTTAAATATGCACATTTATTTCAAATATAACAAGAAGATTGGGGTGACCAGTATTGTTTTTTTTATTTGTGCAATTTGTCTCCATTTACATTGTGTTGGAAATGATCTGTGAAATGAATTCATCAAAAGTCAACTTTAGGACTTGGACAAATTACTGCCAGTTACTCCTACCTTCCCATAGATCAGTACTGTTTTTTCTGGACATAAACCTTCTCTACCTGCATGTTGTTTCTAAAGATGCGTGTGACATTCACAACCGTTTTGAGTTCTCCAGTGCACACATTAAGTCTCCTGATCCCTTCCCCTCCCTAGAATGATCTGAAGGTGCTGTTGACATCGCTGGCGGACAACAAGTACATCATTCTGCAGAAACTGGCCAATGTGTTGGAACAGCCCGTGGCAGAGCAAATAGAGGTATTTACAGTTACCTTTTTCCGGAAGAGCAAATGCACAGAGCAGATCGGATTTGCTCTACAATGGCAAATATCCTGGGAGAGATTAATGGCTTACTATGGCATTTATGTTTGTGGCATGTTTTGTTTGTAAGAGCTGGGTTTGAATAGCCAGCCAGGTTATGCTGACTCTCTCGCCTCCCCTTGCACCACGCTAGGAAACATGAGCTGGGGAGAGGTGTCAGTGGCAGATGCTGACCTGCGGAGGATTGTCCCCCAGCGATGGGATTAGACATGAATGGCAGTGACCCATGCGGGAAGTCAGAGTGTCCTGAGGGCGGTACCGCGACACACTCAGGACATTCGGAAGAGGGCTAGGTTGCCTCCGGCAGGGGTAAGGTCAGGGAAGAGTCTATAAAGGGGAATTGGAACTGGGCTTAGAAGTTTGAGTACATGCTGACTGGGAGGAAATGTAGCCACATAAACAAGAGGGCAAAAACAAAGGCACACATGTCTTAGAGATGTTAGTGCAGAGCTCTTCAGGAGAAAAACAGTGAACCCCTTTTCGCCAAACAAACAATGAATGAATGATCGAGGGACATAAGGCTGGATGAGAAAATGTAAGGTGACGTGTAGGGCCCCTTGCATGTCAGAGAATTTGAACTTTATTCTACAAATCATTGGTGTCTAAACTTGATTGACCGCATGCCTCATCCATTAAAACAGACAAGCACATACCGCAAATATATGAATATTTACTTATGTGTAAGCCATAAGCAGGTGCTTTGTTATAAAGCACCTGCAGGAGAAGAAATGAGAATTGAACATGAATGTGGCTGCGTATAAGTAAAAGGTGCAGTGTTTCACCCTCATCGGTCACCGTACACCCTTCAGACACCTGCACGCACCTTGGAGAGTGTTGGCAGGGGGGAGGCACTGGGGCGCTGGAGGCTGAGAGTGGGTCTGAGCGCCAGGTCCTGCCTTGGCGGGCGGGCCTGGCAGCACTGGGGTCAGGAAGCATGCTTCCATCATGAGACTTCACGCAGCGGACCTGGTCAGAAGGAGTGAGAATTCAGGCTAGGGTCACGGCAGTGAAAACAGGGACAGCAGAAGAAAGGGGACAGATGCTACAAAATATTACCTACCTTACCTGTTTCCTCAAGTAGGTAATCATGAAAAACGGGTGCTGTAACAAAATTGTACAACCTAGTTTCAGTAGGCTTCTTAGGGTTCTATGGGTAGTCCATATGCAATAACCTGAAATAGTTCTCTGTCTTGGGTTGGCCAAAAAGCCTGGTACATTTTTATGTAAAATAAAAGACACATGTTTCATTTTCACCAGTAATTTGATTGATTTGGATATTTTGAGTATGTCGGCCATCTCCCACTATGGGCTTCCAGTGGGGAGAGGCCAGGGTGCTGCTGTACATCTTCCAGGGCATACATATGCCAGCCCCACAGCAAAGGATTATTTGGCTAAAATGTCAACAGTCCCAAGAAATTTAACAAACCACTTTTGACACATTCGAGCAGTCACAGCACCTTCTCCATACACCATACAAATCTTTTTTTGCCTTTGAGTTGTGTTTTTACCTTTAGTAAAATAATAAAGCATAATACCCTGAAAATCTTGTGTATTTTCTTCCACCTTCAATATCAAGATGACTGCAAAAAAGTCACCAATTTTGATAACATTTTTTAAATGCGTACTGATATGGCAGCTGTCACAATATGATCTAACAATTGTTTCAAACGAAGTTAGAGACAACTACTAGCGCTATGCTGCAGAAAAAACTAAACCAACTTTTTGGCCAGCCCAGTATAAAGAGATATGTCTGTCTGTCTGTCTGTCTGTCTGTCAATCTGTCTACCTACCTGGGATAGATCACCTAAAATAGACCTCAAAATTATATGTGTACTTCTCTTGACCATAATTTTACCTGCTTTCCTAAGAGATCCTCATTTCCCCAAATAAAAAACAATTTTTCTGTATCTTCTGCTTGAAAGGACCTGCTTTTAATTTTCATTTATTTTTAACCTGTAATGTACCTGACTCCACAAAAGGTTTGAGCAGCCATAGTTATGCTGCGCCTGCATTTCTAATGTGAAATACAGGATGTGCATGATCACAAGTGATATGGTTACTAATTACTGACCAATATAACTAGGTGCCACAGATAAAAGGAAATAACTAGATGATTTCTTTGAATAAATGGAAAGCCACTAAAAAATGTGCTAACTCTGTTCCCACGCCCCCCTTGGGCTAACAAGGTAGTGATAGCAGGAGGCATGGGGGTGACACCTCTGAACACACTCACATTCTGAGCGGTGGTATTCTGATCCACAACGTTCTGATCTGCCCCAGAAGCCTGTTGCAAAACTGTCTTTCGGGATCTTTCACGACCGTTCTGAGAATTTCCTTCACTTTTCCCTCGACTGGGTCTTCCTTTTCTGAGTCCTGAGTCATTACCGTATTGTTTCCTTGGTTTTTTGTTCGTGCCTATCCCTGCTAAAAAAAGGGGGATATGCTAGATACATTTGTCAATATTTTGCATGTCTGAAAATGTTCTGATTCTGTGCTCACACTTGATTCATAGCCTGGCTCTTTGTAGAATTCTTGGTTGGGAGTCCGTTTCTTATAGAGTTCTGAGGCTTTTGTTCCATTGTTTTTCCAGATTCTGGTGGTAGCTCTAGGAATCTAAACATTGTTCTAATCCCCAAGGTCCTGAGTGTTCTGAAATTTCACAAAGACATGGCTGGGGGAGGGTCTGTTTTGTCCACTGGGCTATGAGCACAGTGGGCTCTTCTGACTTGGCTACTCTCCTTTTTCTATTCTCAAAAAATTTCTAATGATTTATTTAATATTTCTATTCCTCCATTCTATCTGTCTCTGTTTGTGGAACTCCCTTTTTCTTTTCCTTCTTCTTTTTTTTTTAATCCTTTCCTGAGGATATATTTATTGGTTTTAGAGAGGTTGGGGAGGAGAAAGAGAAATATCAATTTGTTGCCTCCCATACTTGCCACGACTGGGAATCGAACCTGCAACCTCTCCATGCTCGGATGACGTTCCAACCGACTGAGCCACACCAGCCAGGGCTGAGTCTCCTTTTAGACAGATGCTGGATATTCTGGTCCAGTCTTCTAATTTCTTTGTCAAGAGGCACTTCTCTCTGCTATTTTGCTCTATTTTCTGGAAGACTTTCTCAACTTCGACTTCAGACTTTTCTACTGGGTTTGCATTTCTGCTATCATGTGTTTAATTTTCCCAGCGCTCATTTGATTTTCTAAGGAATCCCTTTTTTTATAGTATCCTGTTCCTTTTTCTTAATAGGTGCATTATTTTTTTGTAATCTCTCTGGGTGTATTTTTGCTGTTGTTGTTGCAGTTTTATTTTTACTGTATAACTTGTTTCCCTCCAGGCTCCTTTAGGTTGTTTGCTTTTTAGGGTTTCCATCTTTCACGTTGGAGGCTTTTTTCAGGAAATCCTTTGCTCTCTGTTCCATTCAGGGTGGGGACTAGAGAGCTGAATGGCATCCTGATGGACAGATAAGGCTTGACGGTGGTGAGGTCTACTGAAGGGCGTCTGCGTGGCCTATTTGTTGGAGAATCCTTGTGCCACATTTTTAGGTCTCTCTATTGGTCTTCTCATGCGCTTTCCCCTCTGCTAACTGAGGGTCGAGGTCTGCCTGGCAGACACCATTCTAGAAGATGCAGGGGCTCCACACTCAGCATCCAGTGGGCATTCGTTTTACCTCTCTGTTTTCTCTCAAGTACCCAAGCCTGCCGTTGGGTCTGGCACCCCTCAGTCCAGAGGCTGCTTGACCTTCTCCAGAAAGCAAACGTTCCGTCTTTCACCGGGGAAGGAAGGGGCCGTGTGGAATGAGGAAAGGGACCTGGGAATTCAGCTTCCCTTTAAGCAGCTTCTCAGCACCCTCCTTATTTAGCACCCGTGTGACTTGCCCAGGGTGCCCCAGGCTCCTGTCGCTGCAACCGGGGTGCCGAAGACCCCCTTGCTGGATCGGGAGTCGGCTTTCTGGGACTTCCTAAGTCAATTGTCATGGACCCTTCTGATTTCCAAAATTTCTTTCAAAATTTTGTTGGTATTGTCTTTTTCCCTTTTGCCTTGTTCTTCTAGATTTATGGTGGGGGAGACACTCCAAAAAACCAAGCAAACAAAACATATTTGCTGTGGTGGTAGTGGGGATTCAGAAAAGAAAATGGGACACATGTTTTTTTATCTGCCATCTGGAGTTCATGTTCTTTTCCTTCTTCAAAGGCAACTGAGGTTGCATTTCTCCCAAAAGCCTACTGGTTCTGCTCCAAGATTCACTGGGATCCCCCCTTCCCGAAGTGCTTGAGCACGGGTGACTTGTGTCAAGGGTCGTACACAACTGTTTTGTTGTCCTCTGTTTACTCTGGCTTCCCAACCAGACTGTTAGCTCCTTGGTGGCCAGGACGTGATCTTTTGTGCTTCTGCAGACCTCAGCCTGGGGAGTCAAGGCTTAGCGCTGGCAACTACCTTGCTCTTTGTCAATTGCTTGGTTTTCTGCTTCATGTACTCTTTCCCTTTTCATGCTGTCACATATTTTCTTTTTCTTATTTTTATTTATTGATTTCAGAGAACAAGGAAGGGGTGGAGAGAGAGAGAGAACAATCAATTTATTGTTCCACTTCTTTATGCATCCATGAGTTGATTCTTGAATGTGCCCCGACCAGGGATCGAACCTTCAGTCTTGGGATCTTGGGATGACAGTCTAACCAGCCGAGCTACTTGGCCGACACCTACATAAATTTCTTGCCTCACTGAATCTGTCTCCAAAGATGCTCAAGACCGAATTTCAGGAAACCACAACATGTTCTCCTGGACAATCTCAGGCAGATACCTTTATCTGCTGTCCCTACGTCATGCTTCTTTTACAGGTGTTGCTACTCACGAATTTCTTTCTTTACTGGGGGAAGCTCCTACCTCCTGACCTTTGAGATAGCTGATCTGTGCTATAATGAAGGGCACATTCTCCTCTTTTCCATGTCATAGGCAACCACAGTTTTCCTGTTGCATTGCCACCAGTTTTGTTGCATGCACTGTTTCACATGAACAGAAGAGAAGTAAATAAGGAGACATGGTATTCACACGTTTCATGGGAAATTATTTGTGGAAGCTTTAATGAAATATAAATTTCCCTAGGCAATACAGCAGGCTGAAGATGGGCTAAAGGAGTTGGATGCAGGGATCGCTGAATTAAAAAAGCGCGGAGACAAGTTGCAGGTTGAGCAGCCCTCTCTGCAAGAACTCTCCAAACTCCAGGTACGATTTCCTACCAACAGTGTTCACTCATGCACCCTAACAGTCACAGAAAACTGTTTTCCCTCTCTTCATGGGTTTTCTCTACAAAATTCATATCATGTTCTAATCTTTCTTCCAAGTAACTCTTAGAAAAGTTTTCTGACTTTTTTTTTTACCATATTTAGTGCAATAAAATAAGTTGTATTCTTATGCTTCTAAGATTTTTTTCCTAACATTTTTTATTATTCTAATGGCTGAGCATTGTGGTATAGCTTAGTTGTGTTATATTGTTTTCTGCTCCAGAAAATGTAATAATTATCAGTCCAACCTAGGAACATTAAAAAAAGGGATACCTACTCCATACTATAATGTACCCCCAAACACTGTTTCCAAGAAAAAATACTCAAGCTAATGCTTTTTCAAAAGGGGGTTTTATCAGTTGTTCAAATGTATAGTTTATCTTTCATACATGTTTGAATGCAAGAAAGACACTGTTTGAATTTCACAATAAAAAAGAAATGCAATGAGAAGGTAGCTGAAATCTAAACAGATTTCCTGGCACCCTTCAGGAAGAGAGGGTTACTTTGCTTTCCCAGGTCTGACACGCAAGAATCTGATTTCGGGGCAGTGGGAGGGGCTGGGGTATTAGACCAGCAATGTTTCGCCTTTGATAAGCAACACAGTTAAGTTGCATTAAGAAAAACGTGTGACATGTATGCATACCTTATTGCAGACTGTTGAGGAATGACTAGTATGAGTCCAGTGAGGGGTCACAAGTTCTTCCTTTTGACAAAATAAAATAGCTCTTATGTTTGAAAGAGCATTTTAATTTTAAGCGTCCCTTTCCTCTATCTCACATTTCACAATGTCATGAGCCCACTGCCCCACTCTGCCCTTAGGAATAGTTTTCCAACGGTGCTTCAGCGCCAGGTGTGCGAGTCCAACATCACAGCTGTACATAGGCCTTAACGTTGAACTTCCCCAGCTTGAGCACTTTTGGCCTGCTAAACCTTGATGGGATGCATTAATCAGGTCCACATGGCTCAAATAAACTTGGTGTTTGGTGTATCGTCATCTCCGAAAATGTCTTTCCAGTTAAAATATTCATTTATGTCGCCGCATTTGGCAAAAACATTATCACTTCAAGTCTTCGAGTCTTGCAGCTCACATTCAGCTCCTCTGTTTCTCAGGCTCTTTATGTGAAGAAGCATCCCCAATCGGATTGCTGTTTAGTAGGTGGAAGGTTAGAGGGACTGATTCAATTACTCTAAAGTTGCATGAACGTTGAGAACATTATAAGCATCAGAATTGCGTGTTTTGAGACATGTCCCTCAGCCCTATAAACAACTTTTCAACATTTAAACCCCATAAATCTCCACAAACAATTGCCATTTCTTAAAGACAGGGGTCAGATCTACCTCATGTGTCCTTGTCTGGGCAACCTTTTTGCATATCCTTTGGAACATGAAAAAATTAGCATGTCTTTTCTGAAGGAAGTTTTTGAAGTGAGGATTCTAAGGCAGGCAGGCAGGCAGGTGCCCTGCACGCAGAGCCTCACCCCAGACACACACCTGGAGGAGCGTCCCTGGGCCGTGGGCTTGGTAGGTACTGTATTTTCAGAGAGGGGCCGTGACTGAGAGTGACTAACGCTGTCTCTGTGTCCAAGGACATGTACGATGAACTGATGATGACCATTGGCGCTCGGCGGAGCGGGCTGAACCAGAATCTTGCGCTCAAGAGTCAGTACGAGAGGGCCCTGCAAGACCTGGCCGACCTGCTGGAGACGGGCCAAGAGAAGATGGCTGGCGACCAGAAAATGATCGTGTCTTCCAAAGAGGAAATCCAGCAGCTGCTCGACAAACATAAGGTAGAGAGAGAGAGAGAGAGAGAGAGAGAGAGAGAGAGGGAGGGAGAGATAGGTGGGGGGAGAGAGTGCTCTTGTGAAAGCGTAGTCTCATTTACTGACATACGTTTAGTAAAATTCAGTATTTGCAGTCTTTTTGGAGTTCTTGCGCATTTGGGTTAATCCTCAAAGTGGCCAACAGATGTCGACTCAAACCCACCGGCATTTAGTAGCACAGAGCAGTTATAGGGGACGTGTGGTATAATTTTATAAGTAAAAAGAATACCAACCTCAGCATTGATTGTAATGATCACTTCCTCACTAGTGTCAGCCAGGCCTTCTGTCTTCATAAACCGCCCTCAGTGGGAAACTTGGGGACTGTCTTCAAGGGAGCCCAGCTTCCTTCTTAACTGCTGTTTTGCTTTGCGTCCTCATGCCCATTTGTTCACCCAGTCCCGGGTGTTCGCTCTGCCTTCCCTTGTCCGGCCAAGGACTCCTCGCTCTGCTCTGGGGTGGGGTTTCTCTCTCTTACCTGCGACACCAGCTCTTCTGGCCCTCAAGCACATGCGCCTCTGCTTGCTGCCGGCCCCCAGAGTGTCCTCCTGGGACACCAGGTCCTTTTGCCACACAGTCAGACTTGGTAGGCCTGAGGTGGCTCCATTTGTATGTGCCATGCCAAGTTCAAGTTAGACACTGCTCCTTGGTGCAGACATGCCCACGTAATGCACACACAAAGGTAACTCTTGCATTTGTAGCAGTAATGGCAGAAACAGAAGTTTTGCCAGTCCAGAAGCCCAGACCCCCAGGGTTTCCTACAGAGAAACTTTAAAAATTCCACTGGGTCATAGATGGTTCACGTTCTCCCATCATGTAGATCCCTGGTGGCTTCTAACGGTGCATTTTTAAAAATCTTACTTCTTGCTATTTTTCCCAGAGGTTTCTGTGCGAAACTTTGTGATTCATTACAGCTTTATCATTTGGTTTTGAAGACATCGCTTTAAAGTTCACATCTGGTTTTTCTCAACACTTTGACCCTAGTAATAAAATATCTTCCCGAGTTATTCCAGAGAAGAAACGAGGATCAATGAATATAAATAACAGAGAAATAAAGCTCAATAGATGAGGCACTCTGGAAGCAGCGGGGCAGACAGCCCTCCCGGCCCCGAGAGCCCGGCCAAGGCTGGCAGGGGAGAGGGCTGCAAACGGGACGTCAGCTCTCCCTGAGTGTCGGGCTCCGTGACCTCCAAGTGCTCTTGCAGCTTCAAAATTCTATGATACAGTATGAATGGTTCCAGCTTCTCTTGGCCAGAGCGTTTTTCTGGGGGAGAGCTAGCTTGGCATTGACCTTGGGCAAGTCAGATAGACTGGACGAGCAGTTCAGTGCCCTCACCTGGCAAATGGGAACTAAGTCTACCTACCTCATACAGTGGTCGTGAGGATTAAATGAGCTACTCGGTCAAGTGCTGATAGAGTGCCTGGCATGTAATACGCGCTAAATATTGTTATGAGTTCCTAGTCCTGCAGTTCTACCCAAGGTGCCAGGAACAGGAAATGGGATGAACTCTATCTCCCTCCTCTGGTGCCTTTTTCCATATCCAAAGTAACAATTCAAAACACCACTGGAGGATGGTGCAAGGCCCACAGTGTTGTATGTATAACACAAGGAACACTTAACAATACATAATACCACTCGGCAGGTGTCGAGCTGAGCTGGGCAGTGAGCATTAAGTGCAACTGGTGCTCTGGGGATTCAGAAAAGTAAAGCTGAAGGCCCGCCACAGGGGAAGGAAACTGCCAAGGTGTCTAGTGAGGTCATCCCAGTAGGTGCAGAGTAGAGGCAGAGGCCACTGTGGGGAGCAGGGACGACTGTGCCTGAGGGACGAGGGAGAACAGTATGCAGGGTGGGGTCAGTGAGAGGCCTTTCAGGGCAGTGCAGAGGGCCAGACTCACGGGGGTGGAGGATGCAGGAGCCAGGGTTTGATCAGGAGCTGTCTGGGTATGAAGGGCTCTGTTTGGGCACAGAGTGTCTGAGCCCAGCCTCGTGTAGGGGCACATGGTGGGGGGACGGGAGAAGCCAGTCAGGGGTCTGCAGCCCTGTCTCTGGGTGGATAAGGGGGGGGCCAGCAGCGACGGAACAGGGCCACTCGCACCCTAACTGAGTACCATCCGCTCTCGCGGTTGAAGCGATTTTTATTGCAAGGCAGTATATGAATGAATCACCAACCTCTTTCTCCCTGAAAAATTGCAGGAATACTTTCAAGGTCTGGAGTCTCATATGATTTTGACCGAAACACTCTTCAGGAAGATAATCAGCTTCGCAGCGCCCCGGGAAACGCAGGTCCACACGGACGTGATGGCGCAGGCTTCCGCGGTCCTGAAGCGCGCCCACAAAAGGGGCGTGGAGCTGGAGTACATTCTAGAGGTGAGGCTCCTGATGCGGCACCCTCCCTACAGCAGAGCCCCCACGGCAAGACAGGCCGTGAAGGCGAGACACATTTGTTCCTGCTGTTTGTCTCCTGCGTAACCTTGGAACGTGCGTGGACTCTGCATCACCTGTTGCCGGGTCCTGCTGTTTCTCCCGTTTGCATTGTGATAAAGCCTGTGCCCCACTGAGAGGCAGCTGGGTAGACACTCATGTCCAGGATTTTGATAGTCAGGCTGATGAACTTTGTTTGGACTTTTGCTGTACATTATTGAAACAAACTTCAAACGATCGAAAACAAGATTTTCTCATTTAAGACACGATGAAAATCTGAATTTGGGAATAAGTCATTTGAGAGTTCTCCTTAGTAGGATGGCGATGCTATGTAGTCATATTTCTTTAATGGCTGTGTTTTATACATTTGCAAATGTGATGTGTTTAGCTCATTTCTACTTGAAGTGAACATGCTCGTCCCTTTGAGGTAAGACATGAGGTTATCAGCTCTGTGGCAAAGGGTGAAACCAGGTATATCAGAAACCTCCTGTGTTCCAGGTGTGCCGCATCCATTGTTCTGTTTAGTCCTCAAAATGGACCACCTAGGGATAGTATTATCCCCCCTTTTAAACGTTAAAAATGAGGTTCAGAGGAGTTGAGCACCCAGTCCATGTTCATGTAGTAACTCGCTCGTGCTGCCAGTTAGGTGCAGACGCCACGGCCCGTCTGCCATGCTTTTCAGCGCTGCTCTCTGCTTCCTGGCTTCAAAACCATCATCCTCGGCTGCCCCAGGCAAACCCCCGACACAGACGTCTGTGACGTAACTTGAAAGAGAACCTGCCTGCATTTCGTGCACAAAGAGGAATGCTGTTCCTTCCGGGGGCTTGCCAGCTCACACACTGATGTTGCCTTTCTAGACCTGGTCGCACCTGGAGGAGGACCGGCAGGAGCTCAGCAGACAGCTGGAGGTGGTGGAGAGCAGCATCCCCAGCGTGGGGCTGGTGGAGGAGAGCGAGGACAGGCTCGTCGACCGCATCACGCTCTTCCAGGTGGGCGTCCGCGCGGCACCTCAGTGTGGAAGGCTGCCGCGCTTCCTTCCAGAACTTCCCCGTGGTTTTAACAGAATCTAAGCAAACTTGCAATTAAATACTGTGTTAAGTACTGCTACTTGTATTTCACAGCTATTGACATTGTGGAAAGCACAAAAATTTTAAGCGTTTGTCTTATGATAGAATGTAAGAAGTGCTTTTTATGTTATTGCTTTTAACACATTGTTTGCAGGTAGTTTTTATCGCGTGCTCTACTACCAGTCAACATAAAACGTATAAATACGTTTCCCGCATACAATGTGTTAATAAGAGCTCCTTTTGAAATTTCCGCTTCCACCAAGCATTTTCTGTGGATCATACTGATGTCACACAATTTTGAAATAATTATACTTTGTAGTTGTATAATAGAGCATTAAACGTATATATATATTTTTTAAAGATTTTATTTATTTATTTTTAGAGAGAGAAGGGAAGGAGATAGATAGCTAGGGAGAGAGAGAGAGAGAGAGAGAAAGAGAGAGAAACATCAATGTGTGGTTGCTGGGGGTCATGGCCTGCAACCCAGGCATGTGCCCTGACTGGGAATTGAACCTGCGACACTTTGGTTCGCAGCCTGCGCTCAATCCACTGAACTAGGCCAGCCAGGTAAACGTATATTTTTTTAAATCAAAGAGCACTCAGCTTCCACCAAGCATAACTTATGCTGGTGTCACACTATTCTTGAAATAATTATAGTTTGACGGTTTTAAATGCACATAAAGTTACCAGCAAAAAAAAAAAAAAAAAAAAAAAAAAAAAAAAAAAAGAAAGAAAAGAAAAGGAAAAGACGCCCATACTTGGGTTCAGCAGGTGAAATGTCTCAGAGTTCCCAGTGTTCCTTGGGTGCAGACAGTAGAAGTTTGACTGAGGGTAATGGGAACATGACGGGCACCAGAGGAATTACAAGTCTTAGAGAGGCAAGTTGCATTATCCCAACCTCTGACCCAGTATTTTCCATCATTTTAGCATTTGAAATCCAGCCTTAACGAGTACCAGCCCAAACTGTATCAGGTATTAGATGACGGGAAACGACTTCTGATGTCCGTTAGCTGCTCGGATCTGGAAAGCCAGCTAAATCAGCTTGGAGAACACTGGTTAAATAACACCAACAAAGTGTCTAAGGAACTCCACAGACTGGAAACAATATTGAAACACTGGACCAGGTAATACAAGGACACCTTTGCATAGTTTTAGGTTAGGGTTGAAGAGGTTTCATAAGGCTAGTGAGCACAGGACTTGAAAAACATAGGTCCCCCATCACATAGTTTGGAAAATAAAGGCAAATGCAAAGCCCCAGCTGGACTTTCGTACAGTCATATAAACACGGAATCCAAAGCGGCAGGGAGGCGGGTACTTACCTCCGGGCTGTCCTCCCCTGCCTGCTGACTGCACATGGGAGGTCACAGTAAGGCTTTGGAAAGAGAGGAGAGAACGTTGTTTTGAGAAGATGGAGGTTCTCCTGGACAATGGGGATATTCAAGAAGTGGAGGGTTGCTTTTACATAATGAAATATTCTATTTCTATGCCATCTTTATTTCTATGAAGTTTAATAACAGTCATCTAATATTGTCTGAATAGCCTCAACATGAAAAAATAGGGGAAATGTATTTTTATTTTCCATTTAGGGAAGACAAAGTTGAAACTCAGAGAGACTGGCTTGCTTCCGGCATAAATATTAAGAGAATTTAAGAGTTTCAACCCAAGGGCATTATTTTCTCAAATGTATCATGCCTCTTTTAAAACTAGCATTGGGAATAACATGGGTTAGCAGAAAGTAGGGTTTGGATGTTGACTTAATAGGCTCATTAATGTACTTACAGATATCAAAGTGAATCCGCAGCTCTAACTCACTGGTTACAGTCTGCAAAAGACAGGCTAGAATTTTGGACTCAGCAATCTGTGACGGTCCCTCAAGAGCTGGAGACGGTCCGTGACCATCTGAATGCTTTCCTGGTAAGAATGCAAATGTGTGTTGTGCAGGCCTCCAGCTAAGGCCCGGCCCACCCTGGTAAGAAGGAGATCAGCTGTCAACGGGGACACTTCATAAACTGAGTTCTGGAGAATCTGTCCATGCAGACTGTGGCGGATACCGGCCAGCAGTATCCATCTCTGCTGTGGATGCTCATCGAAACACGAGAAAAACATACACAGAGACATCCAGGTCCTGTGGGGAAATAGGGACGGAATGGCCACTCTCTCTAGTGGAGAGCGACCCTTATCCATTCCCAAGCAGATTTTTATTGAGAATACAGACTTAGTTTGTGGGTTCACAGTCTGGCAGAAAAGATCAAAAGAAGCAGGTGACTTACAAACGTGCAGACAGAACCCCCACTGTGATTCTGGGCGGAGCTTGGAGTTTTAACATATGGCTCAAAGGGCTAGTTTCGTTTCCTGCTTGTGCCTTCATATTCTAATCTAATAACATCCTCCAGCAAACAGATCTCATAGGATCTTGCATAGTCTATGTCCCAGGCCTGATTACCCCGGGGGTCCGCCGACTCTGGTCTGGGCTGCACCGCCCCTGCTATTTCCGCAGGCCTGAGTCAACAGAGGAGACAAAGGCAGCCAGGAGACTTGGATTTCTCACTTCTAAGAACAAGGACTCAGGCTTTGACAAAGCCGAGGGGGCAGGGATTGATGTCCATCACCCCTTCATTTCCACAACCCCAACTCTTCCCAGAGGCCTCCTCGTGATCATGCCTGTCTTAGGCGATTCCCTCCGTAAGAAATCTTACCCGTCATTGGCTAACTGATCAAGCACTGGGGGCTGGCACAGAACAGGCAGTGTTCATGCCAGGGAAATAAGTTTTGTCTCCTTAGTGGCTCCTGGTCTGGAGGTCTCTCCAGAGGTCTCTCACTCAGCCTAAGTTACGGGGGGGTTACAGCTTCCTGAGACCAGGCAGGGCAGTCCCCAACGGCTGACTCTGTGTGTTGAATAACTATGCAAAACACCCATGCCCCCCATTGCCTGTTTAGGTAGCTTATAGGTCCTGGCTTCACTGTAGGTGTTCATTCAAGACAAGGGTGTGCTGCTTTTGTTTCTTCTCTAGAACGTTTAACCCAACTCCCCTTCAAGATGTAAAGAGAAAGTGTTCACACAGTAAATTTGTCTAGGCTCTGGCTACTTATTCCTGACTTAGCCTCTGCTACTTCTTTCAGGAGTTTTCCAAAGAAGTGGATGCCAAGTCTTCCCTGAAATCGTCTGTCCTGAGCACTGGAAATCGGCTCCTCCGGCTAAAAAAAGTGGACACGGCCACCCTGCGCTCCGAGCTGTCGCACATTGATGGCCAGTGGACCGACCTGCTGACAAACATTCCAGCCGTTCAGGAGAAGCTCCACCAGGTAGAGACAGAACCTTTGGTTTGAGTGGTAACAACCAATTCCGACAGTAGTAAATGGAAAGCTGCTTCAATCTGCTTTTGCTCACAAATTTAAATCAGCTTTGTCCTGGAGATCGTCTTTTCTGTCATCCATTGCATTGCCTGGATGGTCAGAAATGAACCATTGCACCAAGGCCCTGTCTACAAATGCTGTATCTGCGGGGGCTTCTTCAGCTTGTGCTAGAATCCCTGTCTGGCCTTGTTTGCATCCTTTGTTTCCTCGTGAGTAAAATGTGGGTAACTACCCCACCCCCTACAGTGGGCAGTTATGGAGATTTAAATAACAGTAATTATAAAAGACCTATACTCTTGCCTACAACACAGCAACTGGCGTTCATTGAACTGATGGAGAGAAGTAAGAGAAGGGAAGTCAGTGCTTCTCTTTCCTGGAAACAGGCTCCTCTCTCCTGAACTCCCAGATGGTTTCTGTTTCTCTGTCTTTGGCCCTCGTCGCTGGATATGACAGACGTGTTTGGTGTAAATTCCTTCTCCTTGCTTATCAGCAGCCATACATTTCTGGAGGACAGGAAACATCTCACATTTATCTCTGTATCATTCTGCACCACATAAAAGTCCATAAATACTGTGAATGATTGCTTTTGTTCCTCCCAATTATTATAAGTATCTGCATACGTGTATAATGTAATAAAGTTCAGAATTTTAAGTATATTTTAGTTAAAGACAGAAGAAATTGGCTATGCTCTTAGGAATAAATGTTAGAGTGCCAAAACTTGAGAAAACGATAGTTTGTAGTGTGGTATTTTTCTTTCTTCTTTTAACATTCCTGAGTCATAAAACACAGCAATTTTACAAGATAATTAATAAAATACATCTGTTGAATGTTTTGTAGTTAGATTTTTTAAGTTATAAAACTAGCTATAAAATAACAATAATATTTTCTCCTTGCTGGTGTTTTGATTAATTAGTTAATGTTTGTGTAATATTTGTCGTGTTGGATATCACACGGACCTAGGATGACTATTATTGTTTGGAGTTTGCCTGACATTGAATTCCAAGCTTCTAATGAGGTTAAGACCCAGAAATGACATTAAGAAGCATTATCTCTGTTGGTACATTGGTAAGAATTAGCCTGGGGTTGTCCGGTTAAGAGAAATTGGGCCTGAGTTTTAACACTTGGACTTGTTCTCCCCCGGGGACAGCTCCAGATGGACAAGCTCCCATCGCGCCATGCCATTTCCGAGGTCATGACCTGGATCTCTCTCATGGAGCACGTCATCCGCCAGGATGAGGAGGACATAAACAATTGCGTCGGTTACCAGGCAATTCACGAATACCTTCAGAAATATAAGGTAGTGAAGCCCGTTTTATTTTTAGGTTTTTGTATTTTAGAGCTGTTTTATTTGAAAGAACTCAAAGACTCAAGTGATGGAAACCAGGTCGTAAAGTCTGTGTTTCATACACAGTGACCAGTTGGGTGTATATGGGTAAGAAAATTGCCTCCCTAGCTATAGGCATAGGAACATTGTCCAGTTTTAGGGATAATTTTGAATGAGATTTTGTATCATTTTAAGAAATCATAAAAATGAATGTAATTTATAAATATTTTATAGTGTAATTATACAATTTAACCAATTCTACATCCTCTGCCTAAAATTTATATATGCTTATATTCAATATATATATATATTTTAAAGATTTTATTTATTTATTTTTAGAGAGGGAAGAGAGAGAGAGAGAGACATCAATGTGCAGTTGCTGGGGATTATGGCCTGCAACCCAGGCATGTACCCTGGCTGGGAATCGAACCTGGGACACTTTGGTTCCCAGCCCACGCTCAATCCTCTGAGCTATGCCAGCCAGGGCTTATTCAATATATTTATAAATACAAATTTCTGTGCTTTTATAAATTCAAATATATCTATAAATTCAAAAGTTATGTTTAATTTATACTTTATATATTTATATATGTTTATATCTATTCAGCTTCTGAAAATAATGAGTTATATGAATACACACAGATTATGCCATCTGTATGTACTAAATCATGGAAATTATGATATTAATCTTAAGGTTAGTTAGGGCTTTCCAACTTCTGATAAAATATAAGACATTTATATGTGTAACCTTGCTTTCTTATTTTCTTCCTTCACTTTTCAGGGTTTCAAGATAGACATTAACTGCAAACAGCTGACAGTTGACTTCGTGAACCAGTCTGTGCTGCAGATCAGCACACAGGACGTGGAAAGTAAACGCAGCGATAAGACTGATTTCGCTGAGCAACTTGGAGCAATGAATAAGAGCTGGCAGATCCTGCAGGGTCTAGTAGCTGAGAAGGTAAGCCAAGGGGCCTCCGCTGTCCATGTTACATGAGACTCCAAGAATAGGCACACCCTGTAAGGAAAATTAATGCATGAGGGACCTAGCTCCCCCCGGGGCTCAGGGTGCTGCTAGAGAGAATGCCACTGAAGCGTAGGTGGCTCTCAATGTCCTTCAGTCATGTTATTTTGGCTTATGCACCCTTTCCTCCTTGTATATTTCACGTGGTTTCAGTGTGTTAAAGATGTCTCTTAATTTCTTTTGCCTTTGCTTCAAGTTGACCTAAGTTCTTTTTTTAAATTTTTTAAAAGATTTTATTTATTTATTTTTAGAGAGGGAAGGGAGGGAGATAGAGAGAAACATCAATGTGCGGTTGCTGGGGGTCATGGCCTGCAACCCAGGCATGTACCCTGACTGGGAAGCGAACCTGCGACATTTGACTTAAGTTCTTTACTTGCTTACTTACCAAAGATAGTCGTGGATTCCCACTTTATGACAGCCATTTCTTTCTTTTTTTTTTTTATAACTGTCCTTTCTTAATCGTACACACAATAGACTGCATTTAAAGAATCCTCAGTTTGGAGGAAATAGTGGCTTCCCAATGATATGAATTTAAAATAAAATCGCTAATTTCATTTCATTTCACTTGTTCAGATTCAGTTGCTGGAAGGCTTGTTGGAATCTTGGTCAGAATATGAAAATAGCGTACAATGTATGAGGACTTGGTTTGAAACCCAGGAAAAGAGACTCAAGCAGCAGCAGCGGATTGGAGACCAGGCTTCAGTTCAGAATGCGATGAAAGACTGTCAGGTAAGCGGTCCAGGTGGCTGATGCGCTCCAGTTCACGGTTTCGTGGCATGTGCCGGAGGAGTTTGTTTGCAGCTCTTGAGGACGGAGAGTTAAGTTTTGGAAGGTCACATCTGGTAACAAGTTTCTCTGATGATGTAAGTTTATAGAGTGTTTCTACTATTAGGCTTTTTGTCACCTGTTTCTATAAATTTTTAAACATGCTCATGAAAAGAGAGTGCTGCTAACCTCCATGTACTGATCATCAGATTTAATAATCAGCAAGACTTGGACATATTTGCCTGGATTCTTTTCTTTTCTTCTGGACGATATCACAGTGAATCCCAGAGAGCATGCCATGTGATTCCTGCGTGCTACAATACACAGCTCTAAATAATCCACTTTTCTTGTATAAGCATAATATTATCACCACATAAAGTTTTGCAAATGAGCCCTTAATATTTTTTAATGCTCAACTCATTACATGTTTCCTGAATTGTCTTTAAAAGTTTTTTTCATTTCATTTATTTTCACAAAGATGTAAGTGTCCACATGCTACATATGCTCACTAGCTCTCGTAAGTCTCTAACAGTTTCTTCACACCATGAACTTGTCACAGAAAATGCTGACTGGCCCCAGATTCAGGATCAACCTGTGTGTGTCCTTACTGTGTCATTTAACTTGCTCTTCCCTCTCCTGTGTTTCCTATGAATGGGAGTTAGCACTGGAGGCTTGGTTGGATGCTGGCTCAACTGTAACGAGCAGGTGCTTCACAGGTGACAATGTCACTACTGTGTCACTAGGGGAAGCACTTGGCAGCATCCCCTTATTCTGTTAGTGATAAGGACTGTGGATTCAGGGGCAGTGGGCACACTCTCCATGCTTCCCAGGGACCTGGGAACACTTCATATTTCCCCAGGCACTCTGCTGCAGAAGACGTGGGAGCTATTACAGTTAATCTTGCAATCACTGTTTCTAAAAATAATTAAAGAATGTGTTAATGGGTTACAGATTACCTGTGAGACTTCTCTGTGGTGTTTCCTAAGAACAATTGAAGACTCAGCTGGGCAGCAATTGGGCAGAAATGCTCCTATCCCAAAGCTTGTGTTTATACTCCAGGCTTCAGAAAGACAGGCCTTTAGTCATGAACTTCCTTCCAAACAGCGCTTTTTCTGTGGGACACATGTGACGTGAGGTCTATTGGAGCTTTCCGTCAAAACTTTCTGGTTCAGAAAGGAAGGCTTGACAAGCTAATGGGTTGCACTTCCGATGGTGCATAAAAATGGCAAAGAAAACCATGATGTAGAGAAATACCTTGAAGTTAAAAAAAGCTTCACATCAGAAGATGGATGTGTCCAATATGGAAGACTAAAAACACGCATCATTGCATTCTGATTTTCCAGGGGCCAGTAGTATCTCTCGCTTAGGCCATCAAGTCTAAATTGTGCAAAGAAGCCAGAATTTCAGAGTTTTACTTGGAAGGATGAGAAGTTGTACCTTTTGACGAGCTTCTAAGTTAAAGCAATTCCATTAAAGTCAGAAAACAGTTTACATGTCAACATTAACAGGATTGGCACTTACTCCCTTGATCTACTGTCATCATAGACTTCACTATTAAGAGACTAAAATAATACATTACTATAACTTTTTTCCCTTGTGTTCTTCTTTCTCTCCTCCTTTTTTAAGCATATTTTTCTTCTTTCGAATTACTTTTTTCCTCTGCCATTTTCCATTTTGTTTCTTTTCACGTATGTGTCTTCTGTTTAACAGAGAGAGGCACAGCTATCCGGAAAACGTAGCAGACGCTTGGCAAGTTTTCCCCCTTTTTGGACCCAGACTCTAGTCTCCCAGAAGGTCACATCAGGCAGTGTCAGGAGGAGGGGCTTGAAGTGCACTTTGAGGAGCCTGACACCGATGCCAATGTGTGATTTCAAAAGAGAAATCATTTTTTTGAAATGAAGAACAGAACGAATGTAGCCCACACAGTTATTTGGGGGCATCACGTATAAATCACAATAGCCTGACCGGCAAGTTCTCTTTGGGGATTTGCGAGTGTGTATGTGTTTTTCCCTCACTGGCAGGTTCTCGTTGGCCGTACCACAACTCTTGATCAAAATTTATTGTCATTTTTGAGAAATTGTTCCTCTGGACCAAAGTGTGAAATTCAAGCCAACGTGTTTAAATTGGTGACTGGATTCAAGCCTTATACTTTGTTTTAACAATCTTGAATATTTTTCCACTCTTTCAGAGGTGATTTATTGATTTAAAACAACATTAGAACTGATGCTTATGAATTAACTCAAGTTGAGAATGATTCGTTATAGCAAAAAATGTTAGAGTTGGCTTTCCCCTTCATTGATCAGAAACAGGATTATCCTTTAATTACTATTGGAAAGAAAGGAAAACACCTTCATTTTACACAAAATATATATATTTTAGTCTTGTTTCCCTCCTGAATTTTGCTTTCATGCCAATATAAATGTGCAGAGGGTTTTAGAGATGTGTTTCTAAGCAATGCATCATTCATTTACTATTGCTCGCTGAAAAAAGTTAATGTCTGTGAATAAATGAGAGTAAATTTAATTCCAATGGTTGAGTCATATGAAAGATGTGTCGGAGGATTATTTATACTTATTTAATCTTCCAGAGAAGTAGAGAGAGATATCCTTAAATAGTAAAGTTAATTATGTTTTCTATACTCCATACAGGACTTGTAATCCTTGTAATCACTGTATTCATTCTCTGGTTAATTATCTGAGCTGTCAAAATCCTGACAGAATTATAATGTGGAAATTAAAAAACAACATTAGAAACACAAATGAACTCTTCTGAATATTAAATACATGAATTTCTAATTAATACATCATGACAAAAGTGGCTTTATGATAAATAAGGAGAGAAAATAAATACATTTGCACTGAAGTATGGCAAATTACCAAATGACTGAATATAATAATACCGTCTTACACTGGCCTCATTTTTCAAAGCCTAAAAGATATTTTATAAATATATATACATATATATACTTAGACACACACACACACACATATATATAATGTTAGCCTTTTGAGGTAAGCAACTACATTACTATTCCTATTTTATAAATCAGGTAGTGAGTGATCAACAGTTTAGACCACGCAGAAAAAAATAAAAGAGGCACAGCCTTTGCAATTAACATGGCAGAGACTGGGCTCCTCACTACAGTAGACTCTCAATAGCACCGCCCAGGCCCAGCCTCGTTATCCGTCTGTGGATCACGAGAGAGAAGAGTGGTGGGAACCTGTTTTACAGGATTGAGACCTTGTCTCAACTTTAAATATTTGGGGATTTTCTTCACTCTACACTCCAAGGTCTACACATCTCCACGTGTAGTTCTGCGGGTGTACTTCCGACTTTGACAACGGGGCCATGCCTTCCTGTGTGGCTTTCTCACGTCGCCCCAACGTGGGGTGGACGTCCTCGCCACAGTTCACGTCCATCTGCCTCGCCTGCAGCATGGGGCTTGGAGGCGGTGAGCTCAGGAGGTTGGGTTCTAGGCCCGCGTCAACCTCCCCAGCTCCGAGGCCCGAGACAGGTTGTACGACAGGGTCTCCTGCGCCCTCATTCATAAAATTGTGCTCGCAGTCAGAGCCTGCTTCGCTGAGCTCTCCAGACTTTTAAATGGCATTAAAATATAAGTTAAGATTATGGTGTGTAGTTAAGTATGGTCTCCAGGTCATTGCCTCATTTTATTTTCTCTTTTGAACATCTCATACTGACAGTTATAAATGCACATCCCGAAGGAAATGAAAATTAGACTGGTGAAGAAAGCCTGTAATTTTTTCAAATCACATGGAATCAGACTATTTTAGGGAGAAATAAAGGATAATAGACATCCTGAAGAAACTGAGACACCGAGGATGCTTCTCACTTACCCACAGTGCCACAGCTCAGTCGCAGAGGAAATGCAACTAAATCTCGGACACGGGGCACAGAATACCATCCGATTGCATTTCACCCTCTGGGCTAGGACTGGGTAATTTTTCTAACACCAAGATACGTGAATTTAAGAATATAATCACATTACATTTCTGACTATTTCTTTCCTGTGGTTTCTTGAAAAAAATTGCATGGTGCCATTTCTTTATCTACTAGGTCATCAAGTTTTCCTTTTTTAAGTTTGCTAGTTTATGATGGAAAAAAAAAAGACTATTTAAATGATTTAAATGTAGGAAGGAGTTTCTCTGTGGAGGCCCTGCCTTGAGAATGATACACCTTTTGGATTAGTAAGAGATTTTTTAGGATATGAGACTATCATGGAGCAATTTAAAATGACTTTTTTAAAATCTTTCAGGAACTAGAAGATTTGATTAAAGCAAAAGAAAAAGAGGTGAAGAAAATTGAACAAAGTGGACTTGCTTTGATTCAGAACAAGAAAGAAGGAGTCTCTAGTGCCGTCGTGAGCACGCTGCAGGAGCTCAGCGGGACCTGGGCCAGTCTGGACCACATGGTAACCCTGCCTGGGAGAGCTGGCTCCGCACCCCTGTTCGCCATTTCACGCTCACGACATGCGTGTCCGTTTTCCCGAAGTAACTGAGGAAATTATGGCTCTGTACCTCATCTCTTTGTGCTTAAGTTTGGGATGTTTCCTATCACGAGCATACACTGATCTTACCCATTCCCACGTCCACAGATACCATCTAGGCCCAGACATTTCTCAGTTGTGTATCCCCCGCCTGGGTTTCGCTCCTAAAATCTGGACAGAGGCAGAGGCTAGGGAGAGAGAGAAATCCCACTGCAGACATCTCCTCTTGCACGAGCAAACCCCCTCCTGGGCCCCCCACAAACCTACACGTTCCACCACCTCCGCTAAGGACAGCTCTGCCCCTCCAGTCATTTGGGCAGAACACTGTGGCATCATTCTTCCTTTGTCTCTTTCTCTCGTACCCCGCAGCTGGCCCAGGAGCAAACCTGTCAGCCTTATGTTCAGAAAAGCTCCAGAATCCAACCTCTGCCCCGAGCCCCGCAGTTAGCACCCAGGTCTAAGTTACCGTGACCGCTCACCCACCTCGCTGGTCTCGGAGGCCTCCTGAACGGTCCCCACGCCAGAGGGGTCCTGCCAAAGTGGAAGTCGGATCACCCCGTCCTCAGCTCAGATTGCCGCAACGGCTTCTTGTCTCACTTAGAATGAGACCAAAACCCACCTAGGACCTCAAGGCCCACGTGCCCCGGCCTCCCAGGGTCCCCCTGATGCCATCTGCGGCAGCGGTCCTGCAGGCCCTTTTGGCTGCAGTCCCCTCTGCTCCTGGACTTAACAGGCATTTTCCAGACTCAGGGCCTTTACTCTGGCTGTGCCCTCCACCTAGACTACTGCCCCCTCCCAGATAGACACACGGGCCCCTCCCTGTCCTCAAGGGCTTAGTTCCAATTTGCCTGCAGAGTGGTGGTTTTCCTGGCCTCCTTGTTTTAAATGACTGCCTCTGGACCCCCACCTCAGGCTCCCCGACTCTCCTCTTGGCTTGGCTTTTATTTCTATTAATTATTCATCAGCTTCTAACATATGATATTGTCTGCTTCTCTAACACGTAAGCACCATGAAGATACTGGATAAATACATGCCGAATGGAGTGCAGGGTCCCCTGATAATAAGAATACGTGTAAGAACAGATACCGCTCCGCACCCAGGTGGTCCCTGTCCACACGTCACAGAAACAGGCGTGGAAGCCCAGGCAGGCTGCGTGAGGCCACGGGCGTGGCACACAGCTTTTGTAGTCCGGGTTCTCTTCTCCAGGTGCAGCTGGGCAGTTCCTCCTTACCTCCTTTTTACCCTAATTTTTAATGTATGTTATTTTATGCACTTCAATAGATCATCACAAATCTTTGGAAACAATTTACCATATAAATACATCGTTCTTTTCATAGAACTGTCACCTAATGAAAGGCAAAAATAATACAAAGAAGAACTAGATTATTTAGATAGTATTATTTCTGTCCTGGTTTTACCTCCATGTCCCTCCCTGACTTTCCCTGGATAGGCCCTGACCCCTGTCTGCACCCTGGGCGCATTCTTAGTCCTGTGACCCATTAGGTGACCTTAGTCCTGTGAACATTTCGATTGGGCTCAACATTATTTATTTATGCTTAGAAGAACAGCAGAGCATGCAGGTACAGATTAATTTATTATGTGATCTCTTTTCTTAACTATGGCCATACTCACTCCGCCTTCAAAAGATTACAGTGAGAAGAGTAGGGGTGACGTCCTGGAAGCCCCACGCAGGCATCTTCCTAAATTAGATGCAGGTATCCTTCTAAATGACACAGGCGAACTAAAAACTTCACTTTTCTGTTACAGATAGCTATAGGGAAATACGTTCTTAAATGTCTTGTCTCAAGATACTTATTTGTGTATGTGTGTGCACACACGTGAGACAGAAAGATAGATAGATAGATAGATAGACAGACTGACTGATAGGTTTCATTTCCTGGGACCACATTTGCCTAGATTCAAATCAAGATTTCTCACATTGTAGCCCTGGCTGGCGTAGCTCAGTGGATTGAGCGAGGGCTGCGAACCAAAGCATCGCAGGTTCAATTCCCAATCAGGGCACATGCCTGGGTTGCAGGCCACGGCCCCCAGCGGCTGCACGTTGATGTTTCTCTCTCTCTCTTTTTCTCCCTCCCTTCCCTCTCTAAAAATAAATATAAATAAATAAATCTTTAAAAAAAAGATTTCTCACATTGTAGCAGCATGATTTCAGGTGATTTTCATAACCTCTTTGTGCCTCAGTTTCCTCATCAATAAGAGGGGGAATATGATCCCTATCTCACAAGGTTGTTATGAAGATTAAATGAGTTAATACATTAGTTAAAACACCCATTTCTTAAACTGTAGTATTAAATATATTGACCTTTTATAACTTTTATAGTATATAAGTTTATCATATACCTTATATATAAAGGTTATGTCTCTAACTTTTTCAAGAATTTCAATTTAGACTGAGTGTTCTAAAGTAGGAGATGTTTGACTTTGGGTGGTGGACACACAGTGCAATATACAGATCATGTATCATAGAAATGAACACTTAAAACCTATATGATCCTATTAACCAATGTCACTCCAATACATTTAATAAAAAATAAAATAAAATAATTAAAAAGTAGATCAAAAAAGTAGGAGAGGCGTCCATTTCAATAGAACTATATCTTTTCTTACCTCTTTTTTGTTTGTTTGAGTTAATTTTATCATGCCTGAAACCCTAATGAAGTTCTTTTCTTTAAAAGATTTTGTTTATTTATTTTTTAGAGAGGGAGGGGAGGGAGATAGAGAGAGAGAGAGAAACATCAATGTGCGGTTGCTGGGGGCCATGGCCTGCAACCCAGGCATGTACCCTGACTGGGAATCGAACCTGCGACGCTTTGGTTCGCAGCCCGTGCTCAATCCACTGAGCTACGCCAGCCAGGGCTTGATGAAGTTCTTAAATGTTGATGTGTTTTCCATCCATCGAACCCATATTCTGTAGTTTTAAGTGGTACGTATGCAATTCTAAGAAGTGTCCGCTTGTTCCAAAGGTCGGGCAGCTGAAGACGCTGCTGAAGTCCGTGCATGCCCAGTGGAGTCGGCACAAGGCGGCCTTCGACGAGATCCACGGTCACCTCATGGAGGCCCGGTACTCCCTGTCCCGGTTCCGCCTGCTCATCGGCTCGCTGGACGCTGTGCGCGTCCAGGTGGACAACCTTCAGGTGAGGGCTGAGTAGAATCTGCCCTCCACAGCCCTTTTAACTTGAGAGAAAAGGACCAGCCAGTGTGGACATCTTCCTGAAATACCATGCTGTAGTGCTTACATTTAAGTAACTTTCTAATATTTAAAATTAATGTCACCTGCTGTATTTGTCACGCACTCAGACTTGCCTGTCTGTGGGTACCCAAGTTGGGGATAGCTGCTATATCGTGAAATGATTTTTAAAATTTCGACATACAAATATCCACACGGGTCGGTTTCATAAAATGACTGTATACCCCAATCAGCCTCCTTGATCCATTGTCCCTACCTTTTGTGTCTTTCCTCTTCTCTTTTTATCCTGCTTCTCCAAACGTATCCTAAGGGAATAAAAAGAAAGCAAAGAGAAAAATAGCAAAAGCGGTAACATTTTAACCTGTTGTTTTCATTTAGTGTAATATCAGTGGTCTACCCAATGTGTACACATAACCCTCTTTTTGTATCACTCACTGCCTCCTTTCCTGTATGTGCATTATCATTTTCTTCATCTAAAATGACGTCACTGCTGTTTGACTTAAACACAGCACTCCTACCTTGGGTCACTGCCTTCAAATGACCTGCTGTCCTCACTTCCCTGCACACCAGGGCACTGGGCACTCTCACCTGTCACTGCTCTCTCTCCCTGGCTGAATAGTGCGGACTGTGGGATGGGCGGGGCAGGCACCAGGAGGATGGGATGCCTGCAGGAGCCCAGCGTGTACCTCGCTGGCTTGGCGATCAGTCCCTATGCTGCTGCCCTCCAAGGCATACTTTCTGAAGGCAACACCTTTTGGGGGGGGAGTGGCGCAGAAGAGAGGAAGGATGAAATGTGTATGTATGATTTACTTAAAACTTAAGTAGTTGTTGTGGATACTAAGAACCATGAGAACTTAATTATTTGAGTTTAGTAAGAGAATAGTAAGATTTAAAACACACTTTAAAAATTTGAGGAAGTTATAAGTACTTTTTAACTTAGCCTGTTCTGTGTTTAATACCTGCAAATGATGTCTTACGATATGAAAGAATTCAGGGCCTTTACCTTGCACATTTTGACTTAATGGAAATAAGATGTCAGTGTCAAATAAGACCAGACTTTTGTAGCCTCCTTCACCTATGCGGTTGTACTAAGAATGGAGACTCTCACTTAGTCTTACTAAGAACAGAGACTACCAGCAGTATTTCCAGAGAGACATACACCTTCAAGCTCTTTCACTGGTAGACTACTCTGCCAGGACTATAGCCCGTCTCATACATATTCATTTCAAGGAAGAACACCAGATATAGAACTTAGAGATGATTCTCAGAAAAGCAATGGCTTCTTAAAGTCTAATTGTTAGCAGTTTCTGGTAGAAAACATTCTATAATAAAACAAAGTCCAAGGGTTTACCTTTGAACAGCAAAGAGAACCGCAGTGTGCAGATTGCACTCGCACCCCCACCGACGGCTTCCCACCAGGAAATGGACAAAGGCTCCCTACGTGAGCTTTCCCAGCAGAACCTCAGATGATGCTCTAGGATGGCCTAACTGTTAAGAATCATTCTTTCATGAAGAATAAGAAATTATTATCTAAAGAACGCATATAAGGCACTGGAGCAGCATCACGGTTTATGCATTCACACTTGTATGTGCATGTTCATGAAAACAGGCATCGATTACTTGTCGACTTGGTTATTAGAATTTAGGTCCTGTCATTTGACCTGTGGCATTTTTTTTTCCTTTGGGCAGAATCTTCAAGATGATCTAGAAAAACAGGAAAATAGCTTACAGAAATTTGGCTCTGTCACCAACCAACTATTAAAAGAGTGTCACCCGCCGGTGACAGAAACACTTACCAACACATTAAAGGAAGTCACTATGAGGTATGGCACTTTGTAATTTTGTACTGTTATGTATGGCTTCTATCACAGCCACATTAGGAGTCCTGACACAGTTAAAACTTGTTGGCACTTCAAATTTGAGCTTGATGGATTCTAGTCTATTGATGCTTTAATTTTCACAGCATGAAGTTAATGATAAGTAAATGCAGTAAAAATACTTAGAAAGAAATTCGAACTGCTATCTATCCAAAGATGAACCTCATTTCCATGATCTAGCCCTAAAAGGAGTATGAAATGTTACTCGTTATGATGTTTAACAGAAATGAGACATCCTTGCAATGTTTCCAAATTCACATAAACCAGGACCATGAAAAATAACATAGTAAGTAACAGCTTTTGGTGAAAGGTGGTCATCTGCCCATGAGTGTTGGCTGTTGTTTCCAGATGGAATAACTTGCTGGAAGAGATAGCTGAGCAGCTGCACTCCAGCAGGGCCCTCCTACAGCTCTGGCAGAGGTACAAGGACTACTCCAGACAGTGTGCGTCCACGGTCCAGCAGCAGGAGGAGCGGACCAACGAGCTCCTGAAGGCCGCCACTAATAAGGACATCGCCGACGACGAAGTTGCTACGTGGATTCAAGACTGCAACGTACGTTCAGGAGCTCTGGTGTTTTTCCCAGCATGCCTTTCTTAGACTTCTCGGGTTTAGCAGGGCTGGTGCTGACGTGCGTGAGCTTTTTGCTGTGTCCCAGTATGTGAGACAGTTACCTGAAAATAAGTGTTTTAAAGTGTCAAAGAGCCTGCTAGGTCTTCAGAGCACATGGATCAGATTTAAAAAGGCCCTCCCATTGTTTCAATCTTGAAGATGAATTGTTTTCCCATTCTTTTTCTAACAGGATATAATCCATGTGAATGACTTAGGCTATTTTTACAGAGGTGATCAGTATAAGATATGACCACGTGGAAAGTAATGGTGTACCTTTTAAAAATCTGTTGTTAAAGGTATCATCCGTTGTGTTTCATTATCTTTTATGTAATCATCAACATAATTTCTTCTGAGAATTCAATAGTAGAAAGAAGTGTTTCTCTCCTGATTTATGGGTGTGCTTCTTTTCATTTGATATTTTAAAAGTATTTTGTTACTTAGTTTTGGAGAGGAGAAAGGGAGGTAGAAAGAGAGGGAGAGAAGCATCCATGTGTGAGAGAAACATCAGTTGGTTGCCTCTTGCACGTCCCCCAACCAGGGACTGGGCCCACAGCCCAGTCATGTGCCCTCATCGGGAATCGAGCCCATGACCTCTCACTTTGCAGGGCAGCGCTCAACCAACTGAGCCGTGCTTGTCAAGGCCTGTACATCTCTTTAATAGCTGTTTAGTATTTCTCTTTTTCACTGTATCTGCCTATGCCTTCTTTAAGGTTTTTGGGAAGGTTCTCTTGTTTCACCCAGTGCATGGCTCTTATTATCTGTCCTTACTTGTCATTATTTTAATGAAATATTTGTCACTACTTGCCATTATTTGTTTTGAATATCTTCTTATAAATTTTCCCATTCTGTTTATCCAAATTAGACAAGTTGTAGAAAGCATATACATACAAGTTTAACCTATTCTAATACCTTTCTGTTAATAATATACAATCACTTTACAGCTATAGTTTAATATTTACAGTGATGATAATTCGTTGCATTTTCTCTTTCCACCTATAGTTTATTCTTACAAGATTCATCAGTGTTAATATTCAGTCCTCCTGAGCTGAGATGTCCCTGTTTTATAGAGCACAGTGCTCCCTATTAGCTCTGTGCATTTGTCTGATGTCTTTGTCAAGGTTAGAGTCGCCCTTTGCCTTTCTTCCTCTTACAGCAGGCCCTGCAAATGTATAGTAGGCTCTGCCCTCTCTGCCATGTCTGGTGGGGCACCAGCAACAGGTAGAAGAACCAGTCATTTGTGGTGTCTTAGTGGAAGATGGAAACAAGAAACAGAATTTCCATTGGCTTATCATTTTGAACATAGAAGAGGGTCCCATAAAAGGTGGAGGCAAGATGCACCACGGAAAATCAGGGAGATGCAGTCCACCCTTAGTGGTTAGGGTTAGGGTTAGACCACTAAGAGCCATGCTAGGGTCCTACCCCCCACCAAGACAGGAAGGTGGATCACAACCACTCAAACGCGACAACCCAGCGTATAGAAGATAGTGTTGACAAACTCACCCCTTGGGCCTGTTGTATTAAGTAGAAAGAGGTAAACATGTAGGGCTGTGTTTTCAATTTGATATCAATTATATGAATAAGCAGGAAAAAACTGTGAACTTTTACAGTTATTGGCTCTATTTGCAGAATTTTTTTCTTATTTATGTATGTTTTTCTGCATGCCCCAATGTCCTAAAATGAACCTAGACAGCTTTTATTATCAGAGTAGTAAACATAGTCTTTCAAATTATAATACACATACATATTTTTATTTTTGTTTTATTTATTTTTTTAATTTACTTAGTGAATTTATTGGGGTTACATTGGTTCATAAAACCATGTACGTTTCAAGTGTACAGTTGTGTAATACATCACCTGTCTATTGTACTGTATTTTCACCCTTTTCAGTCTCCTTCCATCACCATTTATCTCCCCTTGACCTCCCCCTACTACCTCCCCCATCTCTCTTTCTCTCTGGTTCTCACCATACTATTGTCTGGGGTTTTCCCCCCTTCATCCTTTGGCCTTTTTCACTCAGTCCCTAAAATACATGTGCATTTTTAAAAGTTGGATTCAATTCTTGATTAGTTTTTCTCCAAGTGAAGGTTACTTAGAGTGATGATTTGGCAAGCAAGAACTGAGCGCCTCCATTCTTACCTGTGTCCCTGTGCTGACTGTCTACAATAAGGAGCACGCGCAGCGTGTTGTTCCGTGACGGGCATATTTCCATCTCCTGCAGGACCTCCTCAAAGGACTGGGGACGGTGAAGGACTCCCTGTTTGTTCTCCATGAGCTGGGAGAGCAACTCAAGCAACAAGTGGATGCTTCAGCGGCATCTGCCATTCAGTCAGACCAACTCTCTCTGAGCCAACACTTGGGCACCCTCGAGCAGGCTCTTTGCAAACAGCAGACTGTGTTACAGGTACAGAGCTTGTCGTTAGTAGGCATTGTAAATTGGGTGTTCTATGACTTCGGAGCATATACAGAGGAAAAGAAGGATTTTCAGTATTGGGACAATGCCTCCTTCAAGACCAAAGAATTAAGACATAAATAAGCTTGGAAGTTGCAGTGGGGCCAAGGGAAGGTGGGAGTCTCACCCTGTTCTCTACGGTGAAATTTTGCTCCTAAACCAGTGCTTCCTTCTGTGCGGGACTGAGTAAAATATGTTCAATTAATAAACACTAAGTGGCTTTAATATTAAAATTCAGAATATGTTTCTGTTTGGTAACATATATTAAAAGTGACTTTAACTAGTTAACGAATTAATCCTACATAGAAGCAATTCATTCTAAGTTTCAGAAACATTATATTAATAAAGAGAAGAAATTTAAATCATGGCAACCTTGTATGTCCAATTGCAATTTGACATTGAATAGGAGAAATATTTTCAATATCCTTTCACTGGAGTTCTAAATGGCAATCTTCTTTTGTAATAAAAACAGGCTGGGATCCTTGACTACGAAACCTTCACCAAGAGCTTAGAAGCTTTGGAAGCCTGGGTGGTAGAAGCTGCAGAAATGCTGCAAGGGCAGGACCCCAGCCACTCCTCGGACCTCTCGACCATCCAGGAGAGGATGGAGGAGCTCAAGGTGAGTGTGCCGAAGCCCTAGTCCAGGGTCTTTTGTTTGCTGTCCTCTAAACCGTAAGGAAAAACTCCAAACTTCCAACATAGGCCCTCTTTTTGTTTTGAGCTCCATTTCCCTGCTCCCCTCAGAAGAACAAGCTGTCAATGAGCACAAGTTGGTTTCACAGCCCACAACGGGAGACTGGCCAGGAAGTCCTCTTCCTCTTCCTCTTCCTCTTCCCCCCTCTCATCCCTCCCCAGGCCCAGCGGATCGCCTGCTTCCTAGGAACCTTCGTTCCGTCTGTGTCATCCTCCACTGCTGGTCAGGCTGCCCGCTCTCTCTCTCTCAGACCACTGCTGTGGGCCCACGGGTCATCCTGCTGCGCCCCCTCCCTCCAACCCAAAGCTGCCAGAATGGTCTTTTTTTTTTTTAATTTTAATTACAGCTGACATACAGTGTTATGTTAGTTCCAGGTGTACAACATAGTGATTAGACATTTATGTATAAACTTACTAAAGGAGTAACCCAGTAAGTCTAATACTCATGTGACACCATACCAGAATGATCTTTTTCTTTTAAAGCTTGTACTTAATTGGGAAATATATTAAGTAGTCAGTAATGTCAATAAAATTGTGCAATAGATGGGCAGATTTTATCATATTATCCCTCTGCTTAAAACCCTCTGTGGGCCTCGCTGCTCTCAGGACAGAGATCAGTGTGGACTCTGAGGCCCGGCGTCACCTGGCTTCCACCTTCCTCAGGGCCTCACCTCCCCACGGTCCCTCTCTTCTCACAGCCACTCAGGAGCCACACGGCTCCTGAGTCTGTGTGCGTGATGCTCCTCCTTTCCGGAATTCCGTTCTTGTCCCCACCCACCCCCTCCTGTCCAAAAGGAACAATCCTCTAGTCCTTTTGTTCAGTGTCCTTTTCTTAGGAAAGCCTCCACTACTGTCCACGGTCAGATTGCCCAGTGACACGCTTTCATGGAACACAGTGTTCTTTGTCTTCAGTGTTTTCTGTACCATTTAATTACGTGGATGTGCCATGTGACTGCTGCTGGGCCTCCACTATTAAGTAGCACCTTCCGCTCTGCCAGCACCGGGAGGAAGAGGAGACGGCCACATCACGGCCGTTTTGTTCCTTGCTCACATCTACCCACGGAAACTCCGCCATCTAACAGTTGTGCTCTTGGCTTCACAATGGCGAAGGTTTATTCTTTCTTTTGGGTAACGAGCCTTTGCAGAGCATGGAGAGAAAACACACACAGCCAGAGGTGGCCTGGCGTTTTCTCTTCCTGTGGCCAGTCTCCTAGAGGGGGTTGCGAACGCCCGCAGGAAAACCAGAGGAGGCAGCATCTTCCTGCGTCTGAAGGGAGGAAAGGGGTCTGAATGCACAGACGACCTTCTCCTTGAGTCTCACCGACTTTGGGGCTGGGAGCGATGGCTAAAGCTGAAGCTCTTCAGTTAATGCCCGGAGTGGAGCGGTGCTCCCTCTCGCAAGCACACAACAACTCTGGGTCGCCTGGCTCTGCCCCTTCCTTGCTGGGCCACCTTGCCTGATTTCCTTGAAGCTTCTGGGCCTCTTCCTGCTCCCTGTAAAGTGGGAATGGTAGGACCTTGTGGGGTCGTTTTGAGGATAAGACGTTGTTGTATCACCTGTGAAGTTCTTATAACAATGCTTACTTCAAATGTGTTCGATAAATGGTAACTTATTATTATTAAATAAGAAAGGAGCAGATTAGCATGGAGAAATAAAGTATAACGTATAAAATAAAGTAAAAAGAAAGTAAGAAGTAAGCCTTTTCAGCCGTCAGTATAATTTCCACCCTTTATCAGTTCTGTCAAGAATTGCTGGTCACTAAATTAATCGAGCAAACCCCACACATAAACTGCCGCTCCCTGAAGGAGAGCGGGCAGCTGCGGCCGCAGGGACAGCAGCAGCAGCCCTGAGGCTGATCGGGAGGCACCGCTTTTCCGTGTTTGCAGCCCTGGCCACTGGGAGCACTCGGCCCAGGAGTATGGAGAAGGCAGAAGACCAGCCCCTTCCCGAAATCCACGGTTCCTTGCGCATTAGCAAGTGCTTTGCCTTTTCTAACCATGGTGCTTCCCGATCATCCCTCCAGGGACAGATGTTAAAATTCAGCAGCATGGCCCCGGATCTGGACCATCTGAACGAGCTTGGCTACAGGCTGCCCCTGAATGATAAAGAAATCAAACGGATGCAGAGTCTGAACCGGCACTGGTCCCTGACCTCCTCGCAGACGACGGAGAGATTCAGGTAGAGTCCCTGAGGTGTTCGGGCGGCTGTGAATGTGTCAGTAGAGACAAGTTCGCATCGGTGTGCCTTTACAAGTGCTACGTCTTTCTAAGGACACCAGATTTGAACTAAAACTAAGGGACTCATACTGTGGCTTCCCATACTTCATGTAGTATTTGTTTAATCAAAAAATAACACTCTTAGCCCTGGCTGGCGTAGCTCAGTGGATTGAGCATGGGCTGCGAACCAAACTGTCGCAGGTTCGATTCCCAGTCAGGGTACATGCCTGGGTTGCAGGCCACGACCCCCAGCAACCACACATTGATGTCTCTCTCTCTCTTTTTCTCCCTCCTCTTCCCTCTCTAAAAATAAATAAATAAAATTAAAAAAAAAGAAAATAAGAAAAATTTAAAAAATAATAATAACACTCTTTCACTTAACAATATATTGAAGATACATCATCATATCATTTTTAAAACTTATCATTTTAAACTTTCTTCCATGTTTTTTTCTCCTAAATTTTATGACCTAACATGAAAGTTTTGTGATGGTCAAATTAGAGTGGGAGGCAGAAAATATTTCATCTTGTTTTATATGCCAAAATATAAGAATAAGCAACAACATAACCACTGTTCTTTTCCTTCTATTTTGCCAGTAAGTTGCAGTCATTTTTGCTCCAACATCAGACTTTCTTGGAAAAATGCGAAACATGGATGGAATTCCTGGTTCAAACGGAGCAAAAGTTGGCAGTAGAGATTTCAGGCAACTATCAGCATCTTCTGGAGCAGCAGCGAGCGCACGAGGTGAGTTGTGCTGATGGACCGGGGTTAACAAAATAGGCCTTTGGAAGATGCTGCAAACTCCAGCCGGAGGAATTGAAGTGTTGTATCTCATGCCGAGTCTGCTGAAATGTATGCATCGTTTTTGCCTTCTTTCTTAAGGCTGAGGTTGCCATAGCTTAATTATAAAAATGTAATCTAGTTCTTTACCCCATAGTTGGTTAGAAGCGTGTGGCAGGCTTCAATACCCTGTGGTAGAGAGAGTGTGTGGAGGGAAAGTTGGACTCAATTTTCAAAGTGAGCTACAGACTGCCTTAATATCACCAAGGCTAGTTGATAAAGAGAGTATGCTTTGATAAAAATTAATTAATAAACAAAAATTGTGTCTTCTTTAAAAAACATATATGTACCTTATACTAGGAAATCAAGCTACCAAATATCTCCAAGTGCACCTCTCAACCAAATTACATCCTAATTATTTATGAAGAAACACTGAGAAAGAACTAGATACAAAATGCAAATTAGTTAATGTGCTGTGAGTCTCTATTTTCCTATTTACTGGTGTGACTCCAGGTGCTTGCTTGTAAAACACATGTGAATAGAAAGATAGGATTTACCTGAAAGCAGGGAAAAGGCTTAATGCAGAACTTCAAGTGAATACAACTAATTTTAAAGCATTTTGCTTACATTGGAGAAACAGAAAGTTTCAATATGTGTAAGGCGCTTTTTACATCCATTTTTATGGAGCTGACTGAAGAGGAAATTAAAGACAGGGAATGAAATCTACAGTGACATACCCCCTTACACCCACTAGGGGGCTACAATGAAAATGTTCGGTGTCGCTGAGGGAAGAGAGAAATTGGAATCCGTACACATTGCTGGTAGGAAGTGAAAATGGTGAAGCTTCTTTGGAAGACAGCACGGCAGTTCCTCACGTAGGGTTGCCCTGTGACCCAGCATGTCCACTCCTAGGTGGAGTTCACCCGAGAGAAATGCGGGTATGGGTTTACACATACCCCTGTGTGGACAAAAAAACTTGTACAAGAATATCGTTTATAGCGGCATTATTCATTATAGCTAAAAAAGTGGAAGCAGCCCAAATATCCACCAACTCACTGAAGAATAAACAAACATAATGTGGTATGTTCATACAATGGAATACCACTCAGCAATTTAGAAAAAATGCAGTACTGATGTACACTGCTACACAGATCAGGCTTGAAAGCAGTGTGCTAAGAGAAGCCAGTCACGTGACATAGGATATTGCATAATTCCATTTGTATGTAATGTCCAGAGTAGACATATCCATAGAGACAGAAAATAAATTCATGATTCTCTAGAGCTAGGGGAGTGAGAGGAAATAGGGAGTGGTTTTTAATGGATACGGAGTCCTTTTTGGGGGTAATGAAAAATGGCCTAAGATTTATTGTGGTATTGGTTGCACAACTCTGCAAATGTAATAAAAACCATTAAGTTGTGCACTTTCAGTCAGTGGATTATATGGTCTGTTAATTATATCTTAATAAAGCTGTTTAAACAACAATGGAAAAAGTTTTAAATACTTTCTGTTGAATTTTTTAATAGTGAGATAATTTTGTTAACCAAGTAAAATTGAAAAATAGTGAGTTAAAAAAGGTGTGTTTTTTCCCCATTCTTCTTTTAAAAAGGCCTTCAGCCAGCATCTGTCTGAAAAAGAACCAGTTGTGCACACAGAAGAAACTGGAATACAATTTATGTGTTAACTGACTTTATAGGTGATTTCAAAGGAAAGGGGAGGAACATAATTCTACTTTTAGTCAGTTTTAGTAAACAAAAATTAAACTTTATGTATTGTATTTATGTATTGATGCTTTAAAAATACATTATTTCTACACTGCAGGATCAAACATGTATCCTGATTCGGCTGGAGCTATTTTTTCATAACCTTGTTTAAACCAGAATTTTTGGAAACTTATTAGAGAACTGGTCCTTAAAATTAGGAATTCTAAAGTATATGTTTTTTTATTTTTTAAATAAAAGTTGTTTCAAGCAGAGATGTTCAGCCGTCAACAGATTCTGCACTCGATCATTACTGATGGGCAGCGTCTTCTGGAACAAGGTCAAGTTGATGACAGGTAGGACCCCTGATATATTACTATGAAGAAAGGTCACCGTAAATTAGCCATTTTCTTTTTAATGAGCAGATTAGGAGGCATATATCCAATCTTCCTAAGGCAATTGTACTGCAGCGAAGCCTCAGTAATTGGAGAAGAGGCTTCTCTGAATCTCTGAAATGACTGAGTATTGAATCTTTTTAAAGAATTGCTATTATATTATATGAAGGACATCGAGTAATTGGAAATCACCTAGCCAACCATCGCTAGTTGTCTGTAGGAGACTGGAATTAATAAGTAAATCCGAATGAACAGTATCAATGATGCATCCGTGGTTTGTAAACAGATGCTCCTAAGGCTCTCATATGATTACAGAAATTTTACTCCTGAAAGGAGCATAGAGATCGTTAGACCATCATTCTTACTTGCAGATGAAAAAACCTGAGGTCCAGAAATGTGAACTGATCTGATCGAGGTTCCGGAACCGTGCAGCACAGAGGCAAGCCTGGGGTTTGTGAACCCGGTGTCTCGGTCAGGACCACCCGGTTCTCTCAAACCTTGCAAAATCCGCCAGATTTGAACACGGCGGGCCACCTTAAGTCGGATTGCACTCAACCTGAAATCCTGCTTCCTCTTCACTCGCTGAGCAGATTCTCTTTTTATGAAAAATGCGGAAGTAATATCTAGCTCCTAGTTCGATTTGTGGCATGTGAATTGATGACTGCATACTGCATTCACATTTCCTAGGAACGATATTTATGCGATCCCATCTGTACTTTGGGGCAATATTTGCAGTATAAACTTCATTTATTTTATTACATACATCTGTCTTTCCCAATTTAGGACTAGTAGTTCTGATTTTAATGAACTTACTATTGTTTTTTAAAAAAAATAGAAAGTAAATCATTTTTATTAAGAGGATTTTTTAAGAATGTTTTGGAAGCAATTTCAGTTTTAAGTGGATATTTCTTTGGAAGAGCATGAAAGATTTTTATCGTTAAGCTTGGAACAACAAAATGTGATACTGTATTTATTCTAGTCTAAGCCAAATTGAATGTGAACTATACAGAGAATTGAAGTCCTTCAAAATAAGACAAATTTAGATGCAATTAACTTATCTTTTGCTTTGTGCTGCCTTAGCCAGCTCTATCACAGTATTACAAACGTTTGAGTCATTAAGTAAAATAAAGTTTAAAATTCATGCACAAGCCAACATCTATTAAATTGTAAATGCTCACAGGGAAAAACACCGAGGGATGGAAATATGAGGGTTGGACTCGAGGGTAATTTTGAAAATTGCCCATGAAGAAAAAAAATTCAGATTAGAGCATGTTGACATCAGGAAGGCCACAGATGACACATGTGTTGTGTTCTAAAATTTCATTTATGATTTTTGTTTTTTAGAGGTCAAGCTCAGCGGTGGGGCCAGTGTTATGTGGAGGGTAGTCCCCAGGCCGGCAGGTCGCTCAGCACAGCTCTGCTCTGCAGAGTGAGGGTGAGGGCTCCCCAAAGACCCCGGAGGGTCATCTGGCGGGGAGAGCGATAGGCAGACACTGTCACCGTGCAGGGTGGTCTCACATCCCAGAGTCACACGTTGTCATGGGCGAGAGAGTCTCATAAACCTAATGAATCGTATTTGGTTCTACTACAGTTAGATTATAAATATCAGAAATTTTCTTTCAAAACCAGAAACACTAAGGACACTTTTGGTTACAAAATCGGTGTTTACGGTGGCATCTGGATCATAAGAGGTGTCAAGAATCTGAATCCAGGAGAGTACATCCAATTCCAGTCTGAAGCCCCCAGCGGAGAAACGGTGTATCTAGGGAAGGAAGGCAAAGCTAATACCACAGAGAAAGAAGGAGTCATGTTATACATTAGTACTAAAATGTGTGAACAACAGTAATCTATAAAGGAACTCATTCTATTTGATAATGGGCAAGCGAGCTCTAGACTACAAATTGAATGATAAAAAAAAAATAAATAGCTACCAACATTTTTTAAAGGTAAAAAACAGAATTATGAAAACTAAACTAAAAACTGGATATTATTTACTTGGAAATTGAAAAAGCTTAATTAAAATTTAATAGCTCTAGGTATATGGATGTGTGGACAACATTTGTACAGAGATTGATAACTAATAGCTTTTGTTTTTCTAAGGACAAAGCGAAACCAATTTTAAAAGTGGAAGGGACAATTTAAATTAATATGCAGAAAAACTTGCTAAAGGTTAGGGTTATGTATTGTGAAGATATATTAAGTGTTTATGGAGTGTGGCTTTTTAAAATAACGTAATTTTATTTAAGTGGCTCACGCCTTCCTAAAATAACCTGGTTTTTGTTCATTCAAACCGGTGTGTCATTCCAGCCGAGGAGAAAGGTCGGACATAAGCCATGCTCCCTGTTTTCTTGGCCATAGCACACAGAATGTGCTGTCACGTGCTGCAGAAACAGCCGTGGGTGTGCTCAGAGTGGGTGACCGTTCACAGCGGACCGTTGTGACCACTGCCCTGGGCTCTACTCTTCTGCACCTGGGGAGAGAGCAAATGACATTGACCTTATAAATAGGCCTTCAACCTGTGCTGAAACATGAGAACACTCGCTGTTTTCAAACACCAATATTATCATTGTTATTTACCTTAAATGTACTCGCAATAGACCTAATAATAGATTATAACAGGATATTTGGAAATGTCTGCCCTAGATCACTTCTCAGGGCTTGCAGTCTCCGAGTACATGCACACTGGTTGACAATGTAACTATGTCCAGGATAACCGTGTTTCCCCCTGTGTAACTGTTTGTTCACCAGGGATGAATTCAACCTGAAGTTGACACTTCTCAGTAATCAGTGGCAGGGAGTGATCCGCAGGGCCCAGCAAAGGAGAGGCATCATCGACAGCCAGATCCGCCAGTGGCAGCGCTATCGGGAGATGGCAGAGAAGCTGCGTAAATGGCTGGTCGAAGTGTCCTATCTGCCCATGAGTGGTCTCGGGAGTGTCCCAATACCACTGCAGCAAGCGAGGACCCTCTTCGATGAAGTGCAGGTAAGGGGCAGAGCACGCTGCTGTTGAACCTCTTCTGCATTTCCACTGTGCCCTCCCGTCAGCGCCTCGGAGGATTCTGGGTGACATTGGGATGAGGACAAACGTTGTTCTCAGATATCCACAGGCACACAGAAAACGGCTGCATTCCAAAGCCCACATGTAATGATGACAGTGTGGCAGGTTTCAGCCTCTTACAGAGACTCCTTCCACTTCACACACCCCAGCCACCCAGCAGTTCGCTGGACCCCAGCAGGGGTGGAAAGGGAAGGGAAGAAAAACCCTCCACGGATCTCACATAATTCACTCCTGAGCCATTTAAGCGTGTCGCTGAAGTATTCCCGAGAAGATAACGGCTCAGTCCTGCTTGTCCATTCCTGGGCTAGCTCCTTGCTTTTATTGGCCTGGGAACTGGGGATTCCGGCCTCTTGGCTAGATACCTCCTAGCACTCTCGCCAGGCCGTCCCAGTGTATTTCGTGGGTTCCCCTTCCCTTTGCAGGTCCCTGTTCTCTGCTTCCTTCTTCCTCCTCATCTCTCTGGGAGATCTCATCTATACACACGGCTTCAACTGCACCCCACCAGCAGGGAATGGCCAACTTGGTATCTTCCAGTCACGTTCTTCTGCTGAGCTTTCGACTCATTATTCAGCTGCCTTTCAGATTTACGCCTATATGCATCATAGACATAACATACTCTGTGGGTTCCAACAAAGCCTGGGTTCTCTGGGCCAACTGTTCTCCATCAGCCCATTTCCCATGTCCTAGTCCAAGGAAAGGCCATCACCAGCCATCTGGTCTACCAGCCAGCAACCCTAGAGTCATTCTGTAGCTATACTCTTCTTCTCCTCTCCCTCCCCATGTCTAACAGTCCTCAAGTCTCCTTTCCTACTGCCACTGCCTTGGAGTAGGTGCTCATGATTTCTTGTCTTGATAGATGATAGCTTCCTAACCTGTCTTAGATGATCGTGTCTGTGCCCTTCTTCAGTTGCATTGTCCACCCTACTGCTGAATGCGTTCCACAGACACATCACTTTCCTGCTTAACATTCTTCTGTGAATCTCAGTCACTTTTATTTTAAAAACCACATTCCTATGCTAGGTATGGTCTTGCCTCATTGTCTACCACTTTCTTACATGCATCCTGTATTCCAGCCACTGAAAACTACCGCCAGTGTCCTGCATCCATGTTTGCCTTGTACAGTGAATCAGTCCATCCTCATTGTTCCACAGGGGAGGTGTTCTCTCCTGACTCCTGGCCCTATATGACACCAGGTCCTGAAACTGGTTGTGTTTATATGTCTTTCAAGACTCATGAAGACTTTACTACTTTGAGGGGTCCTCCTTGTGCAAAAATATAAAGATCATAATAAAATTTTTTTCAAATCCCATACACACAAAAAAAACCCCTGATGTAGCACTGTGTTCCCTGTGCAGGAGTCTTATAGAGCAGTTTTCATATCACGTCACGACCGTCTTTCACCTAGGGACAGGCACTATTAGGCAGGCCTCTTCCTGTTGAATTCCCATTTATTTATACACTGTCTCATTCCTGCACAAAGTACTAGCTCAGCAAATGCTTGTGACATGAAAGAGGGCATGCTCCGTATGCAAACATTCAGGGTCATTTAAAAATACCTATAATAGGGAAATGGTGAAAAGGAAAGAAGGAGAAAGTAAAAAGCTCTGGTTTCTCTCAGTTCAAAGAAAGAGTGTTCCTGCGACAACAAGGCAGCTACATCCTGACCGTGGAGGCGGGCAAGCAGCTCCTGCTGTCTGCAGACAGTGGGGCGGAGGCCGCCTTGCAGGCGGAACTCACGGAAATCCAAGAGAAATGGAAATCCGCCAGCCTGCGCCTGGAGGAACAGAAGAAGAAGCTGGCCTTCTTGTTGAAAGTGAGTTCAGCCCCTTCTTCCTTTAGGTGCAATAGAGTTGATACAGAGTATGTGTATCAACTCCAAGAGTCATGCTGCTTCCTCCTGTCCGTGTCCTGACAATCAAACAATGCAAAGGTCTTCGTCGTACCTGCAGTACTTTGATCCCCTGGGTTTTATTTAAGACTTTGTCCTGTCTTGCATAAACTGGAAACTTTTCCAGCTTTCAGCAGTTTGTCTTTCAGGAAAGTCCCCCAACAAAGTAGCTTTAAGTCTAACAAGACCATTCAGGTGATGAGTTCTGATTACTGGCCGGCGCGAAGCCAGGAGCCCTGTGAGGACTATGTAAACCCAGACAGGAATGCAAAGAGTAGATTCCGCTCCCTAGTGTAAGACTCCAAAGTGGTTTTCAAGATTGATATCTCTGATTTTATAGCAGGGAAAAACCTATCCAAAAAGACACTTTGATTGGCTCGTAGCTTATCTAAGCATGTTGCTATGAGATAAAAATCTCCAGGAGGGGTATTGGCCTTTGGTTGGATACAGGATGCAGGCGGGTCACACAGCAAATTTAGGGAAATGTAAATTTATCCAGACTTCCCACCATTTGCTTTTCTCCCTCACTTTCCAAATCCATGTGTAACACGTAGTTAAATCAGCAGTTGAAAAGGAGCGTGGGCTCTACACTTGGATAAACCCAAGTTAAAACTATAATAAACCAAGTAACGGTTGACTCAACCTACCTGAGTCTCGGTTTCCTCATCTCTAAAATAAGTATAATGATGCCTCCCGTGTACGACATTGTAAGGATTTAATGAAACATTGAAGGTAAACCATGCAGCACATATTGAGCTCTCAGTAAGTGATGGCAATTATCATTGTTGATACTATCATTTTAAGAAAGCGAACACAGCTAAATACTTAAGTTTTATTATGTCGTTACCCAGCAACAATTGAATGCGATTGTCTATTAAACTCGCCCCATCACTTTTTTGGCTCAAAGTAGTAACCAAAGTGAATGGAATACATGTTTTTTATGCTTAAAGTATGCACTCTCATTGGCTTATTCTACTAAATTGTACTTAATATATTACCTTGTGTGTAGGAAACAATCAATCAAAAATGCCTCTGAGCATCTGTTAAAGAACTATTATTTGCACACAGCAGGATTCATCAGCAATATAATATGCCTGCTTTTTTTCCCTTCATATTTGCTTTCAGGAAAGGATTAAAATCATTGCAACTCATTCTGTAGAGAACATGTTAATCACATATTTTTCTTTATTTGTGATGTGATTATTGGACACATTCCTAAGACCTAAGAAGGCGAGACGGTTGACTCACTGAATTTGCTTTTCTTGTCAGTCTCTTTGTTGGCGGGTGAAACATCCACTGTGATAGATGTTTGCAGACTGTGACATTGAGTTATTTCCTTATAAGTCATGTAGTAAAGAGCCTGGGTTATAGCTTCAGAATCTAAGCAGTCCTTGAAAAGGGAAATCCCTACTCTTGTTAAAATGCATTTTGAATCATACACTGGGTCCTATTTACCTAAGGAGTTTATGAAGCTCCATTCCAATGTTTAGACAGTCTCATTTTACTGTCTCTTTTCCCCACAAGTACAGTATAATGCTTATCTATTTTTAGCTATTCATTTAATGCTCTGAGTAATATAATCATTATAATTCTACGTCCTGCATGGTCACCTGCTTCATGATCACCTAATTTTTGCTATGAAAAATAAGGAGTTGAGCTTTTCTCTTTTAGATCAATGAATGTTTATTGACCGTAGGTTGATACATTTCAGAGTGTGTGATGATTTAATTGAGCAGAGAGAGGCTCTTTCTGTCCGAGTTCACTTCGCTTGGCGCTGATGAACTAAGTGTGGCCTGGGAGTGCAGGGCGACTGTGATAAGAACTGGAGCAAATGTGGCCGAGACACACTGTTTGCTTGTTGTCTGTACATTTGTGTGTTTCCGGTGAATGGGGAGAGGGAATGTGGTTATACACCCTAGGAAATTCCCCAAAGGAATCGATTTTTTAATTTGTATTATTTATTTATTATTTTTTTATTTTAACATTTTTTATTACAAATACAGTTTTCTGCCTTTTCCCCCCACCCCGCCCCGCCACCCCAGCCCTCCTCACCTCCCTCCCTTGTTTCCACCCCCTCCTTGTTTTTGTCCCTGTGTCCTTTATAATTGTTCCTGCAAAATCCCTAAAGGGATTGAAAAGAGAAATGAGAATCTGGAGCCAAATTGTCATTTTAGTTAGAAACCGAAAGATGTTTTGAGCACGAAGGAATGTTAGTCAACACTTTTTAGAGAAGGCAGTTTCAGGAAATAGCACCTATGGGCTGCTGTGTCGAAAAGAAGGCCCCAGAAGAGAAGTAGGCGAACCCAGACAAAGAAAGACCAGTCGTGATGGAAGAGATAATGTGAGGGAAAAGGCGGCATGATTTAGCACCACACTAAGTGCTAAAAGCAACTCTCTTTTAGAGTTGTCTTTGTTTGATCTCAGTGATTTAATTTGTGGGGAGTGATCAGTGGGGATGATTGTGGTGGATGGGGGTTAGGGGGTGGGGGGAGGCCAGGAATGGAGACTACTAGGCAAAATTAAGGAGATTTGTTAGTTGAATTTAATTTGCATGGGCACTGAGACACCAGGTAAGAGTTCATTTGTAGATAGTATACTGTCAAGAATCAAGTTTCCGCTATGTTTCCTTAATTTTTTTCTTTTACTTTTTTTTAATTACAAAAGAAATACATGCATCTCGTAAAAAAAATCAGGTAATAATTGAAATATGGGGATTAAGAAGAGTGGTTTTTTATTTTTCCTATTTCCTACCCACCCAAAAAAAATACATGAAATTTCTTTCCCCTCCCAATTTAGGACTGGGAAAAATGTGAGAATGGAATAGCTGAATCCCTGGAGAAACTCCGAACTTTCAAGAAGAAGCTTTCCCAGCCTCTCCCGGATCACCACGAAGAGCTCCAAGCGGAGCAAGCGCGCTGCAAGGTAAGTCATTAGCTTGAGCTCTTCCTCCCTGTTGACTCTCCTGTCTGTGCGCTTTTGCAATAATAATGCCTCTGAATGCGTCACCGGGTCAAACTCCACAGCCACCTACATGTAGACGCAGGTTCCTGGTCTGTTGCAGTAGCAGCAGTCTTTTTAAGCGTCTGCACTGGAGAGTCATTTTAGCAGAAGAGCCTAGTTTACAGAAAGGAAAGGGAGACTGGGCAGCTTGGAAATTCTGCAGACAGTGGCCCTGGAGGAGCACGCCCTGCCCTCGGGAATCTACCGTAAGGAAACACAAAACGTGAAGAGCTGGTCTCGGTTTCTGTAAGGTGACACGGTCCTTTGGTCACTCAAGGCCCTAGCTACTTAAAGATAGTGACCAACACCTCAGATCGCACTCGGAGCGGGTCAGGGGCCAGTGCAGACCGCTCCCGCGCCGTGAGCTCCCTCGGAGCACCAGCGTTCAGGGGCTGTGGGCTCAGTCCCAGTCACACCTGTGTAGCCGGGGGTCATGCTGGAACTGTAGTGCCCCGCTGAGTGCTGTGCAGGTCAACTCAGAACTGCCCTTAAAAAGGTTTGGTTCCCCAAATGATACATGTCATTGTGTTCCCTGTCATCTGCAAATTACTGCACTGAAGTAATTCTGCTTAAACCTTCTCACATACTCAGATAATCTGGTTTTTAATCAGTTCTCTGTTTCACTTTGGCTAAGGTAAGCATTTAAGGAAGATGAATTACTCATGGACACGGAGAACCGAGTGGTGATTGCTGGGGGGAGGGGTGGAGGGAGGAGGAGGAGAGTACTCAGGGGATAAACGGTGATGGAAAGGGATTTGACTTGGTGTTGTGGAATTCTGCACTGGACACCTGTATAATTTTTTTTAACTAGCATAACCCCAATAAATTCAATAAAGGGGAAAAAGCCAAAATTAAAGAAAATTTAGAAGTCATAAAAAGTATACATATAAGAATTTTTCTTTGATATTAAAATGTATGGCTGTTCTTTGAAACTTGAGTCAGATTTGGGAAAAATGAAAGGCAGTGCTTTCTTGCTAAGGAGCACCTGCGTGACACAGCTGCCAGTGGTGACGGGGTGCCAACTGTTGGCTCCGGCTCAGCACAGGGTGCCGGCACCCCACTTGCCTGGGTTGCTCGCTGTGCCTGGAACCTCTGCCTGTCAAGTCCAGGCGGCACCTCTGGGCCTCACGGCTCCTTTTCAGTGGTAGCTGTTGTGGCTGAGGGTCCAGACAGCTCAGCCTCCGGAGTCGGCCCTGCACCCTGTCCTGCCGACCTCTGTTTCCCTGGGCCCACCGAGCCCTGGCCTTTGGATCAGCAGATGCCCCACTTGAGCCTTCCTGTATCTCTGAAGACTTTGCACCTTCGCCATTTCACCAGGAAGCCTCAGCTCCGCCTACAGAGGCCCCTGAGAAAGTGGAACCTTCTCCAATCCCTCAGCTCATCTACCAGAAACCCCTCAGGTGGGAGAAGCATCGTCATCCCAGGAGGAGGACTCAGCTCAGGCTGCAGTGTCCCCTGAGCTGTTGAAATCTTTGCTAGTTTACCAAGGAGTTTAGAACAGCATCTGACCCTCCCCGAAAATGTTGAATCTTCAGTCCAGCAGAAGGGCTCAGCTCTGCCACAGTTGCCTCTTGTGGGTATAGAGCCTTCTCCAGTCCAGCCAAAGGGCCCAGCTCAGCCTCCAAAATCCTCTATACATCATGAGGTGACCGTCTCACCTCCAGGCTCGGGCAAAGCTCAGCATCACTGTTCCCTAACATGAATGTGGATCTCGGGGTTTTGACAACACCAGAGCCCCCTAAGGAGATTAATCCATCTGCAACTGAGAGGGAGGTCTAGACTCATCTTGCAAAAATTCACTGAGGTGGTCAGACCTCTGAGCCAGCAGGAGGTCCCTCCAAAGCCCCCTGAGGAGGTAGACTCATCTCCATCCCGGCAGGAGCCCCCCGCTCAGCCTGCTTCGGAGGCTGACACCGCAGCCCTGTAGTAGACCACAGCCCCTCTGATGCACCTCGAGGTGACACGTCCCCATCCAGAGCCTGTTCAGGCTCAGCAGCCAACCTTGTCTGAAGCTGGGCCTGGAAGTCATCAGAACTCAGCCGCCAGAGTCATCTGACACAGGTGCTCCAACAACTGAACAGAACGCCACCGCGGACCTAGGTGAGCTCCGAACCTGCATTAATGAGTCACTGCTGCGTACGGGTCTCCGCCCAAAGCAGACACTCCGCAGAGCACCCGTGCCAGAGCCCAACGCCTACAAGGACCCCTGCACCATCCTAAGTTTCCAAGGAAACACTATTTCCTACATTGAGAAAAGCACATGGAAGTCATACTGTTGAGCTGAGAAACTAATCCTCAGTGGAAATGATTTGAGGGAATTACGTAAGACTCACTTGAAGGCCTGCTGTCCTTCCAGTATTTAGGTTTATTTTGTAATGAAATAGAATTTATTGAAAGGATTACATTTGAAATGCTACCTTTTTGGCAATATACGTATAAACCTCCATAGCAATTTAATCACAAAACCAAGCTCTGGGGCGCTTCAGGCCTGGCACGGAGTGCAGTTTTTACACAAGTTCATTCTCAGCCGTAATCCTCTGACAAGTGTTGAGAAGAGTCGTATCTTTTCTAATGGCCAGCATTAAACTATTTAGATGTGGGAACACCACCAGTGTCTCTTAACAGCAGTTGAGAGCATCCTTGAGATGACCCTTGAACTGGAAAAACCGGCCCTACCTACTCATTTGGCCCACTGCCTCTGCCAATTTGAAAATAATATTGAGGCTGTCGGCGAGACAGTCAAGCCGCGTGGTGACACTGAGTGCCACACAAGCACTCCGTGCGACCTCCTGATGATGCTTCTCAGTGAGTGACAAGAAGAAGAGGTTTCCAAGGCGGATGGGGGTCCGGACCAACAGGGAGATGAGAGCACAGAGCCCGGGGCTAACGGAAGAGTAGGCGACACGTGAGCTCACCGAAGAAGCGCCAGGCTGCGGACATGAGGACAAACCCGTGGTAGCCGTGCCCGTGGCCGTGTAGCTCTGATTTTTGTTGTAATTGTCCGTCCTACTGCGATTCGTCGTGGAACAGCATCAAAGGAAGGTGCAGAAGGAAGGTCCAGGGGCTTTCTCTCAATTCTCCAGCAGGAGGGATGCTCACAGGACCACGAAGGAGGAAGGGGGTGGTTTGGAGAAGACTTAGGGATCCGTAGGGACCTCTTGAGGCCACATGCAAGGAAAACATGGCACAGATGCTCCATGGCCAGGATTCATCGGATGAGGGTGAGATTTTTGACCAAATGGAGGAGGGGAACCCCCCCCCCACCTCCAGCCAGGATTGCTATGTCAGACTCAGCTGCTGAAGTGACAGGTGAAGGAAGTGAAACATGAAACCTGGCGTTGCCACTGCGTGAACCCCATCCTCGGGCGACCTGCCCATTGTATTTGGAAATGTGGGCTTAGCATTGCTGATGAAGTACCTATTTTCCTCCTAGTGAAACGTGTAAACTCATTTTAAAAGGTAGTGTGCTTTAGATCGTGGATGGTGAGCGAATTATTATCTTGAGGTGTAAATTCTAAAGTGTGTGAAGATTAGAAAGTGTTTGTTTTAAACCTGTGATTGTTAGTTCTTGACAAATAATGAAAGCAAGCCTCCAATAAGCAGGAATGGGCTTTTATTAGCTCCTCCTCCGAGCCGGTGACTCGATCCCCGTGACCTCAGTTGGTGTGAACACGAGCTCACGAGAACGACCTTTGATTCCCTGTGTACAGATGTGAAAACGGAGACTTCTAGGAGTTTAATAACTTTGCAAAGTTAGTAAATGTCAAGGTTGCCTGAGTCCCACGGCTTTATTTTTACCACAAGGACTCATTTAAGGGAGTCCATCTGAAAAGGGTTGGTTTCCGGCGTTGGTATTGTCACTTTTTTACTCCACCCACTAAAGCTGATGTTTGAGTTGGAGGTTAGGAACTGTTATAAAAAGAAGAAAACCTTTACATTGGTATGCCAATTTTTACATCCGTGGATATAAACGGAAATGCTACATATTTAATATGTCTGGATGGTTTGGTCTTTCAGCCAAATACTGTTTCCATGGGACCTCATCTCCCAAAAATACACCATACTCGCAAACATGCCCTGCTATTAAGTTTGGAGATTAAAAGGATGCATTTTGGTCTAGCTCTCTGCTACTCTTCTCCAAACTACCGTGAGCAGCAAAACAAAACAATTAGCTGGAAAATGCAGGCTGAAACCTCGCTTGCCTAAATTGCCTAGGAAGTTAGCCTCTGGCGGTGCGGTTAATTGCCTTTGCCTCTGGGAAGTTGTCTGCCGTGTGAAGAGACAAAAAGAGAGGGAAAAAGCCACGTGAACGGCTCTATTTATAAACTAAATTAGCTGGAATCTAAAATCATCAAGAGCTGACAAAAAGCAGGAGTTATACAAATTGCAAAATCTGTTCAAACATTGCAAAAACTAGTGTAACTATTTAAACATTGTTTTATGAAAATGTTTCTTCAGTCATTTCCCCCAAAATCAGAATACATATGTTTGAACAAGTTACTTAAAGAAACCTCTAATCTTGTAGAAAATACATTCAGCCCACTCTTTAAAAATGTGCGGAAAAGGGGGAAGGGTCATCAGGAACATGTATAAAGGACACACGGGCAAAACCAAAGAGGGGAAGGATCAAGGGTGGGAAGTGGGGATGGCTGGGGTGGGGGGGTTAGTGGTGGAGGGGGGATGGAGACAACTGTACTTGAACAACAATAAAATAAAATATAAAATAAAAATAAACCAGATCTTCCCCACCGTTCCATATAAGTCTATGTCACAGAAGGTAGCAATTCATAGTGTTTGAAGATGAAAGTTCAATCTAGGCATTTGAATTTTTAAAACAATACTTTATTTTTTTAAAGATTTTATTTACTTATTTTTAGAGAGGGAAGGGAGGGAGAGAGAGAGAGAGAGAAACATCAATGTGCGGTTGCTGGGGGCTGTGGCCTGCAACCCAGGCATGTGCCCAGACTGGGAATCGAACCTGCGACACTTTGGTTCGCAGCCCACGCTCAACCCACTGAGCTACACCAGCCAGGGCAAAACAATATTTTATTAACATGATCAGTAACTTGTAACAAAAAAAAAAAAAGAAGATGTTCAGGGAGTCCATGAAGTCAGTTTAAAAGTAAAGTAGATCAATGACGTAATGCCACTTCAACTTAGAAACGACAATCCAAAAAGATCAATGAAATGATAAGTAGATGATGGGAAGATTCTGTGAGCAACCAGGTATTTTTCAGAACTTGGCAAATTATCAAATTCTGTAGGAAGAAAACAACTAGCTATCAGGTTGGATGTTCAAACAGAGTGGAATGGAAAGGTAATGGTACCCAGAAGGCTTTTTGAATACACTGCAGAAATTGTTGAGGGTGGATGTCCATGGGTATTCAAGTTTGCTTGTTTGTGTGTTTCCTAATCTAGGAATTGGAAAATGCGGTGGGGAGCTGGACAGATGACCTGGCACAGCTGACCTTATTGAAGGACACCCTCTGTGCCTACATCAGTGCCGACGACATCTCCATCCTGAACGAGCGCGTGGAGCTTCTGCAAAGGCAGTGGGAAGAACTCTGTCACCAGGTACGATGAATTCCAGACTCAGCCTTAGCTCAGACAGGCGGAAAACTGGGAGATGATTTGGGATGTCAAATGGCTCCGCCCACATTCATAACTCACCCACCCCGTAACTCGCAGTATGCACGAAGGAAGAATGCTGTGATTATTGCAAAACATTTCAAGTGAACTCTGGGCCATCGGTGCACGATGCAGTGTGCAGTGTGCAGTCGATGCCTGGTGAGTTGTGCACTCGAAACCTGTGTTGTTTTGTGCACTAATGCCACCCCAATAAGTTCAATTAAAAAATATTTCAGATGAACACAATTATATCTTACTATTGCATGTGAGATGCGTTCAAACTGGGTTTTGCTCTCTCTTTCACTGGCTGGCACAATATTTGTAAGAGGAAGCACAGTTTTGTGGTTCACAGGTGTGGTTTTGCTAGGTGGACATGGGTGGTCTGTGTCTTACTTTAAACACGTGAAAACCATCGTTTTATGTGCAACGTTAGGTAACACTGTGGAGCTGGTTTTGTGCGTGGTACATCTAGTGTTACTGTGGATTTATCTTGGCTGTTTTTAATAACTCACAGCCCACAGCATTTTTAGTCCTACTTTCTTCATTTATAAGTACCTTCTAAGAGCGCAGTCCTTTGAAAGAGATCCCAGATTGGGTCTTGATTGGAAATGAAAGGAAAAGTTTGGTGGAAGCGTCATGAGGAGACTTGCGAGGCAAGAGGAGTAACACTGGTGAAAGGCCCACAGTGAGAAGAGGCCTTGACCCAGGGCTCTGAGACCTTCCCCTCCAGGAAGCAGCGACCATGGCTGTCGTGTTGCTCCCTGTACCTGGTCGCCTTGCCTGGCACATCATAGGCTATGATCCATATTGGTTCGATGAGTCAGTCACATCAATTATTGTGAATGTCACAAGTGATAGATGTCACTATTTTCAAGTTTACCACGGAGCTGAGACTAAAGTCAGTTCAGAAGCATCTGTACTGTGAAGAGAAAATGGGTAGAAACAAGCTAACATGATATAAAAGTTGTAAGCAAACCGCGGGCAGGGTGGACTGCAGAGAATGGAGAAAATGCTTGCGGAAGAGGAGAAATCTTGAACGGAGGTGGGGCGTGGAAGGGACAGGTTGGTGTGGACGGTGCTAGCAGATGTGTTGGCAAAGGGGAAGCAGACGTATTGGAAAAAGGCACGGGAATGGAGCAGAGAACCTGCCTGGGGAGAAGCAGATGTTGGAGGTGTAAGGAAGGGACATTGGAGAAGGAGCCCCTTGTGCCCCCCTTTCAGGCTGACTGGGCTTCAGTAGAGAGCTCTTCTCCACCCCCTCTCACTGGTCCAGCGTCAGCCACGCTTCTCTTCCTGCTTCAGAAAACAGTGCTCCGGGTTGAAGAGGCTTACAGCCTCTTGACTCACTTCACATCAACAAGAAATTTATTGATAAGTAAGTTTCTCTCTGTACGTTTAGGTGAAAACCTCAATATTTCTCGGGCCATGAGCAACGGGAAAATTCTGAAGCACACTTGGTAAACGTGTGAAAAGTTCCTGATGAAATATATGCTATACTTTTAAAAGAAGAAATGTAAGAGATGGTTTTCGTAAACATACTAATGATATGAGTTCAAAATCAATTAGCCGCTTTTCACAGAGCTCCATGTTCTCAGCGGAGACAATGAGAAGCTTACATGGAGTGTGATAATGTCACAGTATTTTATTCTTGTCTGAATTCTTCAATCCAAAATTGATACATGGCCCTCCAATAAATCACATAATTTTTAATGTAAAGATTTATCATAGTAGATCGTATAAACAAAAGATAATTTAGTGGGTACAAAGAATGGATGATGATCCTAGCCATATTCAGTTCCTTTCATGAGTCTTACTGATTTGTTTTTCTTGAAATTCAGAACAGTCTAGCACTGCTTGCTGCCTCAGCACTTTTCAGCGTATTTTGGAACATGGATTGGACGGGACCCACTTCTCTGGCTGGTTGGTGTCTGTGAGGCTTTCAGAGCGAATACGCGTTGGAGAGAGTGCTCTGAACTCCCCTTTCCCTTTCGGCCTGTGGGGTCGGCGCCTTGTTCCTTTCTTCTTGTGCTTCCTTCAATGTTTGTGACTTGACTTCTAGACTATGACGGTCTTGAGGACAAAGGCTATTTCTTCTTTATTTCCAGTGCTTACAATCGCTAAGTGTGCACATGCTAAAATTTAGACAAGACTTTTGGATATTCGTTTCATGTCTTGACACTTGTGTTCCTCCAAATATAAAATAATGACAAGGTTTCTGAATATTTTGGAAGTTATGATTATGCAACACTTTTTGCTTTAGGAAAACTGGTACTGTGAAAAGTACCAAGAGGTATAAAAGGTATATATTTCCAGTTACAGAATGAGTAAGTTCTTGTATAGAGTGGTGACTACAACACAGTATGGAATGCAGTCACAAAACTCTATTATAGACTTGAAAGTTGCTCAGAGAGTAGATCTTAACTGTTCTCACCACAAAGAAAAGGTAATTATGTGAGGCGACGGAGGTGTGAACTCACGTTGTGGCGATCGTTTCTCATTATATACATGTCCCAAATCATCACACTGTGCAAACTCACACAGTGTTATATGTCAATGATAGCTCAGAAGAGAAGGGGAAAAACTTGTTTGTAAAATCGCTCACTTGACTTATACAGGGTGGGGCGAAAACAAGTTTATAGTTGTGCGTATGTAAAATACAAATTTTATATTTATATTGTTATTTATTAGTTATTGTATTATTTTCCATACAAGCACTAGTACGCCTACTTCTGCCCCACCCTGTATGTAGACAGCAGTCTGTTTGGAAATACCTTCTGAAAGCTGACCTAGATCAGATGACATCCTGTGAAGAGATTAATACTTTGCACCTGTGAGTGGACCAGACAAGTAAAAAAAAGATGAAGCAGTTCGAATGCATAACGTTTCTAGAAACTTTCAAGTGTCTTCAGGCATGAAACTCAGGCATACTATCTCACACGGCTTCAATCTAAAAGCATTATTTAAGTCAGTGACAGTTTACTTGTGGGTCATATCCAAGGTGCCAGGATAGAACCGTAAGGAGGAAGATACATCAGTTATTAGTTCTTGACTTACGTTTCCGGAGAAATTCTGTCGAGTATGAAACCACAAAAGGAAATGAGCGGTGCCTGTCTCCTCTTTAAAGCCGCAAACATGAGTGAAACGTGGTGCTAATGCTCTGCAGAGAGTAAGCAGCCTGTTCACACTCCAGTGGAAGCCGTGGGTGAGCGGGCGGGAGCCACGGACTCGCAGGTGAGAATGCGAAAGGCGGGCCGTAAGTAGTCACGGCAGAGAAGAGCTGATACGGAAAAGTATCCTGTTTTCAGACACACTCCCCGAATGGTGTGCTGGGCCTGTGTGCAACCACAGCTCACATTGCTGTTATTCCTGCTTTGGTTTGTAGACCTGCGTGTAATTCTAGTCGAGGTATAAATATAACATCATTGTAATCGCTCGGTGTTTGTCCAATTGTCAGGGTAGAAATATTTGAAGTAGAAGAGGATGTGTTTCCTGTTCAGCTGCCTGCCCCTGGAGGCTTTAGCTGGTGCTCGTCAGCTGTTGGCAATGCAGCATGTTTATACCCTTGAGAAAACATAACTAAGTGCTAAGCGGATCAGTTTGAGGGTTTCCTGTGAACCCAAAGAAAAAGAGGTCAGCGTTCCATGCAGCTTGTCATGCAGCTTAAACATCAGTTTTACAAACCAAAAGGAAAAGGTTGTCCCCATTATGAATGAAATCTTTTCGAAAAGCTTTTGGCGCCAACTTGCCACCGGTGCTTGGAGGCCACCTGCTTCCCTTTCAGCTCTTGCTCTGCGTAAGCAAACAGAAGCAGCGGTCCCAGTGTTGCTAAACGTTGGAAATGTCTGTTCAGGCTGCTTTGTAGCGATATCGGATACATTAATGTCAAGGAAAAAAAACTGAAAAGCTCAAGGAGTTTTCATGTGCAGACATAGGAGTCTATTAATGACCAACTTTTGTTAAGTCTTTAGTATTTACTGGTCCCTTTCTTAAATTATATATTATTGTTTATTCTCCTGTGGGCCTACTGTATTCCAGTACATAGGACAGTGCTTGGTACATAGTAGGTATGTGTTTACTACAGACAATAAATATTTTTATTGGATTTATTGGGTTGACATTAGTTAATAAAATTACATAAGTTTCAGGTATACAGTTCTGTAATACATCATCTGTATGTGTTTTCACCACCCAAAGTCCAATCTCTTTCCATCGCCATTTCTCCCCGCCGTACCCTCTTCTACCTCTCCCTGCCCCTCTTGGCCTCTGGTCATCACCATGCTCATAGACAGTAAACATGCATGGAAGGATATTGGGACGAATGAAAGATTAATTTGCAAGTGAAAAAAACTAAGGCTTAAAGAAGAGGAGTAACCTTGCCCTGATCATATTATTAGTAGGTGATGAAGGCTATTCTGAATCTCAGCTGCCTCTGGGTGTTTGATCATAACATATGGCAGCCTGTATCAGAGACTCAAGTTCTGCTGGTCCTGCCTCATACGGATTATAAACAAATGCCTCGAATGTGTCTTACCCTCTAACTCCCTGTCTCTTGAATGGGGATAATAATACCTACCTCTCAAGTAAATAGATACTATTTTTCTATTATGTGGTTTTTCCTTCCTGCAGATGTTGTTGAGAAAAGCCCTAGAATTCACTCTTGCCTGTGGCCAAGATTTGGGGGTGGGGGCGGGGAGAAGAAGGGAGAAGGTACACATAACGAGACCTGTTCATCTTAAGTCTCAAGGGCAGGAGTTCCTACTCTTTTCTGTGAAAATGGTTGCTTTGAGAAGTTCCAATTGGAAAACTGTTGAATAGTTTCTGCTTCCACATCATTGAGCTACAATGACTGGCCACACTCCTGACTCTGATGGTCTGTGAATGAAAGAGAAAAAGTCATATCCAGCAGAAAACTCAAAACCGTAGGGTCCCAGCATACCGTGCATTCTGCTGTCAGAATTGTAGAGAAAGGGGTTTCCAGAAGGAGGGTGTGCATGCTTATCCTCAGCTTAACAGAGGTGAAATGTGTCTCCAAAGCTTTTTTTTTCCACTTTTTTTAAAGATTTTATTTATTTTTAGAGAAGGAAGGGAGGGAGATAGAGAGAGAGAGAAACATCAATGTGTGGTTGCTGGGGGTTATGGCCTGCAACCCAGGCATGTACCCTGGCTGGGAATCGAACCTGTGACACTGTGGCTCGCAGCCTGAGCTCAATCCACTGAGCTACGCCAGCCAGGTCCAAAGCTTTTTAACCTGTGTGTTCTTAGCCTTTTCCATTCCTACCAGTGTCCACCCCAGGGAAAGTCACTGCTCTTTGGCTGTTCCATATTTTTCTGCCTCAAAGGAAACTTTAACTTTTTTAGTAAAAGTACAACCATCCTGTATGATATTGACACCAAGCCAGCTGTAGTGTGAAGCTGGGTCAAAAGTACCTGTAATAAGTGAATGGGCATGTGGCACCTCAGGAGGCAAGTACCGGGCTCAATGTCTCCCCCTGCTGTTTATCAGCAGGCCTTGTTGTGACACCATGCTGGAGAGCCGTGTTTCTGGGGTTGAATTGCAGGGAACTGGTGCAGACACCGGCCCACAGTGTCTGCATCATTATGGATGAAATGAGACATTCACACAGACTACCGAGTCCAGTGGAGGAAAAGGGACAGCATGGCTTTTCTCTCAAGGGGAGCAAAAGCCTTGGCCCTTGCCATGACAGGCCTTTATTGGGTTTCTCAGCACATTACATGATGGCCCTCATTTACCATGCAAAGGTTCGCTTTGGGTGGTTACCTTTTACAGAAAACAAAGGAGCCAATGCCGCTAATCACATCACAGAAGAGGGATATTTGCAAATGAAAAGGCAAAAGTGGTTGAACCAGTAACACTCATCCTCGGAAGGTTTAGCATGGATTTTAGGAAGTTACTTTGCAGTAAATGTCCTCAATTCAGGGTGAGAGAGTTTTTTAGCAAGAGCAAGACTCAAAGCAGCCTAGGCACATTGCAGCCCTAATTCCCCATGAGAGAACCTATCCGTGGGCGTGGGTCCTGTGCATCTCCGAGTGGGAGCTGGGCCCACGCCATGCAGAACGGCCTCCTACAGGGAACTATCAATCCCCCTAGTAGAGTTCACTGGCTGTTTCCCACAGGGCATGAGTCACACTGATTTTTCTTCTGCATTTTCCCTCTTGTGCGACTTTGCAGCTCTCCCTACGGCGGCAGCAAGTCAGCGAGAGACTGAACGAATGGGCGGTCTTCAGTGAAAAGAACAAGGAGCTCTGCGAATGGCTGACTCAGATGGAAAGCAAGGTTTCCCAGAACGGAGACGTCCTCATTGAAGACATGATAGAGAAGCTCAGGAAGGTACGGAACGCCTGGCTACATGTGCGCCTCCCCTTCCTCGTGCTCAGGCATCCTTCTGATGGGTACCGAGGTGACTTTGCTGATAGTTACTCTCCTGTCAAAGGAGCACGCTATCATAGGCGTTTTATATTTTTAATATAAAATCAACTTGCATGAAAAGGCCTCCTTTTTAATGTAAAAATACAGAGAATATTTTTTATTTTTTGTTTCTTTTAAAAAAAATTTAATTTTCTTTTTCAATTACCAGTTACATGCTGTATCTGTATTAGTTTCGGATTACAGCATTGTGGTTAAACAACCATGAATGTTCAAAGTGTTCCCCCGCATAGTTCGAGCATCCACCTGGTATCATACATAGTTATTACAGTAGTATCAACTGTATTTTCTATGCCTCACCGCACGTCCCCAAGACAGTTTTGTAACTACCAATCCATGCTTCTCAATTCCCCCACCTCTTTCCCCCAGCCTCCAAGCCCCCTCCCCTCCGGCAACCACCAGTCTGTTCTCTGTTCTCTGTGAGTCTGTTTTTGTTTTGTGTGTTCATTTATTTTGTTCTTTAGATTCCACACACAAGTGAAATCATATGGCATTTTTCTTTCTACAGGAAACACTTTCACTTTGTTGTGCAATAGATTATTTGCTGATGATGTTCAACGTGTTGGAGTTTTAGTTACCTATTCACTGGGCAGCATTTATGTGTAGGAGTTAATATCACAAGAAAAGAATTAAAAGAAAAAAATCTTATGACCAACCAAGATTTTCTCCATAAAAGAAAATTTTCTTTATAGATAGACACAGGAATGAAGACTTCTCTGAGAATTTTGGTTTAATGTGATTTTCAAGTTATAGATGATTATTAAAGCACTTTATGTATTCATAGGCACTCAGAATGTTTTTATGCCAATATAGGGCTGATCAAATTCACTAGCATTTAAAAATGTTTTTGAAAATTTTAGTGGTATTTCCACATTGTTTTGAACGATGATTGTAATTTTATTTTAGCTTATGTTTCTCATTAGCACATGTCGTGGCCTGAGGTACAGAGTTTTCCCCATTTTCTTGTTCATTGTCTGTCTGCAGTGGGGACCCCACGGGGCTGGTAGTGTCACAGGAACAAGGATGTGGTCTGTTTTGTTCTCTGTCCCCTGCATCCAGGGTAATGCCAGCCTCTCAGAAGCACTTAGTCAGAAGCTATTGAATGAATGAATTATAGTTCCATTCATTCTGAAAAGAAATGTACAAAGGTATTAGGAAAAATTATCTTTATCCATGCACACATACAGAGAGAAAAATAAAGCCCCCAAAGCCAACATGTAATATTAATTTACTTAAGATTGCAAATCCTAAGGATAAGCATTTGTCCAGTCAATATTGTGATTCTTTAAAATGTGGGCTCAGATGATAGGGATTTCATTCAGTCATCTCCTAACAGCTCTGCCCTTTGCTGGTTCCTGAGTATCAGAGAACGTTCCACTAGGCATGACTGATGTGCCGTAGGTATTAGAGTGAAGTTCACTATAGAATAAATTTTGTCTAAGTGTATCTATATTCTAATTAATTTACTTCATGAAATTTAAGTGTATAGTTTGGGGGGTATGAAAGAAACTAGCTCTTAAACAAAATATAGCCGTAATTTACAACTAGAGAAACTTTAGTGTTTTACCATTAATTTTGGTCCACTGTTTGGCACAATGCCAGGAATCATCTTTATGTTATTAATTATACTGTTTTCTGTATAGAATAAGTCATGAGGTTTAAAAAGAAGTCTTTATGAGCTTGCCTCGTGTGCTGTCTCTTTTGTAAAGGAAAATAATTTTGGTAACATAGGAAGAAGCAATTAATAAGCAGGCTGTAACCAAGATATTGGTGTCTACTGGCATTAACACTTAAAAACACTTTAATCTAAAAGACAGCCCAAGAGGATTATGTTGCTACAAATACTATCTTAAACTTGGAGTAATTCCTTTGAAATAAATATTTCTCAGTAAAATTACCTCATTTATGGTGAAACGGTATACCTATTAGTAAGTACACCCATTGCATTGGTCTTTGAATCCTACTTTGTTCAAGCAGCGTAAAGACGAGGTTAGGTGGGGGTGCCGGCCTGAGGTTGACGCTCAGTGTTAGGTTAGGTTAAAGTTTCACTGGCTCCTGTCATGCTCTGGGGGGCCTCTGCCCAGCTCACTGACTTGAGAGTGTCAGCCTTCACCACACTGACTTTAGAGCAAGAGGAAGCGAAAATGTTTATGCTCCTATACTACCTCTCTTCTTATATTTTCTGCATAGCAGAAGCTTAAGTCAAAAACGGAAAAGTTGATTTGGAAGATTGGGTCTTGTCACTGTGGCAAGACAGGAAGAGGGTCACTGGTCAGGGAGTGCAGGCAGAGGTGGCAGGGAGCTGCCCTTCACGTCGCTTTGACCAGGCCATTTCGTGGCCCGCCCCTTGTAGATGGGTCCTGTGGACCCACAGCAATCCTTACCCACAGCAGTCCGTAAGATGAGCTAGTGAAGCAGCTGGGTAATTGAGGAAAAGTTTGTCTATGTAAAAATTCAGCCTGGGCTCTGCACACTTAGTGAAAATCATCGGTTCCGCTCCGTCTTGTGTACCTCGATGGATATTCACACAGTGTTCCTCCTGCTCGAACTATTTCCAAGCAGTAGAAAACTGTAATTATCCTGTTTCTAGTAAAGCCAGGCTGCATGGATCAAGAATACGCTTTCTGAATTCTGTGATTGCTATTTATTATGCAGGATTATCAGGAGGAAATTGCTGTTGCCCAGGAGAACAAAATACAGCTCCAACAAATGGGAGAGCGACTTGCTCGAGTCAGCCATGAGAGCAAAGCCTCCGAGATTGAATACAAGCTCAGCAAGGTCAATGACCGGTGGCAGCACCTCCTGGACCTCATGGCAGCCAGGTAAAAGGGGACCTCAGTCAACAGGACGTGTATGTGCACAATTTTAAAGCATTCAGCTTGCCGTCCTTTCAGCTCAAGATGACCCAGTAGATCTCTCTGTGTTTTTATTCCACCATTTTAATTCACTTTCATTAACTTTATTTTTTTGGCATGAAATTTATTTATTTATTTTTTAATTGTTATTCTATTACAGTTGTCCCAATTTTCCACTGTTGGTCTTCCCAGCCCCGCCCACCCCCGCTCCCAAAGTCAATCCCCACCCTGTTGTCCATGTCCGTGGTTTATTTATACTTGTTCTTTAACTAGGCTCTTGCCCTTCTGTCCTCCCTTATCTCCTTCCCCACTCCCCTCTGGTCACTGCCACTCTGTTCCTTGTTTCCATGCCTCTGGTTCTGTTTTGCTCATTTGGGTTTTTTTGTTCATTAGCTTCTACTTATAGGTGAGATCATGTGGTATGTATCTTTTGCTACCTGGATTAACTCAACATAATGTTCTCCAGTTCCATCCATGTTGTCATGAAGGGTAGGAGCTCCTTCTTTCTTTTTGCTGCATACTATTCCATTTATGTAAATGTACCACAGTTTTTGATCCACTCACTTACTGATGGGCATTTAGGCTGTTTCCAGCACTTGGCTATTATAAATTGTGCTGCTATGAACAATGGGATGCATAGGTTTTTTTGAATTGGTGTTTCAGGATTCATAGGGTATAATCCCAGCAGTGGAATTGCTGGGTCAAAAGGCAGTTCCATTTTTAGTTTTCTGAGAAAATTCCATACTGTTTTCCACAGTGGCTGCACCAGTCTGCATTCCCACCAACAGTGCACTAGGGTTCCCTTTTGTCTACAACCTCGCCAGCACTTGTTGTTTGTTGATTGTTTGATGGCCATTCTGACTGGTGTAAAGTGGTATCTCATTGTGATTTTAGTTTGCATCTCCCTGAGGGCTAATGATGTTGAGCATCTTTTCTTAAGCCTATGGGTCTTCTATATGTCCTCCTTGGAGAAGTGTCTGTTCGGGTCCTCTGCTCATTTTTTTATTGTGTTGTTCGTCTTCCTGGTGTTGAGTCATGTGAGTCCTTTATATATTTTGGAGATCCAGCCCCTGCCGAAGTATCATTGGCAAATATGTTTTCCCACTTTCATTAACTTTAAAAATCTCCTTATTTATAAATTTAGTGGCATTTGCATTTAGCTGAATGGCAGAAATACATATTCCATCAAATTTATTCCTAGGGGAAAATTTTTTTTTTATTTCAGACCTTCATGCGTATTCAGCTACCTCTAAGGAAGAAAGTGAAACTGGTTTATAGTAATAAAATTAAAAAATAAAAAATAATTCATCACATTCCTACTATATTTCTGGTTAACAGCGAATAAATCTAATTATTGCCACTGCTTTATTGTAAAAATAATCTGCTGCTTTATTGTACAATAATTCTGTGCTTAGCTTGAATTCTTAGCTTAGCTTAGCTGTAAGTGTCTGCCTCATATGTGAGAGGAATACTACATTTACTTTCTGTTGCAGAAGGGCAAGGTGAGTAAAAAGGAAAAAGTCAAAAATGAAAATATATAAAGTCTTTACTAGCGTATAAAAGTCTGATATGATTGAATGAGGCACTATGTTATTTGACATGCAAAGAGGAAATGACCAAGTAGATGTTTTACTGCAGGGGAACTTTGCTACATGTTGAACGTAGGCTCCATGCAGGGCAGGGACCTCTGTCCATTCTGCTCACTGCGTATCACAAACACCAGGAACTGTGCCTGGGTATAATTTGGGCTCAATGGATATTTGAATGAATGAATGAATGAATGCTTGCATATTTGAATGGATGTTCTTCTTTATGACAGTTAGGAGACTTAGGTAACAACTGCTTTAGATTCACAGCTGTATGATTCTGATTTTGAAGCTATCCCCCAATATGCTTTAAAAAATTATTTAATCAAAAGTATATATATATATATATATATTTTTTTTTTGCATCCAATATTATTTTGTATTAGTTTCGGGTGTACAGCACAGTGGTTAGGCAATTATAGACTTTACAAAGCACTCCCCCGATAGTTCCAGTCCCCACCTGGCACCACACGTAGTTATTACAGTATTACTATTTTCCCTGTGTTATACTTGACATCCTGTGACTCTTGTTACTACCAATCTGCACTTCCCACCCCCTTTGCCTTTGGCACCTGGGTTCCTTGCCTCAGCCGTGCTGCAGAAAGACGGACATGAAATAGCGCCTGTTGAGTGCTGCGTGCCCACGCAAGCTGCCTGTGGGCGTGACAGTTTCTACGTTAACTGTATTTTCTTTCTATAAGGGAGTTACCAAAGAGGCTCACATTAAAGACGAGGGTGAGATTATGGTTCGCTGTATTTTAATGAAACAAAAATGGGGTAACTGTTCATCTATTTTCAGAATGTGTGACGATCGCACTGTAGCAGCCAACAACTGCTGAACCCTCAGTTTGTGCCAGTGACCATGCTTCAGGCTTCGTACGCATCTTCTTGTGCGTTATTCACAGCACCCTTTGAAGTGAGCTTTATTAGTACACCCATTTTCCAGATGCGGAGGCTGAGGCTCCGGTTTGCTCATGGGCACTTAACGTCCTGAGCGGCAGAGCCTGTGCTCCCTGGCTCTGCAGCCCCTGTTCTGGAGCACTGTGCTCTCCTCCCTGCCAAACTTAGGACTTCCCTGTCCCTGTTCTGCAACATGCAGCTCAAAGGAAGAAAGTTCCATTATTTACATCAGCAACCTAAACTATTCCCGATCTTTGGTTTGTAAAGTACTGACGATGGAACTGACGGGTAGCTTTTGAGGCTACAGAGAGAGAGGCCCTTTCTTCAAGGAGTTTATGGTGAGAATACAGACAGGTGAAGAAATCAAGTAGAATGGCAAGCCAAATGCCCTAGTAATGAGTATTTCCCACTATAAAGAGGTGGAAGCATGTGGTTCAATGAAAGCTTCTCTAGTTTTTAGGACTAAATTGGTTTTAGAATCCCTGCGCTGTAGCAGTGTGGGCTCCTCAGTCAGCAATAACAAAATCTAATTTCAGAAGGAGAAATCGAAGCTGCTCGTACTATAAACGCCCTCCTTAGGGAAACCACGCTCTTGGTAAAGGTCCCTGGATCCTTTCCGTCTACTTATGACTCATGGGTTGGCGTACGCTGCCGTGAGCCCGGTCAATGTAGTTAATATTCTTTTTAACACTTTTAGTGGCTCAGTGATTCGGAATAGGGGGATGTACTATGTCAGAGATGTTTTACATTTAATTTGATATGATTTCATTGGAAGCTGCTAGCTTCGTGTATGCCCAGCAGTTAACCAACACGTCAAACGAATTAGGTGCTTCCTCTTCAAACTCACGTTCATTGATAACTTTAATGTCTGGTTGTTCACAGGAGAATTTTCTACATGTTAGTTTACTTTTTTTTTCCAAAAAAAAAATACATTGGTAAACTTGAATCAATGACATATTTCTAAGGCACACATACTTTGCACTATAGTCACTAACATGCTCATGTTTCTACCTGTGGGGAGTCCCATCACACAGATACAATTCCTGCAGGAGGCTTTCATATCTAATGTGTTGTCCATTTCTAACCGCCTTCTTCCAAAGTGAGCCAGATGATGTGTTGACCATTGATTTGCCCCGGAGTTTTTAATGCCACATGGTATTCATAGTCTCCTTGAAGCCTTTGTTTCCTAAACGACCCCCCGTCACATTTGCTTTCCATTTCCTCAGTGACCGGAGCTCCTCTAGTGCGTGGCCTCAATGACCATCGCCCACACCCATCCTTGAATGTGTCCTGCCGGCTGAAATGCTGAGTTTCTGTGATTCAGTCTCGCTCACCCCACTTCCTCTTCCAGCTTTGTTTCACGCTGATTCATTGTAACCAAACATAATCTATTTTTACCTTTTGATAGTTCTATATATTTTCGGGCTCTTGTGGGAATGGAAACGCTATTTTTGAAGGAAATCATACTTTCGGGCAAACAGCTTCCCAGCTAACAGAAACATGGAAAAGAGAGAGAAAGAGCGAAAAAGAGGAAAAAAAAAACATTCACTGATACTCATCTTACTGCTCCATACAAATAGAATATAGAGTTGAGTGTCATCTTCCATTCCCCAGTGGATTAACTTAGACCATTGTGAGTACAAAATAGACGTGTTTTGCATGGCATTTTTAAATTGCCACCAAGCATTGTCAGTATTTTAAAGCAATACAAGTTACTCAGTTACTTTCAGGGCTCCATGGAGAGTAGTCTAGCATCCTTCCCATACTTTCTAGACCCACTCAGTCCAGTGTAGCAGTCACTAGCTACATGTGGCTACTGAAATTTACTGAAATGGAATATAATTAGAGTTTAATTTTCATTCTAGTCAGTTGTGCTGGCCACATTTTCAGTGTTCCGTAACTACATAACGATGATGGCTGTGTTATTGGGCACTGCCGATAGGAAATATTTTCATTAGCCCAGAAAGTTCTGCTGGTCAGCACTGGCTAAGACAATTGGAAGCCTTTCTGAGTCCTCGTTTTCATCAAGAGTCAACATGAGAAACAGTCTTCACTGTAATTCCTATAAAACTGTCTTCAAGGGTTCTGGCTCTCCTTCCCTCCGTGAACCCTCTGCAAAAAGCCACACAGCGGTTTTTCCAGAGCTCAGGACTGACAGACAGTCTGTCTGGTGGCATCAGTCTCTCTGTGCATCTTATACAGACAGTGCACTGTGCCGCTGTTTCCATCTTTGGGTCTAGCAGGGTCACCCTCAAGTTATTGGCTCTGTTGCAATGACTTAAAAAATTAACTGGATCCTCTGGTACAGTGTATTCTTCTTCCCTTCATCAAACCTGAAATCTCCATCGCCAATGGCTACGCCCTGGCTGGCGTAGCTCAGTGGATTGATCTTGGACTGCGAACCAAAGTGTCGCAGGTTCGATTCCCAGTCAGGGCACATGCCTGGGTTGCAGGCCACGGCCCCCAGCAACTGCACATTGATGTTTCTCTCTCTCTCTCTCTCTCTTTCTCTCTCGCTTTCCCTTCCCTCTCTAAAAATAAATAAAATCTTAAAAAAAAAAAACAAAAAAAGTGCACATTAGTTACTTGCCTCCTGTTTTTCTCAATAACACTTTTATTGAGATACAATTCATGTATGATACAACTCATCTATTGAAAATGTTCAGTTCAGTGATCTTTAGTTTATTTACAGAGCTGTGCATTCATTACCACAGTCAATTTTGAAATAGTTCCTTCACCCCAAATAAAAACCCTGTTACCCATTAGCAATCAGTTTTTCCCTCCACCCGCCCTCCTTCCCCCAGCTCCAGGCAACCACTGATCCACTTTCTCTGTAAATTTACCTGCTCTGGAGGTCAATTTACCTGTTCTGGGCTTCAACTGCCTGACTTATAACGTGTTCCTGCTTCACCTAAACTGCCATGTTGCCGCCTATGTAAAAGGTTACTAGGAGGATTCACTGAGACAGTACCTGTAAACCACGGAGCTCTGTGAAATGCTCACTAAATGTCAGCTCTCATCCCAGAGGGGCGTTAGAGTCTCTACTTTAGGGGTAGGTGAACCTAGTATGTAGTGCAAGAAAGGCTCCTTGACGTTGCAGCTGCTGGCTTGCAAAGGGGTTTCAGTCTAACAGGGGTTCCACCCATGCTAAAGGAGAAAGAAAACCTCATTCTTGGAATCTCTGGCTGTTATTACCTCATGGCGGTCAATTCAGAAATGTCTGGCCAAGATCGGCAAGACGATGATGCAGAAAGCATGGAAACAGCACAACAATAATCAAGAGTCCGCAGTTTAGTCTACCTTGTTCTCTGGCTGTGTGACCTAAGGCTTACTGCATAACCTCTCTGAGCCCCAGAATCCTCATTTTCAAAATGTTCATTAAAATTATTGTCACATCTCCAATGAGACAACCCAAGGGAAAGGACCATGTATATTATAAAATATTATATATGCTATCTTGTTCTTTTACATAACTACAGAGTAGTTATTGTCTTAATATACCTTGACTTATCCAATACCTTCCCTATTGGTGGACATTGACATTGTTGCCATTTTTTGCTGTTACCACAATTGTGTCTTTAGAGACTTGCGTTATAGTTAGTACATTGGATTCAATATATTGTTCCAATGATAATGAAAAAAAACCTTTCTGTTACCCATGAGGAAAACAAAGTAAAATAAAAAGGAATTAACCCAAGGAAAATGATGCCAATAACATTTTTAAAGATATCAAGTTTTGAAAAATATTAGTCATAATCAAGAAAAAATAAATGTGTCTACTCTTATGGATTCATGACCAATATATTCCTTTAAGCAAAGCTTATGGTGTTTATACTCCTGATTGTAAAAAATAACTTAGAGAAGTGATTATTTTATTTAAAAACCACAATGGACTATCTTTAAGTAGAAAGGGTTGAAAAATAATTCGATAACTAAGTATTCTGGAGTAAATTTCTTAAGTAAAACACAGCTTGGGGTCTTTTTTTAAAAATGTTGTTAAAGATTTTATTTTTTTGGAGAAAAGATTAAGGAAGGGAGGAAGAGAGGGAGAGAAACACTGATTTGAGAGAGAAACATCTGTCCTCTCACATGGCCCCAACGGGGACCTGGCCCGCAACCCAGGCATGTGCCCTGACTAGGAACCTAACCAGCGACCCTTTGGTTTGCAGGCTGGCACTCAGTCCACTGAGCCACACCAGCCAGGGCCCGGTTGCATCTTTTACAAGGAAAATGTGTTTCTCTTTTGAAAGCAGTCAGCTCGTACAACCAGAACCAAATGTCTTGTTTTATTTTACTTGCAATTTATTATATAGGCCTTTTAAAAAGAACCCGGCAAATGTTATGTATTTAGTTATAATTTATTGGTGTGTATGTATACCTTAATTCATGAAGGATTAAAACAGCCAACATTAGTCACATGGTATTAAATTACCAGTAATTAATAATGTGGGAGTTTGTTTTCTTTAAAAAACTTAAATTATGAAATTAATATAGACTCTGCAGAATATTTAGAAACTTTTGAAATTCACAAAAGAAAAAAAAGTTACCTGAAATTCCACCAAGCAAATGAACAGATGTTTTTTATAGTCATCTTAAAATGAACATGTCATTTGTATCACACTATATAATTATTTTCAAAAAGACAAAGGCTTTGAACATGTAAGTGGAGAGTAATAGTTCCTCATTATCATCCACGCTCAAATAGCCTACTCAAAGGTAAGACCGAGCACTTTCCCACAGAGTATCTTTTCCTCCCCACCTTCCCCAACACCCTCTGAAACCCCTACTCACACCACTTAGCCGGCTTAGGAAACTGAAGAAAAAGAGAAGTTATTCCTTTGTGCCACTGCACTTGGCTGTACTTGCAGAGGTTGTGTTTATTTGCATTTGGATGATTAATCTTTTTCAAATATTTTTTTCCAAGTGAGCAAATAGCCCACGAGAAAAGTTGCTGGTCCTTCCAGAGCGACGGAGCGTCTGCAGCCGGCCTTATTTTTGAGATCCTTCTTTCTTTAGACCCGGCGCCTCCCCCTCCTTGCAGATTACCCTGAGCCTTTTCCCCTCCTCACCCTCGTGGCCTACATTCCAGGAGATCAAGCCTGGCACATGTTAATGAATGTCGGTTTTATTTAGAAACATGACCACTTGTCACTGCTCAGTGTCATATTATCAGGCAGAGACTTAACCAACATTTGTCTAGAGTGAACCTTTTCATACTTCCAAACACAGACAAGGGGACACTTTCATCCCCACGCAGGACTCAGCCTTTTGCTCCGCAGACCTAACTTTTGCAGGTGGCAGCTTCATGGTGGTGGCGGAAGCTCCGTGTGCTTGGAGGATGGCGGAGGACGGCTGTGTGGACGCAGATCTCCCAGAGTGTAACTGCGATGTCACAAGGCAGGCATCTCCTCGAGTTTCTTCCATTGTGCATAGCTTTCGTGTTACGTGGGCTTTATAGGTTAGAGGCTGGAGCTTTACTCCGTAGTTGCCTTTGCCAATGTTAAGTGGAGAGGATTGGGGTGAGGAGATTGCTGGCTGGGGACTCCTGAGAGTTCGTTGTTGGTTTGTTTTCTTGTCCGCCTACTGGGCACATGGAGATGGATGAAAAGGTTAATGAACTTGGTTACGGCTCGGCATGCCAGTTGTCTCTGGACTGTATGCGTCATCCGAGGGACATGGCTACTGTAGAGCCTGAGACACAGGAAGGAGATTCAGAAAAAAAAATCCAGTTAGTCCATCATTTGCTATTTAAAGGACGGGCTCCTGATGGAACTGAAATTCAGCCTTCGCCGCTTCACAGCGCTGTAGCTGAAAGCTTTCCCTTTGTTAAATGCAAATCTACTCATGTTTTAGGGGCCTGGAGGGTTTTATGTGTGAGAAAGAGTTGTTTCTGGTTAGGTTTGTCAGTAGGTTGTGGTCACTACCGAGTATAAAGATCTTAAAACATGTGCAAAAGATAGAAATTTATATCTAAAATAGTAGCATATGCAAGTGTTCATTTCATGGTTTTTCCTGTTAGAATATCATTGTCTCAATAATTTTCATTTGCTTTTTAAAAATATCTTTCTTGTTGCCTCCTTACATCCCCCAAATACATTCCTATTGTCAAATAGGATTTATTAATGTTACTTTTGGTGCTATTTGTATTGAGAATATAAACTTTTGGTTTTGGGTGATGGATCTACTAAATAAATTGGAAGGAAAGTAGTGAGATATTATCTATCTTTCTATTGATATGTGTGTGCGTGTGTATATATATTCATGTGACAATGTTAAGGATTAAGAAGCTGGACAAGTGGGTTTAGTAGCAGACTCCTTCTTCAGCAAGGTCAAGGGCCGATAAGGCACATTGGACTGTAAAGGAGACCCATAAGGGTCTCCTTTCAGAAATCATCAAGAAAATGAATTTTAGTACAAATAAACCAAGCTGCAGGGACTTCCAGATTTAACAGGCCTGTAAACTTACCTAGGCTGGTAATGTCTGTAGACATCTACTTTGAATTATAATCCTGCATGCTGCCCAAAAGAATGTTGCTCAAACTTCTTATAATGCCAGATAAATAAAAATAATTGTAATACTCTACCCAAGGATTTCCTTTAAAGAAATGATGGGGAAAAGATGGATCCTTTCTCTTAAAAAGTGATCCTTGTCCTTCAAATATGAAGTTTAATAAACTCAGGAAGATGTATGGGGGTTCGCTAGCCATTCTCTCTCAGCTCACATCTGTTCCCCGCAACACACACACACACACATTATATTTTGCTATTTGTAGTCAAATACACTTTTTTAAAAACGTGAAAGGAGAGCCACCTAAATACTCACCCCATTGACTTTGCTAAGATTTACACATTCATTTGAAAGAGGAACTTGGCCCCAGTGGATTATATGAACAAGCATTTCCATGTCACAATGCCCTTGACATATTGCACACTAACTCTGACCATTGGAACTCATTCAACATTATACAAGACAGCTAATCCTGTAAATTATTTGGCTAATGCAGACAATATCCAGTGAAACAGTGTTTACTCCCATCTCTTTGTGCCTTGGATCCTTTAATCATTTTTGCCAGCAAATTTTGAATCAAGAAAATGAATTTCAGTACAAATAAACCATTTGCAAATGTTGGACTTAAAGGAAAATTTAAATATATGTTTAATATCAACTAATTATTATCAAATAAATTTTGAAATAAATTACACTAGCTAAGTAAAAGTATCTTACTTAGAATGGTGATTATTAATGTTTAGCAGGCATTTAAGAAGTATACAACTTTGTGCCACACTTAGCATGGCAGGGAAGAGGGAGGAGCAAAAGTGGATGGAAATTCACAGCTCCGGCTCTCCAAGGAACTTACCCTGAGGGAGAGAACCTTGTGCAAAAGTAATGCCAGGGAGTTTAAGTAACGGTGAGCAGGAAGCAATCACCAGGTACTCCTCTGGCCTCCGGCTCCAAACAACACCCGGAAGATTTTTACAAGGTTGTTATAAAACCCCGTCCGAAAGCGTAGTCAGCACCCCAGTCTTACCGACTCTGAGGACAGGAAGCTGCTCAAGTGGGAGAGGTCCCCAAGAGGATGTTCTTACCGGGGGAAACCAGGACAGGCATCTCGGTGCAATAAGCCCTCCTTCGGGCCTGTTGCAGTGGGCTTATTGATGGTAAACGATCCTTTCAGTTTGGGCCGCCGCACTGCTGGCCAGGGCCTTGTGCATGCCCAAGCCCATGCTGAGGGCTTGTCTGGAATGCTCCCCCTGTGCTTGGCGCCCAGCAGCCGTTCTGAAACTGCCATTCACTGACTGCCACCCAAGTAAGTGAACAGTGTCTTAAGAAAAGTGAACGGATTGTATGTAAAAGTTCTTGGCTAATTATTATTCAAGGCTGATACCTTGAAATGCCCTGGGGACACAGTACAATTTATATTTATAAAGCTAATTAGAGAAGTCTTATTTTGAATGGAGTTATGACTAATGATATACATATTGCAACACGTGCTTTCCATACCCTGATCAATAGGCTATGTTTTGAAGTAGGACCATAATTTTTAAATACTTTTTTTTTCAAAACAATATAAGGTAATGCACCTCAGAGTGCCTTTATGAACTGAATTGTTACTCAAATATAGACATTATTATTATTATCATAATGAATGAAATGTAGATATCATTAAGCACTGCCCATAGTGAAAATCCTTTTAAACGTATTTGTGTGACACAGGAAATTGACTGTGTCATGACTAGATTCTCATTTGAGACACCCTGATTTTAGAAACCATAAGAGAAGTGGTGGTAAGTTTAATTTGCATAAGTTTAATAAGTGGTGATAAGTTTTAATTGCATAAGTTTTATGCAGTTAAAAGTAATCAAAATGCTCAGAATACTTCGGTTATGAGACAGTTTCTTCACAGCAGCGTTTCTTTTCCAGGGAAGCCTATCAGAGTGGTCAGAGACGGGTGTGAGGGAGGTGGGGGTGAGAAGCTGGCAGGTGCCTAGATCATTCTACAGGTGCCATACCATGTTTACTCTCCTTCGCTGCCCCCTTTCTTAAAATAATTAGCAATACTCCCCAACCATAAGTGTATTGTGTCACCCAGAAAACACCCAATGGTTTCTGTTCTCTTAATGAACTATTTATTCACTTAAGTTCAGCAGGGCCTTTCTTACTGCCAGGTCACAGGTCCTCTTTGTAGGCCTGGTCATACTGTCCTGCTCTGCATCGACCCGGTAGACCACTAGTCCCCAGTGTTAGTCTGCATAAGGCTCCTGTGGAGTGCTTGTTAACAATGCACATTCCCTGGCTGCAGGTGCAGAGTTGCTGGTTCAACAGGACTGGGTTGGCATCTAGGAATATGCATGTGTATGAGCAAACCTGGCAAATCTAATAGAGGAGGCTTTCAGATCATACTTTGACCTCACTTTCATTGGTCAATGTAGACCATACTTTCACTGGGCCTCAATTCTAGGCCAGCAGCACCTACACCAATGCAATCAACTCCATCGTCTCCTCGGCCCCTAGAACTCCATTTCCATATGTGTCTGTCTACCTGATCCTTCAGACTCTGTATATCCAGAACTTAATGCATCCTTAGTTCCCAAGAACTTGCTCCTTGTCCTGTGTACTCTGAGCAGCATCCTTCTAGACACCCAGCTGCAAAACACATTGTTTCTAACTCCTTCTGCCTCACATCATGCCAGTCCATGAACATAGCAATGTAGTCCTCACCTCCGTTCTCACTGTTTCCCAAGTGTGGGCTTTGATGGAAGCTGGTTGGACTCCTCTACTTATTCCCTGAGTGGGTGCTCACAACAGCCTGCTTCAAACGTACATACTCAACATTAGAACTGGTCTTATCACTCTGTCACCAATAAAGCTTGGCAAAGTTCCTGTTTATCTTTAACACTGCATTCCAGCCCGTCAGCTTGTCACTACAGGTTGCTTATATCTTACTCTGGTCTACCCATGAGTCTTCTCGTACTACCTCTTCATCTCCCTTCTGCCCTCATTTTCCATCCACTGTACCCAAGGCTCCTTGGTATTACAACATCGTGCCTTCAGAATCTCTGCTTTCTCCCGGGAATTCTTCATAAGAGTATAAACAGTATATTGTTTATGGAAATAACAATTTTTGTGATAACCATTAGGGTTCTATTGCCGATATATTATTATAGCTCTATTGAATATAGTCATAGCCAATATTTATTGACTTTTCTCCCTGTACCCTAGAGCATTAGCTGCATTTAAACCCCACAAGGACTCTTCATCTCCATGTTATAGATGAGGAAACAGAGACACGGGAAGATTGTGTCACACAACCAGCAAGTGGCTGAGCCAGGAGGGACCTGGGCTTTAGGCACTTTGACTGCAGAACTAGCGCCCCCTTCTGCTGGGGCCTTTCATGGACACTGATGCTTGTCCTCCTCTGCCCGCAGGATAAAGAAGCTGAAGGAGACTCTGGTCGCCATACAGCAGCTGGACAAGAACATGAGCAGCCTGAGGACGTGGCTGGCTCACATCGAGTCGGAGCTGGCCAAGCCCATCGTCTATGATTCCTGTGACTCGGAAGAAATACAGAGAAAGCTAAATGAGCAGCAGGTAAAACTCAGAGCGATTGAAGAAGATAAATAGGCCTTTGAATATCTGTCCTGCAGGCCAGGACAGCGGGGTGAGTGTGGGAGGCGAATGGGGATGGAAAATCAGGAGGCGGCCAGGCGGGTTCAGTGAGAAAGGGGAGGCCTTGGCTGGACAGCTGCTTGGGACAGATGAGCTCCATGCCACCACAGAGTTAACTCTTCAGAGATGGGCCATCGTCGGGTCAGTGCTGTTGGTCCACCAGGGGCCATCCTAAGATGGTAGGTTAGGTTGAGCTGCGATGATGTATCTAAAGTAATCTGATGGTTTTGTTTGTTTCCTTGTGGGTCACTGTGCCATCACCATAAACTTAGAAAGGGGCCTTTTTTCCCCTGCATATAGTAGCAAGGGAAAAAAGCTGCTCTCAGAAAGCTGAGAGTGCATATTAGAGATTTTAGAGTCTAAAGTAACTCTGTTTAGCACACAGCCATTGCACCTTTGTGTGTACCAAAGACAGCACACCGCACTAGTGTACAACACTGGGCCCACCAAAGCAAAAGGGGGTGACCCTGAGAAGTGCACACAGAGGGGATTTGCACTTCCCACTCCCCTTGCTTGCTCCTGCTAAGCAGAGAAGACTCCAGTTGCCATACGTAACACCGTACTTCCCCTGAAGAAGGATTGCCACTCCATGCCGTCAGACTGAAAATCACTGTCCACACTCTGGTTACTTTTATTAGTATTTAGGACACTATAACCACGTTGTTTAACTTAAAAAATGTTTAACATATATATAAACAGACCTATTTCTGCAATCCTATGAAGTAGTTTCTATATTTACTTTATTTTACAATCTATTTAAACCGATGAGAAGAGGTATTGCAATATATTTTTTTAGGCATCAGGTTTACTTTGCTATTTAAATTAGCATTTGTTTTTAAAAACAATTGTTAGCGGGATTTTCTTTTCAGTTTTTGTAGAGTCAAATTCTCTGATTGACTTTTTGATGTTTAAAATTATAATGATTAAATCTGAGGAGGGTCATAGTTGGCCTTCAATAATTCAGATTTCCTGAAGAACATGGTAATGATAACTACGGTGATAAAGTTAAAATCTAATGATTAGTATTGTCATTTTGCAAAGGTTAAGAAAATCAAAAGAGCAAATACAGCAAATTGATAATATACATGTATAGACCTACCCACTTCTAGAACTCCAATAAAACGATAGCGAAGGACGGAAAAAAGTCGAAACTCACAGGGGCAAAGAGAACAGAAGCGATGATAGAGATGACGGACGTCCAACAGAACTCTGGAAGAAGTGAACAGATGAATAATGGCAGTGTTCAGAGACGGAGGAAGGAGAAACGCGACTCATGCCAGAGCTCCAAGGAGGCTCGGAAGTACAGGTGTTAAATCTGCAGGGCTTTGAAATGGCAGATTGCTCAAAAGTCTGAATAAGGAGTGATTGGACTTCAGATCCCTCCCCCAGATCAGCTAGCCAGGCAGTGTTGCTTTGTTTTCTGCAGTAGGAGACTCAAGATTCGCTCCTGGAGAAGGCAGACCAGGGGGACTCTGGACGTGGGGGTCCAGGCCCCCATTGAGGCCGGAACCAAGATATTAAAAACAGAGAGAAACACTCCTTCCCAAATGGTGCAACTCCCACCCACTGCACCAGATCCCACGGCGTCACTAGCCAGGTTTATACCGCAGCCAGGATTTAAGCAAGAGCTTAAAATTCTAATCCAGTTACTGGGTGCACAAACCCTATATGCATCCAGGAACAAAAAAACAAAACAAAACAAAGCAAAACAAAGCAAAGCCATTATAAGATTTCAGAACATGGAGGGATAAAGAGAAGAACTTAAAGGCTTCCAAGATGAAAGAGTCTGATTTTTCCAAAACAGCACTGGATGCTAGGAGACAATGGCACAGTACCTTACAGAAGTTAAGAAAACTGTGTCTAGCTTTCGAGTATTCCACCTGCCACTTAATGTGCAAGATATTTACCTCCTATGAACGCATTTGCAAGAAGCTAACGAAAGATATGCTGCCCAGGCTGACATGAGAGGAAAAACAATATCCCACCGAGGAGAAAGGGAAGGACATCCCCAGGATAAAGGGGAAGAGGTGCCCCAGGTGACAGTTTTACTGCAGCCTGGAGGACACTGTCCGGAATGGAGGGCAGTCTGCTCCAGGACAGATGTCCCCAAGAAGGCAAACAGTTGAACTAGATTGCCTCATGGCCTTACCCACACAGGAAGGAGTTTCACTAGCTCCTAAAGAAAGGGAATAGAACCTAGCAGTATAAATTTTAGAGAAAAAGAGGAAAGGAGAGAGAAGAGGAACAATGATTAAATCCAGAAAAACAAAAAGTTGCATAAAACAATAAATATAACCATAGCCTATTTTGTTGTTCAAATGTGAAAAATAGCGAATAACCATAACCATGCAAACAACGATTATTGCTCTAGCTATAAGATGTGCTAAAACAGTAATTGGAGTCCTGTGAGCCACGCAGAAGGTTACTCTGTCTCGGCACTGGAAGCATCAATAATGTCTAACATTTGAAAATCAAGAAATATCAATGTGTTACTCAGACACGTGGAAGCCAAAAACAGAAGACAGAGCTGTAAGAGACAGAAATATAAGAGGTGGTTGTTTCAGGGCATTGCTTTGTTGGAAGCTTAGTGGTAATTTTTGACTTTTTAATATATTAATATATGTTCATATTACCTTTCAATTAAATTTTAAATAAAAGTTTTAAAAGTCCATATACCAGTGATTAAAAGTAAAGACTTTGTGGGTTCAAATTCTGGTTTCACCACTTTTCTGCATGCCCTGGGGCAAAGTAACAAACTGTTTCAACCCTCAGATTTTTGTGTGTGTTGACTCTGAATACATGGCTCATAGTGTTATTGTGGAAAATAACGAGAAAAGCACTTAGCACAGCACCTAGGGCAAAGTGGGTGCTTAGTCAGTTTTGCTTTAATCATGTGAGATTTACCGCCGTTTTCTCTGCAGATGATGTTTGACCACAATTCTGTAAAAACTGTAGCATTTGGGATGCATGTGATAAAAGCCAGATAAATAAATGGCAGTCTGTCTCCAAAGGGAAAAATTCTTAAATGGACAGATTAAATTGATAACAAATGCATTTTCTTCTATTCCCCCACATGGAGTTTTTGTATGTTTCTCTTGCCAATGGACTTAATTCTTGTAGACTTAATTGGGCAGAAATATATGGAGGCTTAACAGGGCTTCAGAGAGCATTTTGTCCATTTTTTCTGTGTTATAGATGAAGAACAAATTCAGAGATGCTATATAGCCAATTCAAGACCATTACCAGTGGGGGTTAAAGCTAAAATTAAAATCTTTATCTGTATTACGGCACTTACATATAATTATAAAAGCCCTCAAGCTTTACTTTCTGTAGTGATTTTAACTAACGCTTGATCAGAAGCACCAAGGGACTTTTTTCCAGTATTTACTTGGTCAGACTCCTAGAGGGAAATAAAAACGTGCACCCGCCCCGTGGCTGGGTCCTCTAAAATTTTTAATTCACACTGTGCCTCCAGCAACCTGTGAGTTACAGTTCTGCTTTTCACACCCCAGTACTGGTTCCACAGTGGTCTCCATCATGAGTCTCTCCTCTGAGACAGATTCAAATTAATGTGGAGGAGCAACATCACCAAGATGGCAACATAGGTTGTTTCTGACCTAAGGCCCCCTCACAAGAAGACCAACAAGCACCTATCCATAGACAAGACACCAGTGTGAAAATCCCAGAACCTGGGGGTGTGGCTGAAGCACCCCCCTGGAGGACAGAGACCAGGAGGATCCAATTAGAAGGGTGAGAGACCACATCGTCTGACCATATCGTCCCTCCCCCGAGTTGCACAGCATTGCACTAAGAGCACCCCCTGGACCCAGAGAGAGCATTGCACCAAGAGGGCTCCTGGAGTCTACCTATGGTTTCTCCAGCAGGAAAAGAAAGGCCAAGGTGGACATCCAGCTCCCTCAATATTGTAAGATGTTTCCTAGGGGACTCACTTGGGTGTCTCCTCATGCAGATCACTAGAGGAATCTGGGGCGGGGGGGGGCTTGACCACTGAGGATCAGGCAGAACGAAGAAGAGGGGTGGGGCTTAGAGTAACCAGTACTCAGATCTTGGTGGACTGCATTCCTGCTGGCAGCTGCGCCCAAGAAGAGATCTCTGCCCATCCATAGAGCCCAATCGGTGGCCCCAGTTGGTCTTGGAGTTCAGTTGACAGTTCTTCCTAATTTGAATCCCTACACAAAGGGCCACACTGGCCTTTGGTGCCCTTTCTACTACTCAGTCTGAGCAGGGAAACAACTTCTCAGCCCTGCCCAACAGCTGAGCATAGCTTCCATCCTGTCACACCAGGAAGCCTGGCTAGAGAACCCAGGCAGCCACAGAGCCCACTCAATAGCCCTGCTTGGCCAGGGAGCCAAGCCAGCAGCCCTACTCAGCTGTTCATCATAGCTTCTGGTCCCTGAATAGAGACCTTGGGCAGCCTCAGCGTCCAGTCCATAGCCCTGCCAGCCAAGGAGCCTAAACTACAACCCCTCCCAGCAGTGGAGTCCAACCTAGGGCTTTCTCTGATTGCTGAGTACAGCCTGCAACCTTGCCCAAGGAGATATCCCAGCCACTGACTCTGCCTAATCACCAAGCATCACCCACAGCCCCACCTGACACAAAAGCCTGGACATCAACCCAACTTGACCATTAAACACAGTCTCCAGCCCCACCCACTGTCAGACACAGCAGGCAGCCCCAGATGAGAGAACTTGGACAGCTACCTTGCCCAACAGGGTTGCATAGCCAGTGACCTACCTGATGGCAAAGCCCAGACTGTGGTCTCACCAACTCCAGCGCACAGCCTGCAGCCCTGAATGATCACAGAGCATAGCCTGAGGCCCATTCCAATTGCAGATCCCTGCCCGTGCCCCCACTGGAACACAGAATCCAGCCAGCAGTATTATCTGGTCTGAGAGCACGACCTGAGACCCCACCCAACCAGGAGCAATTGCAGAGCCCAACAGCTGCAATACCTGCCCCACTCGAAGCGTGGAAGGTTTTCTGGAATATGTTATATGTTAGGCTAGAGAACAAGTCTCAGCAAATTCAAAAACATAAAAATTATATCAAGTATTTTTTCCAGCCACAATATTAGGAAACTAAACATCAGTAACAGGAAGAAAGCTGGAAAATTCACAAATATGTGGAAATTAAACAACACACTCCTGAACACCAAATGGATCAAAGAAGAAATCAAAGGGAAGTAAAAATATCTTGAGATAAACAAAAAAGGAAACCCAATATACCAAAATCTGCAGGATGCAGCAGAAGCAGTTCTAAGAGGGAAATTTACACTGATAAATGTGTACATTAAGAAAAAGAAAGATTTCAAATAAACAGCCTAACTTTACATTTTAAGGAACCAGAAAAGAAGAAAAAACTAAGCCCAAAGTTGGCAGAAGGAAGGAAATAATAAAGATTAGAGCAGAAATAAATGGAATGGAGACTAGGAGAGCAATAGAGAAAATTAATAAAACTAAGTGGTTCTTTGAAATGCTAAACAAAATAGACAAACCTTTATGTAGACTAACCAAGAAAAAAGACAGAGGGTCCAAATAAATAAAAAGTGTAAATGGAAGTGGAGACATTACAAGAAATACAAAGGATCATAAGAGACTACTGTGAAAAATTATACACCAACAAATTGGACAACCCAGAAGAAATGGATAAATTCCTAAAAATATACAACCTACCAAGTCTGAATCAGGAAAAAATATAATATCTGAACAGATCAATAAAGAATACAGAGGCTGAATCAGTAATAAAAAATCTTCCCCCCAAAATTCCAGTACCAGATGGTTTTAAAGGTAAAGTTTGTCCAATATTTAAAGCCAGTTTTTCTCATTCTTCAAAAATATTGAAAGGAACATTCTCAAACTCATGTTATGAGGCCAGTATTACCTTGATACCAAAGCCAGGTGAGTACACCACAAGGAAACTATAGGGTAATAACCCCAATTAATATAAATGCAAAAATTCTCAACAAAGTACTAGCAAACCATATTCAACATCACATTAATAGAATCATACACCATGATCAAGTTGGATTCATTCCTGGAATGCAAGAATGGCTCAACATATCAAAGCAACAAATGTGATACATCACAGTACTAGAATGAAAGATAAAAATCATTTAATCATCTCAATAAATGCAGAAAAAAACATTTGACAAAATTCAAAAGTTTTTCCTCTAAGATCAGAAGTAAGAAGACAAGGGTACTTACTCACTCTCACCAATCCTATTCAACATAACACTGAAAGTTCTAGCCAGAGCAATCAAGCAAGAAAAAGAAATAAGTGGCATGCAAATCAGAAGAGAAGATGTGGAATTGTCCCTGTGTGCAGATGACATGATCTCATATATATAAAATGCTAAAGATTCCATAAAAAAACGTAGAGCTAATAAACAAATTCAGTAAAGTTGTAGGATACAAATTCAACATACAAAAGTCAGTTACATTTCTATACACTAACAGTGAATTATCTGACAAAAATCTTTTTTACAATAGCATCAAAAGCAATAAAATACTTAGGAAAATTTAACCAAGGTAGTAAGAGCTGTACATTTAAAACTATTGATGAAAGACATTGAAATGGAAAGAAGTCCCACATTCATGAATTGGAAGAATTAATATTGTTAAAATGTGCATGTAACCAAAGCAATCTATAGATTTAATGCAATCTTTAGCAAGATCTCAATAGCACGTTTTACAGAAATAGAACAAATAATCCTAAAATTCACATAGACCACAAAAGACCCCAAACAACCAAAACAATCTTGAGATAGGAGAGCAAAGCCTGATTTTAACTATATTCCAAAGCTATAATAATCAAAACAGTATGGTACTGGCATATACACAGACATGTAGACAACTGGAACAAAATCAAGCCCAGAAATAAACCTATGCATGTACAGTCAACTAATGTTTGATAAGGGAGCCAAGGTTACTCAATGTGGAAAGGATAATCTCTTTTAAAATGTTGGGTGAACTGGATATTTACATTGAAAAGAATGGAACTAGACCCCTAGCTTACACCACACACAAAAATTAACTGTAATGGAATAAAGGCTTAAGTGTAAAACCTGAAATCATAAAACTAGAAGAAAACATAAGGATAAAGCCTCTTGGCATTGACCTTGGCAATGATTTTTTAGATATGACATCAAAATCAAACCAACAAAAACAAAAATAAACAAGTAGAACTAAATCAAACAAAAAAAGCTGCACAGCAAAAATAATGATTAAACAAATGAAAAGGCAACATATGGAATGGAAGAAAATATTTGCAAGCCACATATCTGATAAGAGGTTAATATCCAAAATATATTAAAAACTCATTATCAAATAATAATAATAATCCAATTAAAAATGTCCAAAGGATTTGAATAGACATTTTTCCAAGAAAGATATTCAAGTGGTCAATAGGTACATGGAAAGATGTTCACTATCACTAGTCATCATGGGAATACAAATCAAAACTACAATAGGATATTCCTTGTCAGAATGGTGATTAAAAAGACAAGAGATAATACCTACTGGCCAAGATGTGGAGAAGAGAGAGCCCTTGTGCTCTGTTGCTGGGAGTGTAAATTGGTATGTCCACAGTAGAAAACATTATCGAGGTTCCTCAAAAAGTTAAAACTAGAACTATTGTATGATCCAACCATTGCACTTCTCAGTATATACCCAAGAAAATGAAATCACTATCCTGAAGAGGTATTTTCAACCCCAGGTTCACTGCAGTTTTATTTACAACAGTGAATACATGGAAACAAACTAAGTTTCCCTCAATGGATAAATGGATAAACCTGATGGTAAAGCCATCTAGTGCTGGACATTTTTTTATTGGGAGGTTTATGTTTTTATATTTACACACACACACACACACACACACACACACACAATGGAATAGTATTTAGTCATAAAAAAGAAGAAAATACTGCAACTTCTGACAACATGGATGAACTTGAGGTCATTGTGCTAAGTAAAACAAGCCAGACAGAGAAATAATAATGTTATATTATCTTATATGTCAAATCTAAAAGAAACTAAACTCATAGGCACAGAGAATAGATTAGTGGCTGCCAGAGGTGGGGGTGGGAGGTGGGGTTAGGTGTTGCATGAAGGCAGTCAAAGGGTACAAATTTCCCACTATAAGAAAAATAAGTTCCGGGGATGTAATTTATAGCATGGTGATTATAGTTAACAATACTGTGTCATACATTTGAATGTTGCTAAGAGAATAGATCTTAAAATTCTCAACACACACAAATTTTAACTGTGGGGTAATGGATGTTAACTAGATTTACTACAGTAATCAGTTCATAAATATGCAAACATCAAATCATCACATTCTACACTTTAAATTTACACAGTGTAATATGTCAATTGTATCTCACTAAAGCTGTAAAAATAACTTTTACGTACTTGGGGAAAATTAAATCAAAATGCTATAACTTCTTTAAGTGAATACTTTATGTTCATGTACCTAACACTTCTTCCAAACGCATATTCTTATCCATGCTACACTTTAAGACCTGCAATTTACTCAGATATCATGTTCACAGAAATCCCTGTCTTTACCTTTGAGCAAATGTCAAGTTTAATTTTTGTAATATTTTATTTTATATTTTTAGATCAGCAATTTCTATGATAACTTTCACATAACTGAAGTTATGCAAGAGTTCTGAAAGGCCTGTTGAGTGATACAAAAATATTTTTTGGTTCAAATTTATCCCCTGTGTCTAGTCCATAAAATCTCTAAAAATTAATCAGAGGCACTGTTATTACACTTAATAAGAAGCTAACATTTGTATAAAAGGTGTTGATTGGAACATAGTGTTAAGGAGAAAAAAGGGGGGAAGAACATACACATGAGAATATAAATTCCAGCTATCTGAGTAAATTGAGGAATTATCATTAGAACAAGAGCAAAGCTAGGCATATTCTAGAGCTGTATCAAAGAAAAAGAAAATGTATTAAAGACCTTAATAAATAGGGCAGGCAAAAAAAAAATGGCACTGGTAAGCCTCACTTTTAATGATGGAGTATCTTGAGTTAATTGAGGTAAAAGCTCAATAGAAAAAAAAGGTTATGCTTTACACTTACATTCTTTGCAGTCAATATAAAGATTTTACATGGTAGAACTCTGGAGAAATTCAATGCCTTGTTTATCATTATCATCTATTTCCTACATTTAAAATTGTTCGCTGAGCCCTGGCCAGGTTGCCCATTTGGTTGGAGCATCATCCTGTACACTGGAAGGTCACAAGTTCAATTCCTGGTCAGGGCATAGACCTGGAATTGAGGGTTCGATCCCTGATCAGGGAGCCTACGAGAAGCAAATGATTGATGTGTTTCCCTTACATCGATATTTCTTTCTCCTCCACCTCCTTCCTCTCTTTCTAAAGAGCAATGGAAAAAAATGTTCTCGGGTAAGGATAAGATATATATCATATATTATATCATATATATAATATATGTATATGTGTGTATGTATATATATAAAAATAAAATAGAATTGCTCACTAAAGAAGCTGCTGATGGTAATGATGATGTCATACGTGGTAAAGAACCTAGGTCTTTTAAACTCATGGTGCCTTTTAACGATGATGGAATTAACTGTCTAGAACAATTTGCAGATCTTTGGAGATCAAAGCCCAGTTCCTGAGTGCCAGCTCTGAATAGGAATGCATGTATTCCTTTGATGGATGCATTGGAGTGAAAGTGATGTATCTGTGAAGTTGAGTCTGGGGCAAGATTCATTTTCTTAATCACTAATGAAGCTCATTTTATTCTCACTATACTTGGTGTAGTCTATTTCATTTATTCTGTTTGTGTTTTTGCATTGCTCACATAGCTGGAATGTTTCCAGAATCATTTTCTCATACTTTTGAGCCCGCCATATTTCATAAATGAAGTTGACAAAACCTCTAGCATTGAAGGAAAGGAAATCGTTGTCAAGGTTTGCCCTAACCGTTCGTCAGCCAACAGATGCTGGCGCACTTTCTCCCATCTGCATACAAGGCTTTCAGGAAAGCATGTCTGGTCCCCGCAGGAGCTGCAGAGAGACATAGAGAAACACAGCACGGGCGTGGCCTCTGTGCTCAACCTGTGCGAGGTGCTGCTGCATGACTGCGACGCGTGCGCCACGGACGCCGAGTGTGACTCCATCCAGCAGGCGACACGGAACCTGGACCGGCGGTGGAGAAACATCTGTGCTATGTCCATGGAGAGGAGACTCAAGTAAGCGGGGGCACTCAAACCATTGGGGAAGAGGAAGGGCCAAAAAGAAAAAAGAAATTTACCCAGAGCAGCCATTGGTCACTATTTCCCTTTCGTTGAAATGTCCAGAAATGGCCTTGGTTTTCCAAGCTTGGTGTTGTCTGCATTTAGTCGGAAAAATAAGTAGATATAAAGATAATATGACTATATAAAAGTAATATACAGTTATGATAAGCCAAGTTATGCCTGACCTAACAGTTTAAATATAATGCAGAAAAACTTGTCTGTGCTGAGTATGTACAATGCTACAGAATTGTTGGTTGAAAAATAACATTCTTATCCTGGCTTGTGTGGCTCCATTGGTCGGAGAGTTGTCCTGCAAACCAAAAGGTCACGGTTGGTTTCCCTGTCAGGGCACATGCCTGGGTTGTGGGTCCAGTCCCAGGCTGGGACTTGTATGTGTATGAGAGGTGATTGATTGTTTCTCTCTTACATATATTTCTCTCCCTCTCTCTCTCCCATCCTTTTCCTCTCTCTAAAATCAATAGGCATGTCCTTGGGAAAGGATTAAAAAAAAAGAAAGAAAAACAACATTCTCTCGTTAAAAAAATTAAATAATAAAGCAAAGGGCTTATCTTGAAGCCCTTTGAAATTCAAGGCAGTAAAATAGAGTATGTTAGAAAATTATCATCATAATTTAAGGCACATAATCTTTTTGCTCTCTGGGGAACTCTTGAAAGCTTCATATTTATCCTGCTGTCATAGACTGATTTTGATGAGGGTGAGTTTGACATTGGACTTAAACGGGTTTTCAGACCCGTTTTGTTTTGTTTCAGGAAAGCCTTGGCGTGTGTGCGCACTCAATACACAGTGTTGCGCTTCTAAACGAAGCACGTTCGCCTTATGTGCATGTAACGATCCATTTGAGTGATTCCAAATCCAGAGTGCGGGGCGTGTGTTAAAGAAACAAGGAAAAGAAAACAGCTGTTTCATTTCAGCTCAAACAGTTGTCTCCTTGCCGCTCCAGTCCAACTTGGCTCGAGACACAGTCAGTTTCTGGCACCACGGTTCCTCGTTTGGGCATTCTCAGGCCCGTGGCAGGGCTCCGGGGCATCAACTGCCTCTGACAACCTCATTCTGTTCTTTCCTTTTCCGTGTCAGAATCGAAGAGACATGGCAACTGTGGCAGAAGTTTCTGGATGACTATTCGCGTTTTGAAGATTGGCTCAAGATTTCCGAAAAGATAGCTGCCTTCCCCAGCTCTTCTGTGGTGCTCTATACAGTTGCCAAGGAAGAACTGAAGAAATTCGAGGTGATTTATCATTCCAGATCTTTAATCCTTAATTTGCTGTGAGAGTAGCCAGCTGGTAGTTGGTGTCCCAAGACATAAACTATTCACCCACACATTTCTTGTTCAGACAGCTGGGGGATGACTTTGTAGTCCTCTTTATTGTTACCTCACAAGGAGGCAAAGAAGTGGGGAAGGAGGTTTTTCTTGTAAGATTATCAAGAATTGCAAATACAGTACAAACTCATGAAGAGGAATTCTGTTAGAAAACAAAAATCATGATCCCCCCAAAAGATCTTGGCATCCTTTGTATTATATCACAGTTCTTCATAATCAAGTATTTAAAGTTAAAATATGCGGTTTTCTCCCTGGCTGTGTGGCTTTGAAGGGTTGCTGGTTCTATTCCTAGTCAGCACACAAGCCTGGGTTGCAGGTTTGATCCCAGGAGACCAGTCGGTATTTCTCACTCCCATCAGTGTCTCTCTCCCCCTCCCACCTCCCTCTCCCTCCCACCTCTCCCTCTCCCCCTTCCTCTCTAAAAATCAGTGGAAACTTGTCTTCAGGTGAGGGTACAAATCAATAAATAATAAAAAGATGGTGGTTTTCCAGACTGTAAAAATCTGTCTCCCAAATGTATTTCCTTCACTTATTTTTTTACCTAATTAGAGCATAGATGTATATTTTTAAAATCAGTAATAAAATAGAGTGGGCTCCAGATTGCATAAAACACTTTAATCATAAGCCATTTCTAATTATAAATAAAGATACATTTATAATCAGATGTATTCTTAAACCACGAAGACTTTTCAATTTCATAGAGACAAAACAGCCTCAGTCTAATCATACTCACAGAGACAGGAATCATTCAATAACTGCTTCCATTCCTGGCTGGTTTTCACCCCCGAGTCCGCTCCGTCACTGTGCCATGAGAATGCTCGACTTCTCGGCTGCCTCTCATTTTCACAGAGGACCTGACATAGCGTGAAGGTGACGTGTTTTAATTTGAAGTTTCTCTTCCCATCATTTCCCGCCGATAGGCAGACGCGTGTACTCACTCACACACATAGACGGCAGACAGTTCTGACACGTGCCTTACCGAGGTCCTCCCCAGGTACCAGTTCTGCCCCAAGCTCCCGGAGAGGTTCAAAAACAAGAATAAAAGTCAAAACAAGTCCAGCTGCACCCACGTTGACCTGACAACATTTACTGAGGCCTGTGGTCATAAATATGAAGTTCGGTCAGTCCAGTGAGGTTTAAAATCTACCAGTCAGGGATGGGCAGCGATATGAACTTATAAAAATGTTTGAATACAGTGTGAAATAAATAAGTTCTGACGCAAAATTATTCTGACATCTGAATTTGGATTTTTATGTAACTCTACCGCTAAATTCCAGAAAGAAAATTTGGTTTCCTATCTACAAGGTTTCTCCTTAGAAAAGTTCTGGGAAAAAGCCACACGAGCTTTGCAGTACATGACAGGTCAGCGTGTGAACCAATTCTGTGACGTATTCCTGCATCGCATCTTAGTGTGCACAGCTCTGGAAAGGTTAAAGCCTTCTCTGGTTAGCTTATCCTACAAAGCAGATTATAGAAGATCCTTTCTGATGCTGTTTTAGACTCTGGGATGTTATGGCAAAAGATACTCATAGCATTCGCTCCTGTAATGAGTGACTTTATCATTTATCTTGTAGTTAATTTTCTTATGAGGCCCAAAAAACCCACAAGAACAAAATCCTGTTTGAGGGAAGCCTTTGCCTGTTCATCGGCATGAGTGGGAGGGATCTGGGTGTGCCAGGGCACCCACCCACGATGCCTGCCAGCGCTCCATTGCGAAAACATATTCTGTGACCTCCCGTCATGGCAAGAGCTAAACTTTTCTTAGCACCTCCTTTTCTGGAGCAGTAAGCTAAAGTTTTGCAGAAAAGATTTGCCTTACTGGGATGAAGGCTCTGGAATCAGTTCTCAGAGGGAACACCATTGCGGAGGCAGGAGTGTAGCAGGGTGTGAGCGGTGTGACGAGCCCCAGGAAGCCGAACTTGGGGCTTTAGATGCGCACGGTCCAAACAGCTATACAATGTCTGTCGAAGGCCAAGGTGAAAGTCATCATAAGTCATACACATGAGTCTGGAAAAAAAAACTCTCATTTTAATTTTGGCCAAATGGTTCTTAGGCTAGGCCTATACTAGATTGCAGAGAGAAAGAAGGAAGAGTATTTTACCTTCAAAAACCCTAAACGATGGATACAGTAACCTCAGCAGTGAATAGACACTACCATGGCAGGTGCCGTGGGAGCTCTAAAATGTTTTCTGAAAACTGAGTCACTCACGGGAGCAGCACAAAAAAAAAAGAGCACGGTCCCAACATTTTTCTGTGTAAAAGTTACTTGTGTTTTACTGAACTGCTTTTCTGAAAAGTCCCTAAGAGCTTGCACTTAAAGGGCCTTCTGTAAGAGGTAGTTTTAATTTTTTAATGGATACCAGAATTGAGGCAGTTTCTGGATTTTTAGGAAATTACATATTTTACAAATAAAGAGAGAGGTTTTTTGGGAGACATCTTTTCTCAGTATTGACATTGGGGATTTTGAATATTTCAAACTCATTTCAGCATACGTAAATATTTTTGCAATTAGTTCTTACGGGAAAAATTTTTTCTGGCTGTTAATTATCTTAAAAGCTGTGTTTTATATGTACATATGTAAATTCTCTCTATATGAGTATTTATTATATACGTACATGTATTTGTGTGTATACGTGTATATTTATACGTATATATATATTTATATATAAATATAAGAGTATTCAACATTCTCTTATATTTTTGTTTGATCAGCTACCTCTCTTTAATTTCATTACTTACCTTTAACAGGGAGAACTACACGCTAATCAGAGATTACCCTTTGCCTGTCTGTGACAGCCCTTTCCCCTGACATTGTAGTCTGGAGCCCAGACACCCTGGCTGAAAGCCGCTGTGGATCTCCCTCACCCATCCCCTTCTCTGTGGTCTCAGGCGTTCCAGCGGCAGGTGCACGAGACCCTGACCCAGCTGGAACTGATCAACAAGCAGTACCGGCGGCTGGCCCGTGAGAACCGCACTGACTCCGGCTGTCGCCTGAAGCAGATGGTCCACGAAGGCAACCAGAGATGGGACAACCTGCAGAAGCGCGTCGCCTCCATCCTGCGCAGACTCAAGGTCTTCACTGTGCCTCCTCTGTAGCTTAGAGACCCAGAGGACAGGATTGGGCCATGGGAACACATGTTAAGATATAAGCTCAGTGATTTTGTAAGATTGACATGGCCAGAGGGGGACCCAGGGTTAATGTATTTGGTAAAGAATGGCAGGGTTCTCATTGCTCATTGAGAAAATGACTTCCCAGAAGACCATTGGAACTGGCAGTACCATCTCAGTATGTGGGCTTTTTAATTATTTCTTTCTTTTCACATCCAGCATTTCATTGGCCAGCGCGAGGAGTTTGAGACAGCACGGGACAGCATTCTGGTGTGGCTGACGGAGATGGATTTGCAGCTCACTAACATTGAGCATTTTTCTGAGTGTGACGTTCAAGCTAAAATAAAGCAACTCAAGGTAATAGATTAGTGATTGTTCAAATTATTGGTGTGAAGAAAGTCTGAAGGGGAAAGGATCTATAGACCTTTTGGTGAAGAAGAAAATAACCTTTTTAGTTTTTTTTTTTAATTTATTAGGGTGACATTAGTTAATAAGACTATGGAGGTTTCAGTATACATTTCTCTTGTACCTAATCTTCATGCCACACTGTGTGCCCACCACCTGGAGTCAAGCCACCTTCCATAACCACACATTTGATTCCCTTTGCCCTTTAGTACCCCCGAGCCCCTCCCCTCTGGTGAACACCAAACTGTGGTCTGTGTCGATGAGTTTCTGTTTGTCGTGTTTGTTTACTTGTTACTTTCAGTTTTATATCCCACATACGAGTAAAATCATAGGTTCTTGACTTTTTCTGTCTGACTTAATTTCACCTAGCACGATATTCCCAAGGTCCATCCTTGTCACAAAGGGCAGTATTTCACTTGTTTTTATGACTGAGTAGCATTCCATTGTGTAGATGTACCACATGTCCTTTATCCAACCCTTTACTGAAGGACTCTTCAGGTGTTTCGGATTGCACACTTCACTGTATAATTTAACCACAGTGGCTAGTTTAAAATTGAATAGGAGGGACATCATGCATTAGATGGAAGGAATCTCTAAAGGAAAGTATATTTAACAGTTTCAATAATTTCCAAAGCATCTTATGAAATTTCTTTCTAAGATAGCTAAACAGATTTAAAAAGACATAATCATAATGCCCACAACCTTAGGTCATTCCAATAAAACAAGAAGTGACCTTTAATCTCATATTATCAGGATGAAAAAATCATAAAAGAATTAACTCTGTGTTCTTCCCAAACCCTCTCCTTCCCTGCCTCCCTGACTCGCCCACGTTGTTTTACAATAAATTGATATTTGAAACCTTTGGCAGGAAATGTCTTCCAAGTGATAGTTGAGTCTTCATTTTTTATGTTTTTGGACCCTGGCAGAATCATAGATCTTATTAGCACCTTCTCTTCTCCCCTCACAGTCTTTTTTCATTATTGGACAGTTTTGATTATTCCAAGGTTTATTCTTGTGAATTAAAATGTATCGCCCGAAACTCATCCCAAGGAGCTTAACTCTTTTGAACCAGGTAGAATGAGTCTGAATGATCCTCCAGAACTCCTCATTTTTCAGACAATTTTAGTCTTTCCTGCTTATGTCCTAAAACACTAAAAATCACCTGAGAAGAATTTGTGAAATGGTCATTGGCTGGGTTTCTCTTAGTCATGGATGATGTGCGATCAAGAAATCTAAAATTGAAATACGTAAGATATTTCTCTAACGCGCTTCAGTTATTTTAGTGGCACTGTAATGATTACAGCTGATTTTTATTAGGGACAACCAGTGCTATCGGGTCCATACTGAGTCTGAATGCTTTTTCCCATGATCCTCTGCTTGCCCTGTCCATGGTAGTAGATTCTATTAGCCAGAAGCACCTTTTCTGGTCATGAAATTCTAACGATTCCATTTGCAGCTCATGTGCTGATTTAAAATGTTTATGTTTTCCTTTATAAAACTACTACTTTACAGAAGCCTCTTGGCTTGTCAACTGCATGCAGGGAATTCAATGTCCCCTCCACAGTTTTTCTTAAACATGTATCTCATAATTGCGCCGTGTCAATGTGAGCAGTAGAAGTCACACAAGGCATGTGCCCCCTAGGCCTTCCAGCAGGAAATCTCGCTGAACCACAGCAAGATCGAGCAGATCATCGCCCAGGGGGAACAGCTGATTGAAAAGAGCGAGCCCCTGGATGCGGCGCTCATCGAGGAGGAGCTGGACGAGCTCCGGCGCTACTGTCAGGAGGTCTTCGGGCGCGTGGAGAGATACCACAAGAAACTGATTCGCCTGCCTGTATGTACCACCGTCTTTTCATTGTCGTGAAAGCTAGAGGATTACTTATGGGGGGTCAGGGAGCATGTGGCTCAGAGCCCAGACACTGGATGCAGCGTGCCCGGGTTCCAGTGCCAGCTCTGACATGTGTTGGCTACGCAACCTTTGACACGTCATTTCCGTACCTTGCCTCGGTTTCCTCAACTGTAAAACTGGTTTAAGAACAGTACCTACCTTGTGGAAAGGATTGTTTGGGGCATGAAATGAGGATAGGTAGAAAGAGAGCTTGAAACAGTACTTGGCGCATATCTTCTAGGGAAGAAGCTTCTAGAAGGAGCAAGGAGATGGAAGGGAGCACTGTGAATAGTTGCTCACTCGATGAGGTTGTTTTATTGACTTTTTTTTTCTCTTCTGTTTGCCGAATTGCTGCCATAATCACATGTCAAAGTTGAGATGTTACTAGTGGAATATTTTGGAGCACTCTGTATTAAAGTGTATTTTGTATCTGGGATAGAAGTTCAAAAAGGACAAGCTAAGATTTTATTAGTTATTTGCCTCTATTCCTGATGTGTGCCATTGTGTACATGTTGTGTGGCCAGCACGGTACGAGGTTGCCTTTATTTGCACGATCTTACTTACAGTCACACCAATTCTTTGAAGTTGGTTTTAATAGTATTTCCACTTTAGCACTGATAAAACCGAGGCTTTGTCAGATGAATGTATAAGATGCTTCTAAAAGCGATCACAAGATTCTTTTTTTGTTGTTGTTGTTCTGGGGTTTCCACTTCTTTTATTGTTTCCTTTTCCTGCTAGAATTATCTTTCTGTTTCCTTAATTTTATATATTTTATTGCTATTCTATCACAGTTGTCCCAATTAACCCCCTTTGCCCTCCTCTGCCCACTCCCACAGTCAGTCCCCACCCTGCTGTCCATGTCCATGGGTGATCGCAAGCCTGTTGGCTTGACAATAAGAAGTTCAGAGTTGTCCCCTGTGAGGCAGGAGTGAGACCCACATAGGCTTGCACTCTGAGATCTGGTGCGAGGCGGAGCAGGCGGCTGTCAGGCCCGTCCGACCGCTGCAGTAACAGAGTTGGCTTGACTGCATTTCCAGCTGCCAGATGACGAGCATGACCTCTCCGACCGGGAGCTGCAGCTGGATGACCCCGCAGCTCTGTCGGACCTCCACTGGCACGACACCTCTGCGGACAGTGCGCTGTCCCCGCAGCCCTCCTCCAACCACTCCCTCTCACTCGCCCAGCCCCTCCGGAGCGAGCGGTCAGGACGAGACACCCCTGCCAGCGTGGACTCCATCCCCCTGGAGTGGGACCATGACTACGACCTCAGTCGTGACCTGGAGTCTGCCGTGTCCAGAACTCTGACCTCTGAGGACGAAGAGGGTCAAGAAGACAAAGATTTCTACCACAGGGGAGCCGTTGGCTTGTCAGGTAGGAAAGCGTTCTTCCTGTATTTCAGTGTGAAAGGAAACAAAAGGGAGTGGAGATCGTCCTGGGAACGTGTGAGCTCAGCAGAATCATCTGCTGCCTTTCCCCCTCAGGGGAAGCTGTACATAAGGGAACACTGGATATTCGTGGGGCTATGAAGTCGGAAAGTTGGCATGGCCATCGATTTACCCCACGGATACTTAAGGTCTAACTATGTGACAAGTGTTTTGCCAAACACTGGGAACACACACTTCCTTTTCTTACACTCAAGACATGTTTGCACTAGAATAGCAACGTACACGGGGAGGTACGGAGCACAGCCAAGGGGCAGCTAACCCAGAGCTCTGAGGACCAGCCGTAGGGAAGGCACTCTTGAGCTGAGACATGGAGAACGAGAAGGAGTTGGTCAGGTGGATGCAGCAATGTTCAGAGGGAGGAGGAGAGGACACCCACCCCGGCTTTATGACTACCGCAGTACTTTTGGTCACCTGAGTCTGTCTAGAATACCGAGGCTATAGATCGGGAAGTATAGGGGTGGGCAAAGAAGAAATGTGGGTGCAAACCAAGACCTGGTACATGCAGCAGCCTTCTCACACGGAAAGGAGTTTGGCTTTTGTCCTGAAGGTAATGGCAGCCACAGCAGGGCCTGGAGGAGGAAGGCGAGGTGATCAGATGTGCATTCGCAAAGAACCTGCCTTCATACCATGTGGCAGGGAGTGCACTGGGAGGGAAAGACGGACAATGGACACGTTCTAGAGTCCAGGACAGAGGTGGGACAGTGGCCCGAACCGAGGAAGCGGCACTGGAACCAGCGAGAATGGAAGGGACACGGCAAAGCATATGTCCCCTTCGTAACTGATGATTAATAGACTTGGGGTTGAGGCGATTTTGTGGCCGGGGCATCTTGGTGAGAGACGTGATTCCTCTCACTTCTCTTTTGTCTTTGTCGTATCGCGTCGTAGTCAGGCATGGGGCATCTAACGCAGCGCGTTCCTTGTGTAGCCCCCGGCCACGAGGTGACTGTCGAGCACTGAAACGTGACTGCCCTTGACATTTGCCGCGTCAGACGCATTATGTGAATACACGGATTTCAAAGACTTACACAAAGAAAGGTCTTAAACACTAATATGTTGACTACACATATAATTTGGATGTACTGGTTTGGTAAAATAAGGCACTAAAATGGTTTCAAGTATTTCTCATTACCTTTTTCACGTGGCTTTTAGAGCCTTTGAAACTACAGGTGTGGCTCCCGCTCCCGTGATTGGCCTCTTTCAATCCTGGTCTAGAATCTGACTGTCTGGCTCGTTGGCATTTCCGTCTTTCGTAGCCCTTGAAACATGGATAAGTAACTTAATTGTCCTGGACGTAAGTTTTCTCATCAGCAGCACGGGAATGACACTCCCATGTGACCAGCAGGATAAATGAGTATTTGACACAGTGTCTGGCTCGTAAGCACTGTTCATGAATGTGAGCCTTTCTTACGATTCACTCCAGGAAAACTCTGGTGAGCGTGCTCAGGAGCTGTCTGTCGGCGACAACTAACTTCCTTCTTTTCCCTAGGCAAGTGGCTTTCGTGCCACAAGGGAATCAGTGTTTCCAGAACTCACCTGTCAGCTTAGACTGTGCTCTCTTTGCAGACGTAATGGTCCCCGAGAGTCCTGGGGCCTATGCAAAACCCACAGAAAGTGCCATCAGAAATAGCCCTGGTGGGCACTCCCGGCCGAGGCCGGTCTCCCTCCCTCCCTCACCTGTAGCCAGCCCCTCCCAGCACAGCCCCTGTTGCTCTCACGGCTCTGGGGCACCAGCGTGTGAAGACAGGACCTTCTGTTCTGACTGCTGTACCAAGGAAACAAAAAACAAATGAAACTAAACAACTATTCGGTGTGATCAACATGAAAAGTGAGATCTGAATTATTTGTCAAGGGCAGTGAAGTAACTTCCCAACTAGTAGAGTGGAGACCTGTGATGTCGGTTAACCCCAGAAACCCTAGTCTTCGGCATTTGAGCCTTAGTGCCCCGGTGGATTGTAGCAGTTCTGGCTTGATGACTTTGATGGGTCACCCATCCCCCTCTGGCTGGAGAGTCAGGGCTCAGGGCTGGGGTCCGAATCCACTAGCCTGCATGTGTGGCCTCAGGCCTCTTGCCTGCTGCGCATCCTCCTCGCCTCAGGGGTCACATATTAGATAAGGAGCGAGACCAGATGTTCAGCTCTCTGCAGATTTTAATTAGTAAGTCTTAACCACACATAAAATCATTTGAAAGGAAAAATGTATTCCACGGTATCTTAAGTCCCAGCTTTTTCTTTCAGGACACAGTGATTCCTGGAGCAAGAAAAATTAACGAAAGAAAAAGGAAACTGGTTTTGCTTAACATTGCACTAGGCAAACTGTGTGTAGCACAGGGTCAGTAATTCGGAGGAGGGTGGAGAGGAGGGCTCGAACACACTGATGTGACAGTGAATTGCAGGGTTGTTAGTTTCCACGCAGGTGCTGGAGGAAAGCAAGAGGACAGGAAGTGAGGGGCCACTAATGGAATGGTGACTCTGCCTGGGTGATTCCCAGCGAGAGGCCTCTTCCAGGTGTCTTTAGGAGACCTTTTTTAAAATTAAAAAAATCATAAGGCTTACTAATACGCATTCTGCTTTCGCGCTGTGCTAGCCTCACTCTGTTAATCAATGCTTTTGTTCAAGTCCAAGAACTGCAATACACACACACACACGCGTGCACACACACGTGGGTGCCCGCATGCACGCAAAAACTTTTGCTGAAAGGTGTTACATCTCTGAAAGGAAAGTGAGCCGGGAGTTGTGGGCTATGAGTAAGAGCAAGCCTAGAGGGAAATGCTAGTAATAAAATCTCAGTGTTCTCCTGCTTTTGATTCAAGTCTTAAACAAAAGCAAGCCCTCGCTAGTTTGGCGTTTCCATGCATACTATCTTGAGCGAGTCTTTTCTTGGTTAACTTGAAGTCATGTCTTAAGTGAATGGCGTGGCCACCTGGCACAGAAGTGGCACTGCCTCCTACTGAGATGCAGAAAGAAAAATTAAAGGATGTGTCTTTTTGTGCTTTCCAAGTGTTTGCAGGGGGAAAGGGGAAATACCACTTTGTAGTTATTGGGGAGCAGGAGACACCAGGGAAGGTTCTGGAAAGGCTTCCCACAGCTCACAACATGTAGACTTTTCAGGGGATCAGCCGTCGCAGGGAGCAGGCCCAGGGGCTGCTAGGACCCACTGCCCTTTTGTAATATGCGATGGGCTAGGACTCTTAGTCAAGCTCATTCATTGGTCTAGTCATTTAAATCTCTAACCTACCAGCACGTTAGCACTAAAGCTGCTTTGTAATTACCCACATGTGAACTCTTTCTACACAGCTTTCACTGAAATAATTTCTTATACTTCTTAAATGTCAAGCTTGTGAAGCTAGTAAAAAGTCTTGTGGTTGACACCGCAGGGGATCCCAGTGCCTTAGAATCACGTCTCCGCCAGCTGGACAAAGCCCTGGATGACAGCCGCCTTCAGATGCAGCAAACTGAGGATGTCATCCGCAGCAAAACTCCCACAGGACCAGAGCTGGACACCAGCTACCGAGGCTACGTGAGTATCCTGACCTCAGGGGTCCAGACAGGTACCTGGGAGTCATGGTTGTGTGACAAAGAACAATTTGTCTGGGGCACGAGGGCTGTCTGAGCTCCCCAGACACCACGCTGTCCTTGAACTCACAGGCATGGATGTGCAAAACATAACCCTGTTAGCAGCTTACCTTTTGAGTCAGTCTGGACCGTGATCAAGCCCACTAACCTGCTGTAATGACCGGCCTGCTCTGTGACACAGAGAACTCAGTGAGATCCGTTTATGTGAAAGCAACAGAATGCTTTGGTTCCCGAAAGTGATTAGGCGTTTGTCCAAATTCCGCTAATAATGTTTGGACCATGGTTATCCTTGGAGCAGCAGATTTTAGCTAATAGATTACCGACAGGGAATTCATTTAGTTCTTTTCCTGGGTTGATTGATTCACTGGATGGCCTTGGGAATGTTTTTAACCTCCATTCTTAGCATGCTCATTCTGCAGAAAACAACCCTAACAAGAGGAATTTGTGGAAAAGATGGTAAGGGATTGTGAATGTTACTGATCCTGGTTTTTTTTGAAGCTCTTAGTAAAGTATGTAATGATTTTATTTGTTCTTCTCAAGTTACTGCCCAAATTAACTTTTCCCAGAGAACCGCCTATTTTCCTATACATATTTAAACAAGAGCATGTCAAAGTAACTATCTCCCATGCCTCATATCTTCTCTTCCCACCCCAAAGATTTCCTAGTAAAATGAAAGGAGAATTAATTTCCTGAAGTCTAATGACAGCTCACCCATACTGCTTTTTGAAACCAGAGAAGCGAACCTTTCCAGTTACATATGCTGATGTTCGTACCCTCATGATTACAGAAAAGTGATCCATCATGAGTTTATTTCCTGCCCAATCTGACCTGTTTATTATACCAACTTCTATTATAGTGAAACCTCTTTTTTTAAACATAATACAATTTCCTGAAGACCATGCTGCTGGCATCACTGAGATTATACTCAGCCTCAGTCAAAAGCCATCAAAGTCACTGAATAGCAGTATGATTTGTTAAAGGCTTTGAAAGATAACTTTATGATCAGTATAGTAGAAGTGCCTTAAAATGAGCTGTTCTTCTAATCTTTGCATACTGTGCATACTAAATATGGACTAGGAAGCTTCTCCTTTGATGTTAGAATTTATTCCCTTAATACCCATTAAGCCAGGCTTAATTCTCATGAAACAGCTGGTTTTAATATTGCTTTATGATTTTAAGCATTTTAAGTATTTAATGCAAAAAATGCTCCTTCGAGATTTGTGGTAATATTATTGTTTCCACTTTTCAGTTTAAGGAAAAGGGAGCAGCCTGCCAAAAATTGTGTAATGTAATACCAGCTGAGGGCTAGGAGTTTAACTCTAAGATGGGTTTAGTGAGCCTTGATTCATAAATATCAAAGAAATTTTGAGGACTTCTCATGCAAAATCACGCATGCAAAACCACATAATGCAATCTTCCAGGCACCGCTATATGTAGATATGAAGGTGTCACATGTTTAGGAAGCATGTTTTTGAACTTGACCTCGTTTTAGCCGAGGGCCACAGAGGAGTAAGACACAGCCACTGTCCTTTTTGAGGACCTACAAAGCTATGTGCCCCAAAGCTCTCGCACTCGTGGGAACGTGAAATTCTGGTGACGGGGCCTGTGTTCTGTGTCCGTGCAGATGAAGCTACTGGCCGAGTGCAGTGGCAGCATAGACTCGGTGAGGAGGCTGGAGCACAAGCTGAAGGAGGAAGAGGAGAACTTTCCCGGCTTCGTGAACCTGAACAGCACCGAAACCCAGACAGCGGGTGAGTGCGTGCTGCTCAGGTCAAGACCGATGGAAATGCGAGATTCGGAAGCACTGCGTTGCACTTAAGGGTTACTTACCTCATTCCCCCCTTTTCTGTCCTGAGACCTTCTCTCTGTGTCCCAATGATCTCCTGAGACAGAGGAGGGTGGTGTCCTGTCTATTCTGAAACACTGCCCCTAACATCCCTGGTCAGGTGTTTTACATGCATGCTCTCCGAGGTCTGTAGCAGAAAGAAATCAAGAATTGAATCTTGTCTTCATTCACACCGCTGCTCGCTCCTCCGTAAAACTCTTTACAATGTTAAACCTGATATAGCTCTTTTTTTTTTACTTCATTGCCATTACCATTAAATGGTTATTTACAGCTGACCGCAACAGACATGCCCAATAGAATTACTTTTCTTTCTGTTGCTCCCAAAAGTCAGCCACCAGTGCATGTTTAAGCACCTCCTGAGCGTGGTGCGTGGCAGAACACGCCCCGCGATGGTGTGTCCACCATGTCTTGCCAGGGGTGATAGACCGCTGGGAGCTCATCCAGGCGCAGGCCCTGAGCAAGGAGCGGAGGATGAAGCAGAACCTCCAGAAGTGGCAGCAGTTCGGCTCCGACCTGAACAACATCTGCACCTGGCTGCGGGCCACGGAGGAGGAGCTGGAGCAGCTGCAGCGCCTGGAGCTCAGCACTGACATCCAGTCCATCGAGCTCCAAATCAGAAAGCTCAAGGTGAGCTGCCCTGGGCCTCTCCCACGTGGCCAGACAGAAAGCTGCGAGAGCCTGGACAGATGGGGCCGCGAGCTCTGGCTGTGCTGCTATGATTCGGCCACGGGGAGATTATCAGCCAAGGGCCCGAACGCTCTATAAGCTCCCGCCAGCCGTCCCCAATCAGTGTCTGTAGAGAAGGTTTGGAAGGGCAGAAAGGTGAACCGTGTTGTAGAAATAAGCCCCCAAGTAAATAATCATGTGTGGTTTAATGAATTGGGTTTTTGGGTTTTGTTTTTTTTTTTAGATTTTATTTATTTATTTTTAGAGAGGGAAGGGAGGGAGAAAGAGAGAGAGAGAGAAACATCAATGTGCAGTTGCTGGGGGCTGTGGCCTGCAACCCAGGCATGTGCCCTGACTGGGAATCGAACCTGCGACACTTTGGTTCGCAGCCCGCACTCAGTCCACCTGAGCTACGCCAGCCAGGGCTATTGGTATTTTTAAAGGATCGATTAAAATTTTATGAACCATCCAGGTACCTCTAGGATCTATTTCGCCTCTTCTGAGGGAGATCAGGATGTTATTACCAGGTTCCAACAAGTCTCCGTCTAGAGATGGAGATAAATGCTCCCCAAGACTTAATCTGTGTGAGGTGGTGGAGACCTAATGAAATCAATTAACACTCTGGATTCTGCAGAACTTCTGAAATAGTCTCTAGTAGTGGCAGAAGCAATTTCCCCTTGTAATGAATAAAACAAGACAAAATGTGGAGTAATTGTGATAAAACACCTGACATTTCCTGTGTGGATGTGGTACATGAGATAACTTCCTTCAACTCCATCTCTGGATCTCAGAGACCCTCCTTAGCCCAGCTATTGAAATGCACTGATACATTGAAATGCACCTGATAGACTTTTGTACTACAATTTCTTTTCAACAGCTCTTTGGATTCTGTCTTTTTGTCTGGAGAACATCAAGGTGTGCTGTTCCCCAGAATGCACCTACCCAGACTCTCCAGGCTCAAAGGATTAAGCGCCGTGCTTTTGTGTCTCCCTGGTTTCAGTGTATGCTGTTTATCTGGGGGTGTTGCTTTGGGGGCTTGCTTTGGTGGTGGTTGTATTTTAAATTTTCAAACAGAGAAATGAGCCTTTGTACCAGCCCCATCAATTTCAGGATGAAGTGTCAGATGAGAGATGCAATTTACATTATCTGGATTATAAAATGCATTTTTCTCTGGAGTACATAAATTCCTCTAGTGTCTCTCCGGGAAAATGTAAGGCAGTGTTGCATTAAAACCAAATTCCTTACAAAGGCGGTAAAGCGAATGCTGGCCAGAGCCTGAGACCTAAGGGAGATTAGGGTGGAGAAGGGAGACCTTGACAATCAGCCTGTGTGACGCACACACAAAGCCACCCTCTCCATAACTGTCCCCTGAATCCTGTCTGTTTTCTGAGGATAAATCTGTGGGATAACCAAGTGTCTTTCCACAGCGTTTCTCCATCTTATCCTAACTCTGTGGATGAATCTATATTCAGTATGTTAAGAATCTATTGAAAACTGAAAACTAAGACAAATAGGAAACATCACAGAAACGTGAGAAATCACAGGAGACTGGAGGCTGGGTAGATGTCAGCTGCAGGATCGCTCACCCTCACCTGACCTCCAGCTGTTTGAGCAGTACCCAGCTACTCAACTATTAGTACATGACCATGTGCTCAAGTTCCTGGAATTTAGTTCTAGATTTTTAGGAAATGAACAAAGTAAGAAATTGGTTGTCTGTTGTATGTATGTGTGTGTGTGTTTCTGTAATCAAATTCAATTGATTAGCTGATGAAATAGCCAATTCATTCTCTTAACCATCACAGGAAGGTGGCCTATGACACAGGCAGCATCCTCAGACTGTGGGCCACTCTCTGTGCCCACGGAGTCAGGACAGCTGGAGGCCAGGGCCTGGGACCCTGCTTTCTTACCAAGCTTCCCATTTTACTCTTATGCCCAGAACTTTGAGTAGCATTGGTCTGTTGAAACAGGATTCTTACACTGGGACAAAAAGCACATTTCCTGCTGCTCAGAACTATTGGAGCCTGGTTTTGTTTTGTTTTGTTTTGTTTTGTTTTGTTGTTAAAATCCCATGTTGAGGGTGGAGTCCATCATACTTTTTATTTCAGGATCACGTTGCTTCCTACAAAGTTCCTCTTACTGTTATGTATATATCCTCCCCTCCACACGTCTTTTAATCCTCATTCCTCAAACCCATGGCAACCATTCTGAAATATCTAATTAGTGTTCTTTTTAAAAAGATTTTATTTACTTATATTTTGACAGAGGGGAAGGGTGGGAGAAAGAGGGAAAGAAACAACAACATGTGGTTGCCTCCCATGCCCACCCCACTGGGGACCTGGCCCACAACCCAGGCATGTGCCCTGACGGGGAATCAAACCAGCGACCCTTTGGTTTGCAGGCCAGCGCTCAATCCACTGAGCCACACCAGCCAGGGCTAGTGAGGGTTCTTTGTTCCTGTGTATTCATGAAAAAGGTAGATTTGCGTGTATGCACATGAATTTTAAATTACAGAAATGCTGTTTCTTTGCACACATCCTTCTGTTTCCAGCTCTTTCCCTCGACACTGTATTTTATTGAGAGCTATTTGTCTTGTCAAGTGTGCATCTAAACCATTTCCTTTACCTGCAGTGTGATTCTCAGTGGTGTGAACTCACTGCATCTTATCTAGGCGTCCTGTTAAGGCCAGTTTTAATTCATGGATCTTTTTATTTGGGTGAGGCATTTCCAAGGTTAAATATATTTGTCACTATTCTCCTTGTGTGGTTATTCTCCTTTCTCCTCCCAGGAGCTCCAGAAAGCTGTGGACCACCGCAAGGCCATCATCCTCTCCATCAACCTGTGCAGCTCCGAGTTCACCCATACTGGCAGTGAGGAGACCCGGGCCCTGCAGGACCGCCTGTCCCAGATGAATGCGCGCTGGGACCGGGTGTGCTCCCTGCTGGACGAGTGGCGGGGTCTGCTACAGGACGCCCTGATGCAATGTCAGGTCTGTGGGGCTCTGGGTGGGCCATGTTCCAGAGTCACACATTTCCCGTGTAGCCAGGTCTATGACTTGGTTTGTCAAGGTCACTAGAAAGGCACATTGCTCCCTGAAGTCGGTATCTGAATGAGATAATATTGTGCTCAAACTCTTCCTTTTACTGGAGAATTTGTACATGGGAACAGGAGTTCAAAGCAGCTAGACCCCATCTTCTGTCCAGCTGACAACGGACTATTTTCACAAGTTTGTCGCAGCCCCACCATTCCTTCTTCTAGTCGTTCGTTTCATTCATTCACTCAGCAGCCCTTTCCTGAGCACATAGAAAGACAGTTCTTGAACATCCAAATGAGCATTACGAATGCTTACTCATTCATTCATACCACACTGGCCAAGGGCCCACTGTCTGACAGATACTGCACTAAGCAGTCAGGATACAGCACAGCCTCTGCTTCTGTTGGGGAAAACAGACGATAAGAATGCAATTCAATGGTTAACCAAGATCCCTTACAGATGTCGATAAGAGTAACTGAGAAAAGCCACTTCGGGAGAGTGGTCAGGGAAGTCCTAAAGATCTCTGAGCTGACAGTGGAAGGATGTGTCCATGGAGGAGATAGAACACATGGAAAGGGCTTCATGTCTTTAAGGACAGAAACGAAGCCAGTGTGATCAGAATGTGTGATCAGAGAGGCAGGGAGGGAGAAGAAAGATCGGACTGGTGGTCAGGAATGACACCACGCGGGGCGTGGTGTGCCCTGGCCAGGAGTTCGGATTGTATTCCAAGCATGAAGGGAGGGAAGCCCTTTCAGGATGCGAAGCCTGCTTCCCAGATTTATATGTACGCCAAGAGCACCTGGTCCTTGAAAGCAGGTACCCAAGCTGTTGTTTCAACCTTGCAGCCATCCTAGCGCCGTGCCTTCCACGTGGGAGATGCTCAGGACCTTTGAATACACGAATGAGCAAATGGGTGGATGAGGGGCATAAAGGAGTGGGTTCAGGCTTTAAAAGGTGGAAAGATCTGGATTCGGGGAGAAAAGAATGGAGCAGAGTTGCCTCTTTCTGAACTATACAATAGCCCCAGAAATTTCTCCAGTATCTTTTATTTTGGACCCACTTTCCTTGTCTAAATTTACCCTCAAGTAATAAATTAAATGATTTTGGTAAGAATGTGAACTCAGATAGATAATTAAGAGTGCAAGTACCTTCCTCAGAAAGGAGTTGTGTCTAAGATCTTTAAACCAACGTACTTGTGCCATATGCGCACCCGCATTTTGTACACATTATACATGGAATCGTCATGCCCATGGTGTGTAATCATTATATCTGTGTATTTTGCACACCCTTATTTTTCCCTCAAAATTTTGAGCAGAAATGTGTGCATTGTAGGTGACGAAGTACAGTCTCTTTGCGAGTGGTAGCAGTTGTCAAGAATGGACATTTAATCTGTGAGGGAAGGAAACATCTATTATTCACAGAGATTTCGTGCTCTCCGGTGTCTGCCTAGGATTTTCATGAAATGAGCCATGGTTTGCTCCTCATGCTGGAGAACATCGACAGGAGGAAGAATGAAATCGTTCCCATCAACCCTCACCTCGATGCAGAGATCCTTCAGGACCATCACAAACAGCTCATGGTGAGATGTGCGAGCTCGGGCAGCCGCCTCTGGTCCTTTTTAGCAGCCGTCCATTTCGTTTACAGAAAAAGAACATAGGTGGTACCTTTTTTTTACCTTTTTAGCTATCATCTCTTAAGTTCATTTCACTTTACTTCCTAGGTTTTCCAGTTTTTGTGGAGCAAACGTGCATAGGAGATGACATTGGCTAGCTTTAAAACCTGATTCTAAACTCATTGCTCCATCGTAGAACTCTTAGAGGTTTTAATCTTAATTCATTTGTTTTTGTGAAAGCAGGTGTTTGGTGAATTACACTTGTTTTTTTTTTAATTTAAACTGTACTTGTTACATCTATGTCCCAAAAGTATATCAAGTGGTTTGTAAGTGTACCAAACTCATCATTAACTTTGACACTGAGTTTTCTGTAAGTTGAGGCAAGAAGGAAATGTGATGAGTTCCCTTACTTTCATTATCTGACAAAAACAAAGCATACCAGTTCTCAAGGTGCAAGACACTTTTTCTAGCACTAAATTCACAAGGAAACTTGCAGAATTTCTGTATAGATCCTTTATACAAAGAACTTTGGACAATATAATGTACAGTGCATTAAGTGATTTTCTAGGAGATAAAGAAGCATATTTACGTCCCATTAGGAGAAAATGATTTGAATTTTGTCGTTTTCTGTGTTTTTAAAATGCTATCTCTTAACATTTAACACTCACTGAGCCTACCAAGAGAATTGGTAGCTTTTAGTTCAGTGCCGTGAAGGTCTCGGAGGAGAAGGAAATAACTCTGTGACTGCATTTTCATTAGACCTTTGACCTCAGGCTTAAGTGGCGAATGATAAATCACCCGTGTATCTTTTAAAAATCTTGAACAGCTATCCGTGTACACCTAGACACACTTGAGGTTTGCTATACTTATGGTAATGTTTTCCTCTTCTTTTCAAAAGAATATCTTATGTCTCATTTGCATCATACATTATATTTTAAGTACCTTCACATATACTTACTAATCTGAACCTTCCAAGAATACTTACAGTGGACCAGGCAGGAAACAGTATCATCATTTTACCGAAAGGAGAAAACTCGCATCAGGGAAGGTCAGGAGTCTTACAGAATGCTTTTTGGCAGAGGCAAGATTAGAACACAGGTCCCTGGTTCCCAAACGCTGTGGGCAGCTGTGTCCTTCTTTGTGGTGAGCACAGCATTCTGACGCTCAGGCGTAATTACCCCGTGAGCTAGAGGGATATCCTCTACACGGGAGAGACTTTCTCCACTTACCAACAATTCTTAGAAAAATGTTTCTTACATGCACAGCAAATAAGGCAGGAGCTACTGGAATCCCAGCTCAAAGTGGCCTCGCTGCAAGACATGTCGTGCCAACTGTTGGTGAACACTGAAGGCACGGACTGTTTAGAAGCCAAAGAAAAAGTCCACGTGATTGGAAACCGGCTCAAACTCCTGTTGAAGGAAGTCAGCCGTCACCTCAAGGAGCTGGAGAAGTTGCTAGACATGTCAAGCAGTCAGCAGGTGAGCGCTAGGCAGGCATCCTTGTGTGGCATCTCTCCCAGGGCACCAAAGAGGCGTTATCTGTATTCGTTTTAGTCAGTCTTTGACTGTAGCGCATGTCAGAGTGCCCACCCCCCATCACGGCTCCTGCAAGCTGTGTCTCAAAACAAAAAAAGGGACCCATAAATTTGTACAATAAAACACTGCTTGTCATTCCATTACATCCGAGAGACCTCCCATAATTGTTACTGCGGACTGACTGACTATGGTGGCCTTTTATTTTACCTTGTTTATTTAGGAAGGCACATGTCTTCTATAATGTGGCTATGATAAATCACAACCAATCACCGCATAGGATTCAACCTAGGAGGTTGAATTCCCTCTCCTGACATAAACAGCAATGAATTCATAGAAAATGTCCTCTGCTCGTTTATTTTTTATCTGTTTCTTCTATCCGCTGCATCGTGGTGGTGGTGTTGCTTTGGAGAAATGCCTGTGCGGGTAGAGACCTGCTTGGTAAAACTCCGTTCAGTTGTGAAATCACACCCTTACAAACACACAAACACTTTGCCCTCCTTTAAGAAAGTCAAAGAACCCTGGCTGGTGTAGCTCAGTGGATTGAGCTCGGGCTGCGAACCAAAGTGTTGCAGGTTCGATTCCCAGTCAGGGTACATGCCTGGGTTGCAGACCATGACCCCCAGCAACTGCACATTGATGTTTCTCTCTCTCTCTATCTCCCTCCCTTCCCTCTATAAAAATAAATAAATAAAGTATTAAAAAAATTTTTTTTAAAAAGAAAGTAAGTCAAAGAACAATCGAGTCCAAGTGACAGCGGTGCTGAAAACAGCACAACTTCTCCGACGCTCAAAGCCTCCTGGGTGACTCTCCTTCGTTTCTAATTTGAATAAATCGGTTTCTCTGGCCTGAGGGAGCTGAAGGTCTAAGGCAGATTCCTTCACCTCCTCCGCTTCAACTCACTCCTGTCCACATTGCTCAGAAATAATAAGGAAAAGAAAGCATAGTAATAACAGTCCTATAGCCATGATTTCCAAAAGGGACAAACTTAACAGTCAGGAGAGCCCACTGTGCTAGAAAGACTAGGTTGCAATCTTCTTGCAGTTGTCTGATTCTGTTTTTCCCAAAGGATGAATGGTTTGGTGTTTACGAGGGATGGAAGGGGGTCGGGGGTGAGAAACGCATTGTGCACTGCAGGGCCCTCGTGGCTCTGGGATGTGGACCCATCAAAAGACTCTGTTTCCTACATAGGACTTGTCCTCCTGGTCGTCTGCTGATGAGCTGGACACCTCGGAATCTGTGAGTCCTACGTCAGGAAGAAGCACCCCAAACAGACAGAGCACGGTAACTGTCCACTGGTCACTGGCCCGTGGGAGGGGACACCAGGGAGTGACAGTATCTGTACCTACCAGGGTCCACAGGCTCTCCCCCAGCCCCGAAGCAGCAGTCCCCGTCCGGAGGGGGTTGCCGCAGTGACACAGTGACGCTCTGTTCCTGCATCCCTGCCAGGGCCCTCGCCAGCCACACTCAGGAACAGAAAGGAGTGGCTCCGTTTTTCAAATGAACCAGGGCTCGAGGTGTCCTTGGTACGCAGGGAGGCAAATTATTTCTCTTGCTCCAAGGGCGATCTCTAGAACGATACTTGCCGATCCCTTGGGTGGCGCCACCCTTCAGACCACCACTGCCTTCGTCCTCCTAAAAAAAAAAAAAAAAAAAGACAGGCTCCCCTGAAAAGGGTGCCTCAGGCAAAGGTGGACAAAAGCGTCTCGTGAAGCCGCTGAGTTTGTAAGATGAACGGAGGTTCTGTTGACTCTCAAGCCAAAAAGCTCCCAAGTGGTCCTGAAGGTTTTCTGAGACGGCGCCGCCCGCCCACCCACCCGCCACCAGGCCCGTGTGGGCTGCCGTCTCCCCGGCACACAGAAGCCAATCCGGCCCCCGCCACCCTCTATACCTTGATTTCTCTGTGTAATTAGAAGCTTGTTTTTGTTATTTTTTGTCCTGCTTTATGATTATATCCATTTTTGTTACCATTTCATTTCCCTTAGTTTTTAGAAGTATCGATTTCATTTGTTATTATTTGTGATAAACACCTAAGTTCTATGCTGATAAATGTTATGACCTTTTTTAGGATTTTTTTTTTTTTTTTTGCTACATTCACTAGTTTCCTTATAGATCCTAGTTTAAGAATGTGAAGGAATACTGGCTTTTCCATTCAAAGGTTAGCCTTTATGTATTTAAACTGTTGGGTCCTCATCATTCTACAGGGAAAAATTTCATATTACCACTGTTATTATTTTGTCTCCATCAAGAACTTTAGTGCTGTTTTGGTGTTCTAGAAGATAAAAAATAATATGGTGTGGCATGGTATATTGAACTTTATTTTGGTTATGAGTGAATATGCAGAGATTCTTGGCTAGCAGGCAGTCACTTTAGTGTCTGCCGTGACAAGTGGGGGGAAATACACCCACTGTGGTGTGGGTTTTCAAACCCCAATTTATGTTTCTTCAATGACTAGCCGCACAGATGTAAATGTATTTCAATTTTTTTTTCCTACAAAAGAAAAGCCAGTTTCCTTGATCACGGATACTGATCATCTGGTTTGATTTATTTCCCCTTTGCCGCACTTTTAGTTTAGTTTTCATCAGTAGCTCGTCTTTATTTGCCTGGACTGAACATTCTTCTTTCTTTACCCCTGTTCATTGCAAACAGCCACGAGGCAAATGTAGCCCCTCTCAGCCTGGACCCTCTGTCAGCAGTCCACATAGCAGGTACCTTATTCTCCTGGTTTCCACACTGTCTCTAGAACTCCAAGAGGATGATGAAAATTGCCCAGGATTTCGGGAGGCCCGTGGCGGGTCTGCCTCAGGGTAGTTGAGAAACGATTCGTTTTTGGTATACGCACGTTCCTGATAAATTGGAAGAGAACTTTTCTCAGCGGGAAGTACAAGTGAATCTCAGAGCGTGATGTTTGGACCCCACCAAAACTGTGGCTGATGCCACTACACAGGCCACTGGTGCTTTTCAACCAATGGCTTTTTCCTTGCGCACCTAGGATTCGGTACACCCGGCGCCGTAGCTGCTACTTGAGTTGGGGCAGAGTTTCATCATCCTCTTTATTTCTAGATTTTACAATAAGACACGTATTCGATCAGTGAATTATTTTATCACTTCCGGAACCCACAAATCTGAATAAAATACACTAACATCCCCAGCTTTTTATTTTCTTCTCATGTTTTATCCAGATTGTGGGTTTGGGAGTCTCCAAATGGCAAGTCCTAATTTGGTGCTATTGAAAACCGATCAACACCTCACCTCCTCTGCTTCCCCTACCACTCCTCTTCAGCCAGCACACTCAGTCACTCACCTTCCTGACACTCTCTGCGAGCTTTCCCTCTGCCCATGAGCGGCCAGTGCCCCAGCCGGGCACCCCCCCACCCCCCCACCCCAGAGCCTGCTCACGCGGCCACTCTGTGCCTCACGCCCAGCTGCCAGCGGCCCCTCGTTTCTGCAGTTAGGGGCGCTTCGCCTTCTTTGTTGTCGGTGTGCTGTCTGTGCTCCCCCCGCCCTCTCTCTAACCCGCGCCTGCTTCCCCAGACAGCTGTCTAAACCTGACAATACCGTCCTCGGAGCCGAGTTTCATTCCACTCCCAAGCAGTCTACTGTTAAAGTAGGGTGCCCCTCTGGAGACTGACCCCCACTGAGCTGGAACCGAAGTTCCTGGAAGGAAGGTGGGGGAGGGGGAAGTGTAGAGCCGTGACCCACCCCTGAGTCACAGTCACGGTTTCCCCGCTGGGGGCTGGAGAGAACGGGCTCTTCCCTCCCGTCATCCCCGCACTGCTGAAGGAATGCAGACTGTATTGGGACATGTTTTCTGGGTTTAAGCCTCTTTTTGCTATGTTTTTTGGGGTTTTTTTCTTTCCATTTGGTTTGCTTTACAGTTTTGGGGGGGGGGGTGTTGGGTCCCTAACAAAATATCAGTAATGAAATACGGAGAAAAACTCACAGGGGTTTTTGAAGGCGATGATGGACCTCTGCAGGCGCTCTGAGGTTTTGTTAGGCCCCTGCAAGAAAAAAACAATCATTCCATAGACAGATCACTGTTTTGTATGGTCCACCTCCTCCACAGAAGTTGCCAATGTGTCACGAACATATTGCTGTGGAGTATCCTTTTGGGATACCAGAGACCAGTTCTGTGGTTGCATACGTGATGCTAATGAGAAGGGGGAAAGCTCTTACATTGTGCAACACCAACAGCAGCCACCTGCGGGTTTACAAATATTGCATCAGTCTCCTCCCCCAGTTATTCCAGACAGCTGCCCAGGTTTCCTGAAAATGTCAAAGGTACTGTTTCTTAGGGCAGAAAGTGCCACAGCATGTCTTCTAATGGGGCTTTGCAGCTGGGACAGCCACCTTCTCATGGTGACACCGCAAGGCACTTTTCAGCTCTGCTCTGTCCAGCGCTGTTGATTAACATCTTTCTGAGCACAAGGCACACATTTCACTTCGCTGCTTAAAAGGGCGGGAATGCCCATGATCTTCACCTGCATTGCAAACTTCCTCAAAACGCCTTGCCAGACGGGTTGTGGTTGAATATTCCTGGACTTCTTGACTCCTTGGCGTATTGGTTTGAGGTGCACCCAACCTTGACAATGAAAAGCAGAGTCCGCCGGGAAAGAATTAACTTCGCTCGCAGGCCAGGCTGTCATGGTGTTCCTTCACACCAAGGCTGGAGAGTACCTTGTGTTTGATCTTGCACTGGTCCAGCAGATTTGAAAGATTATTGCAGGAGCACACACAGTTTAGAATCTTGGCCCCAGCGAGCTGCAGTGGGAACATGTTAGATTGTCTTCTCCCTGAGAGAGGAGAGAGGCCGAGTTGGAAAAAAAAAACAACTGGGTATTAGTTTGGAGGGAGGGGTTCTCATATTCTTTTTGTTGTTTAAAGTCAGATACAAATAATATCAGTTGCTCTGTTGCTATATATTTCAGTTTAATGCTATGGTCACTGTTCTATGTCTTCTTATATAGATGCTAAGCCTACATAGGCTACACAATGCTATCATGTTTAGGTCCTAAGCCGACAAAATTGATACAATATAATTCCTACCATTAAAAGACTGGCAGTGTGTCCAAATGAAGAGATTCTCTCAATCAGTGACAAGAAGCTCCCCTAGGCTCCTCAGATTATAAACATTTGAAAAAATGTCTCTGCATGCATGTATAACAACTACACACTATTTTTGAGATTAAATACATGTGAGAAGCATTCTTTTGAAGCAACATTTATCATGGTCCACTTGGTACTTTTTCTCCACTATTGACTTGAAGTTCTCTAACCTGATCTCTAATCACTCTTCAAAATTCTGCTGCCGAGTCACTGAACTTGACAGATAGGAAGGTTTTTTTACTCCGGTTTCCAGCAAGGCAAAGGGGTAACTTCTCGTAGTCTGGCTGGAATGAGTTGATGACTTTATTCCAAAGCTTAGTGTTATGAAATGCGGAATTCCCCAGGGCACCATGGGTCTCTGGCACTTCCACACGGAGCACTAAGACGGAATGAGAAGTGGCAAATAACTGGCTGAAACGTTGAAAGAAAGGGAAAAAAAACACACCTCATTTTAAAATGTGTTCAAGGCAGCCACATGGAGCGAAGCAGACGCAGCAGGGATTTTGCATGTACGGCAGGGCTTTACTGAAAACACTATTCAGTTCCTTGTGAAATGTTTCTTTGAAGTCTTTTCCTCCGGACTCCACCCTGGGGATCTATTTATTCCAAGCGCTCAAAGAGTCTTAGGCTAAAGCGGTCTTGCCCATAGGGCAGGCCCCCCACCTGGCCTGAGGACAGGTATCGGGTAAAGCTCCAATGTGTTTCTTTTATAACATTTGAGCTACACATCCAAGTGTTTCCCGAGAACTGTCGCACTTTGCGAAACGCATATCCCATCTTGGAACGCACTGCTAGGAAATCAGGAATAGTTCCCAGGAGAAAAGGCCACATCCAGCCAACCCCTAAGGGTCTGAGTCAGCGCGCCCTTGCTTCCATAGTGCAGGTAATAATACATTGCTGACATTAATTTAGCACTTAAGGTGCTCTGAGCACTATGCTAAGCATTGTGTATATCTATTGCCTCATTTAACCATCTCCTTGACATGACTGTGTTCCCAGTTTTGCAGACAAGGACACACAGAATTAGAGGCATGAAGTTTTAGGTGTGTGCCCAGGTCTGCCTGCCTCTGAGAGGAGTTCTAACCTGTCCACCATTCCCCTCCAGCGAGAGGTTATTGGTGGATGGAACTTGAACAGTTCCGGGGCCTGGGCTGCCACAGGCTGTCCGAGGTAGCACAGGACCAGGCTACTCAGGCCGGAATAAGAGGAGTCTGAAATCCTAAAGTGATTCTGGAAATGTGTCTTCTGAGCCACGTAACCGTGCAACAAAGACCATGCCCAGAAGAGTAGGCGACAAGGTCATAGACAAGCTACACAGCCCCTCACAGTAAATTCCTGTTGCTCTTCCGCCAGGCCTTGCTACCAAGCAACAAAACGAATTGCAGTCTTCCTTTGTGTTTGAGTGATGTGTGCTCAGAGTGAACCCATTTTATGTTCCTTCACTGGGTAAAGTTGTTGAGACGAGTCTTACTCTGTGTGCATAGTGGTCAGGCTTCTCGCATCTCTTGATGGTGCTTTCTTCTGTGTGGTGTGGTGTGGTGTGGTGTGGTGCACAGCTTTCTCCCCCACCACCCTCCCTCCACCACTGCATGTATTTTGGGGAAAGGGATGAAACCACTGCTGGGCAGTTATTTGCCCAGAAGTTTGAATGAGTGAGGGGAGTGAGAAAAATAATAAAATAAGCATGTACTTATGAGAACAAGCATGTTTTTGCTGGGCCAAAGTATCTGAAATATCTCCACTGATTACCCTCTTTGACTAAGTTCCCACATTTAAGTTTTCCTCTATAGGCATAATATCAGCTGGCATCTCTCGTACTTACGGAGTAAGGCCACTGGAGGATGATGAGTAACTAGTATCTTTGTTCTTTCCCTTGTCGAATTTCCAAAGACTCTTGAAAGGGAGGTAACTGAGGTGACTTTAGGTCAATAGATAAATATTAAAAGTACCCTTTCACCCTGGTATCATTTGCCTGTTGATATGAGAAGCTTTAAACCTTTGGGCGCGTTGAAACCCTGATTATTGCCCTAAGGGGGTGGCATTTTTTTTTTCAGTAGATAAACTGGGCACTTCCAAGAGCAATCAACTGTCTGGAAGTCCCCTAAGAACTGTGTGTCCTTTTTGTCCCTATCTCAGCCCATTACCTCTCCTGAGGCAGGCATTCTTCAACCTTAGAAGGCACGTGGTCACTAAACTTTAATAAGAAATTCTCTGATGCTGTTCAATGTGCCATGTCCTTCAACAGGCACTGTAACATATGAGCCCATATTCCAAAGATGGTGACCTTTCCCGTTGTTCTCAAGAGCGGGCTAGTCAAGGGGCACCCTGTGTTTTGATTTTGATCTTTGGCTTAACTGCTCACAGAGGCTAATAATTGACAAGCAAGGGCTATTGAACTCTGTCAATGAGGTTGTGTTGTCAGTTATATGCATAGATCTACCCATCACGAATGGCCTTAGGTGTTTCCAAAAAAAAAAGAAGCCAGAGATCACTCCTGTTTCCCATGAATGCTGACGAGTGAGGAAATGTGGAGCTCTCTCCTGTGCTTCGGTTATAACTCATCCCGTGACAGGTGGGGGCTGTTGTTTGCCAGGGCACATTGTAAGGGAAAGGGATCTTGCAGAAAAATTCAACCCAGAGTTCATGGGCAACTAGCCCATCCTTCTTAAGACAGTTTAAGGCAAACCACTGAATTCATAAACTGTCAGAGCCAGAAATATTTTCGGATATGAATGCACCCTTCCCCTTTGCAAATGAGAAGCCCGGAGGCTGGACCAGGGAGACCGTGTTGCCTGGCCAGGGTTGCGCAACTGTCTGCAACCAAAATGGCCTCCTGTCCCTGCACGAACCCGATGATGGTCCATTTCATACTGCGAGGCACTTATTTGCAACATGGAGAAACCACTCCCAAACGTTTCAGGACACAGCTATTTTTCTCCTTTTTTTTTTCACGCAAGGCACCCGTGACATTCTTTAACTTGGATGACCTTCATTCATGTCACCAAACCAAAAGCTTTGCAGAAGAGTATGGTAGGCAGGGACTTGGGGCCCAGAGTTCCTGCTTGATCTCTTCCTTTGATCGTGAGATTTGGGGCAAGGCATCTACCCTCTCCATAGAGTCCAAATTCTGGGCGTTAAAATCCCAGGGTTGAAATCTTAATTCTGCCACTTGCCAACTATAAGTTACTCCTTGCGTCACCTCTCTGAGCCACCTTTTTGTCATCTATAGAAAAAGAAAACAAGCACACCAAAGACTGTTTTGGGGATTATTTGAGATAAATGCTTAGTATGTTGCCTAGTCATAAGAAAAATAAACGTTGACTATCCTTAGCAATTTATCTGCAAAATTAGTAGACGAATTTATCTACAAAAATAAAATTTATCTACAAAACAACCTAATTTATCTACAAAAATTAGGTTGTATAGTCTCTAAGACTGCTCACCATGAACATTTTATTAGAAAACTCAGTAATTTCCTGTTTTCCATTGATCCGTATGTGACATCCTTCTTTTATTCTCTACTGTATTTCACAAAATATACGGACTTCCTGTTCGGCTCATTAGGAGTAGCTCATTGGCCTTGGCCTGAGGGCCGTTCATCAGTTTGACCACTAGATGGTGATTGAATGCTTGTGGCCTTTCAGCTGCCAGAATATTATGCTGACTAATTAGGAGAAGACATAAAATGTATAAAACACGGAACTTCCAAGTTGGAAGACAATCCAGGCTAATTTGGAGGCGTTGAGTAAGAGGTTGGCGCTTGGAGGTGATGTGCCTTGTTCAAGGTTACTCAAGCCATTAGTTACAGTTTTCAGAAAAGAAACGCAGTCCCAATTTAGGCCGGCGATTGTTCGTTCACTACATGTGCTAAAATCACGGTGGGGTGTAGGACTGTTCGGGGTTACTGAGGACCCGTCTGTTGGTTCCCCACATTTCTTCCATGGTTTAATTAAAGAGTTTTGAGTAGTCCAGCTGGAAACCTAGTGTTTTCTTAAGAGAAAAGCATGCAGAGTAACCAACACAGTTTTCACATGCTGGTATTTCTCCAGTGGCCTCACGTTCAGTGCCCTTATCCTGCGTGAGACTACTACTGTTAGAGAATTTATACTAGGCGTGGGGGGGTGAGTCGCATTAGTACCCATTCTTTTTGCTCCTGCAGGGTTGTGTGTGTGTGTGTGTGTGTGTGTGTGTACAAAAGCATTTCTTTGTAAAGTGTTTTACAAACACATGTAAAAAAAATTCCTTTCTTCATCTTTTCTACTAGTAACCAGACAAAACATTAAGGGACGAACACGTTGCCCAGAACCGACTTCCTATTCAATCTTCTACAGGCCATCTTTCTCATGAGACTGGAAATTCGTGCTCAATCTCTAATGCACAGTGTAGCAGGTAGGGAGATATAAATGTAGGAGGGACACGTGGACCTTTGAGCAGAAAGAAGGAGCCTGCAGGATGACAGCCTGCCCTCCTCAGAAAACCTGTGTCTCCTTCTCAGACCCACAGCTGATAGACATTAGGATCAGCCCAGAGCCGGAGTCACTCAGTACTGTTCTGTGTGCCCACAAGAACGGCTTCCTCTACGCCATCCTTGTTCGTACAGTTTCGGAACCCACTGATGTCAGGGCCGGATGCTGATTCAGTGCAAGATGAGACCGGGGTACACTCTGAGATCAAATGAAGCTTTACGGGTCTGCACAAAATGACGGGGGCTGTTCTCCTCCTCGCTGCGTGGATACGGGCACAGCCCGGATGACTAGATGGAACACTTCATACGATTCTGACAGCAACTAATTTTGGCTAACGGTGCTCCAGGTAGTCTTTAACCAAAATTGTACTGCATCAAACATCCACATCTTAATTACCCCAGATCTACTTCATTTCTGTTGGTAGGAGGTGTACAGAGCAATTATCTCTGTTGATGGGAACTGTTTTACCAAATTAAGGGGTGGAATTTGACATCAATTAGTTACCTTTAGTTGACTGACTAAATGTTAACTTTCCAACAGTACCGTTGCCAAGCAACCCTTCCATTGGTGGTGGGAGACGGCCTGGGCACACCGAGGAAAGCTAGCAGCTAATCGCCAGGTTGGGTTGGGTTTGGCGTGGTCCTTTAGCTTCCAGGGAGGTGAGGGAGCTAAAAGCAGCATCCATCCATCACTGAAGGTACTTGAGTTGTTCCTGTCACTTGTTTCTCTCTCAGGTCCATAAAAGGTGGCTCCGATTCCTCCCTTTCTGAGCCCCGGCCAGCTGGGTCCGGCCGCCCTTTCCTGTTCCGAGTGCTCCGCGCGGCCCTCCCGCTCCAGCTCCTCCTGCTGCTGCTCATCGGGCTCGCCTGCCTGGTCCCCATGTCAGAGGAAGACTACAGCTGCGCCCTGTCCAACAACTTCGCCCGGTCGTTCCACCCCATGCTCAGATACACAAACGGCCCTCCGCCCCTCTGAGCCAAGCAGGTGCGATCTGCAGTGGTGCTGGCAGTGTGAGGAGGATTTGGCCCAGAGCCACTCCAAAGTAGTGAAAAGAGGACCTGAATCTTGGTGGATGCCCTTGGTGTGGCAGCTTGAGCCCGTGTGTGCAAATCGTGACCTCAGAGGTGGATGAGAAACAGTGGCAGGAGGAGAGCAAACAGAAGGCAGAGGTTTGGAAGAAATATCATTGAAAACTCTGAGCCTCCATGCTAAACAGATTAGCGAACTCCAGTATTCTCTGGACACGTATGTTCTGGGCCTTTGGCCCTTTCTCTGCATACCCAAGGACTTCAGCACGCCGTCCGGGCAGCTTTCCCATGGCGGGCCCCATCCATTCAGTAGGTGACGCCACCTGAGCACCACGTTAGCGTCCAGCGCTCTACCAGCCCACCAGCGCTGAAGAGATTTTAGAACCTTGTAACATACAGTTTTTACAAGCTTATATGGCAGCTTCCTTTTTACCTCGTTTTCCTTTGGGGCATGATGTTCTAACCTTTGCTTGAGAAGCACAGCTGTAAATCCAAAAGGCACTTTTTTAAAAAAGTATACAGAAGAACTGGGTGTAATAAATAAGACCATGGAAGGCTTTATGTGGAAAAAAAAAAGAGATATTTATGTATGTACAGTTTGCTAAAGCTAAGTTTTGTTTGTATTGGTTTCTTTGCATTTATTATAGATACTATAAAATATTCTTGTCTGTGCTTTCTTTCTCCCCTAAAGAAATGACTCTAAATTTTCCTGTTGAGCAGAGTGCAGCCTAAACTGTCTGTCCACAGGATGAACAGGACGGGAATGTAGGTATGCGTTAAAGAATGAGGGTGATTCCTTTCTCCCCCTTCCATCGAGAGCCAGTCATCACTCCTCAGCTCTTGTTTCTCAGCATCTTTCATACTCTCCTTTTTTTTTTAATTCCCTTTGCACAGCTGACTTTCCTGTGGTCTCCTGATGGAGGGGCCCCTTGCCCACTTCGTCCCAAGAGTACCCAAGAGCCACGTGAATTTTCTTACAGCAGGCTTTGTTCAGCTCCCTTCTTTGCTCCCGAACCTTCTATTGTTTTCCATGGTCTACCAGAAGAAATGCAATTCTATCTATCATTCGCATCCACACGCAGTAAGATTTGGTTCTGCCCCTCTGATCTTGCCAGCTGCCTCATGGAACTGTTGGGTGCTCATGGCAGTTTAGTCCACTGTGTGATAATTGGAGGCGGGGGAATTATGCAAAGCCCAGGTTTCAGGCTTCTCTTGCAGATGGGAAGCTCTGGTCCCGGGCACGTGTTCCTAGTGGGTGGTAACTGCTGGAGAGAAGGGGCTGCTGTTCCTTAACTGTAGGGAGAGGCGGTTTTGACATTTGCGCTTACATCCCATCAACCTCTCTCACTGCGTGCACCGGTCTGATTCCCATAGGTATTACGTTGATGAGTCCTGCTCTGCATCGAGGATGTAAACCAGACTGAGGCACTCACCGTGACCTGAACCTGCCTCCCAGAGCTCCCATGATGCTGGTAGCCTGAGCACCTTCCCATCTAGGGGTCCAGGGACTTTCTGTTGGGGGCCCTGGGCAGGCCTCCTATTCACACTCCCGGGCACTGCCTCGGAGCTCGAATTTTAAACAGATGCCTGGGGTGTTTTCAGTCCATCCTCTCTATACCTTCTTAGCTCCGTCGTTTTGTCCTCACCCCTCCTCCTCCCTCACAAGAGTGCTCACAGCCACCTCCTCCATGAAGACCTTCCTGAGCCCTGTGGGCTGCATTTAAGACTTCTCTCGCTTGGCCTTCCTTGGGGCGGCATTTCTGTCACACGAGCTCTGCTTTCTACCCTCAGGTTATTCCCTCTCCCCCCGCTGGAACCGCACTCCAGGGACAGATGAGAGTTGTGCTCTTTTCCAAGGAAGGCAACCCTGTGCAGAGCACGCTGCCTCACTTCCTGCCTCAGGACAGGCTGTGAGCAGCGGTGGAGATGGGGGTGCACAGGTGCCAGGTGCGCTCATCAGAGACGGGCCACTCTTCCGGCCTGGTTCTCCTCTCGCTGCCCTGTCACCGCTGCTCCAACTACCTGGGGTGTGAGGGTCTTCCTTCTAGAGTGATCCAGCCCTTCAGGACACACAAGTGACCACTGCTGGGGACATCGCCGCACGATGACATTAGCCATGGGAAAGACCAGCGCCAAGGGACCTCGAGCTGTTTCTTTTCCACATTGCAATGAGCTGACTTACTAGGCACCTCCCATCACTGAAGAATCATATGTTAAATGTGGCTGGAAAAGAAAAAAAAACTTTAAGAAAAATCTTCAGTATAGTCCCATTTGTGCCTTTCTAAAAACCCATGTGCAGTACCCCATGGGATGCACGATGTACATTTTTATTATAATTTTCAAAGATTTCAATCACAGAGCACTGAAAGAAAACAAAGGCAGGAAGCCCAGGTGAGTGCCCACTGTGAGGCTGTGAGATGACGGCTTTCCCCAGAGGGGAATGGGAGCGGTCTAGCAAGGACCAAGGCAGCCGCAGGGGAGACTAGGGTTTCTGCCCAGAGTCCTTGCATTCTCATAAGCTCACTGAGGGGGAGGACATGGGGTCTTCCAGGGGCGTCCTCACCTGCACCAGCAGCTCCCTGGGAGAAAGTGAGAGGAGAGAAGGTCCAACAAAACCTTCCTGAGCTAGGTGGAGGTTTTAGAAGAACAGTGAGGGGATAAAAGGACATCAATGGCTCTCACTTCTGAGTACAGACTGTCAAGGTGCCCTGCTCTGGCTGGCAGATAAGGGTGCAACATCCCAAGAGAGTGGTGGGTGAGGAGAGGCATGGCAAAAAGGCCACCCACTGACCCAGAAGGGTAGAATTAATAACGTTTTTGTAATGAGATTTGCACAAGCAAATTGGAAATCTTAAAAAAGCTGAGGGAAGATAAAATCTGTAAAGCTAAGGTGGAGAAATAAAGGGTTAGAAACTAAAAGCAGTGACTTCCTATGAAATCCAGAGAGGAGTGGAAGGATTGGGGGAAGCTTTGGCCGAGGAACAGAAGTGTCTCCTCCTGGAAAATGGGGTGAGAGCAGCGTCCCTGAGTTTTGTCGTAAGTGAGAAGACGCACCTTTGAACGCCTTGGCCAGGAGATTCAGCAAGCGGAAGGCTGAGAGTTGCTGTAAGAAGGCAGCTTGGTGTAGACTGATTTACAGCCGATGCCCTGGGGCCAATTATTAAGAAATTAAAGCTACAAAATTTTATTAACAAGCCACATAAAAGATTATAAAGACAGAAAGAAAAAAAAGTGGAGAGAGTTGATTTAGGAAGGCGGATTGAGGCCAGAACAGCAGGGTCTCAAAGGAGCTGGGCTGAATGGGCCCGAGCGCGGTCCCGACAGATGTGTTCTCGGCCCCTGCCCACCAGTCCGCCATCACCATCACCAAACACAGTCCTAGGGAATCGTGCAAAAATCCTCCCAGCTCATGCTGAGCAGGTCCAGGAACACCCCAGAGGGGTGGCATCCACTCACATCACAGGTATTTCTGGAATGCCCACTACGGTGCAGAAACTACTCCAAAGGCCTCAGGAGTCACATCCCAGGCAGGAGGGACCACCTCACTCCTCATTTAACTGCCCTGTTGAAAGCAGTTCTCACTGGGCCTCGGACACACAGGAGCATCTGTATCTTCCTTCCAGTTGTATCTTTTTGTTTGTCTGTCTGTTTGGTTTGTTTTTTTTTTAATATTTTATTTATTTATTTTTTAGAGAGGGAAGGGAGGGAGATACAGAGAGAGAGAGAGAGAGAAACATCAATGTGCAGTTGCTGGGGGTCATGGCCTGCAACCCAGGCATGTGCCCTGGCTGGGAATCGAACCTGCGACACTTTGGTTTGCAGCCCACGCTCAATCCACTGAGCTACGACAGCCAGGGCTAGAGCTAATTGTTCTTAAAAATCAACGATTTGAATTCCAAAATACTCTCTTGCTTTCTGAAGAAAAATTAACAGTTTCCTATCTCCCCCTTAATGGCCTCCCAATTTAATGTTACCTTTCTGTGCCTTTTGGTTTTCTTATTCAAACAGCAAGTGTGTATACTTTTTTTTAAAAAAATGGATCTATTTTTATTACCCTGTGACAGGCATTGTCCACTTAGCAATATTCAGCAGACACGTCACTATAGACATGCACGTCTGCGCTGCATTGGGGAGCTCGGTCTCTTCTCCCCGACAGTTGCTTGCTCCCAGCTTTGTGCTGTTAATGCTGCACACGCCAGGCCGGCGTGTGCGTGCGTGCCTGTCTCTGTGTGGTGCTGCGTTTATTTCCCTCAGCTGCGTGGTTGTCGGTGGCATCGCTGAATCCAAAAGGCGTGTATGTTCTAAATTTTCATAAACAGTTCTGCCAGATCGTTTTCGGAGAAGTGGCAATGGTTTACAATCCCACCCAGTGTGGAAAAGAGAACCCTTCTCCTCAGACCCTCCCTAAATCTAGAGCAGCGGTTTCCAAATTATGGGAACTATTCCCAAATTATTAATGTCCCCGCTCTGCACATTAGGGTTCCCCGGGGAAGTTTTTTAAAAGTACAGCTCCAGGCCTCACCCCAACCAGGTGAAATGTGCTCTCCGGTGATCAGCATCTGTTTGAAGGTCTCTGGGGAATTCCCGCGTGCAGACAGGTTCAGAAGGCTGGGCTAGCTGTTACCAGCTTTCTACACTGCTGCCCAGCTGAGGGCAACAGCAGCTCTTCATTTTTAAAGTTTGGATGTTAGTGACTAGTTTATGTTTTATATTGTTGCATTTATATGATCTCTGGAATCTGTTTTACTCTCTACTTATTGTTTTTTTTTTTTTTTAAATCTTGGTATACAATTTTCAAGGGACTCTTTGTATATTTGAAAAATTAAAACCTGTATATCATTTGTTGTAACTTTCTACAGTTTCCTTTAGTTACACAGAAAGTTTTACTTTTTACATCATCAAATCCAACAGATTCTTTTTCCTTTTTGGATTCTGGATAGTCTGCACTAAGAAGGACTTTTCACTTCAAGATTATACAAATGTTTGCTTGTACTTTCTTCTAGTAGGTCTGTAATGAACCTGGAATCGTTTTGTAGTTGATGGAAAGTAAGGGATTTCTTTGTTATTGTCCAAATAGACAACTCTCTCCATGCCAGTTGGAAACATACTTCCTTTTATTACTAGTTCTTAGCAACTTAGATGTCAGTCAGCAGGGGCCTTGTGAAATATGAGATAGTACACAACACACAGTATTTACTGTAACACAGCAATTTAAAAAAATAAGATTAATATATATTTATTTATTGGGGAATATCTCTAACACATTCTTAAATTTTACAAGGGATATAGAATATTTTCTATAATATGCTTCCATTTTTGCAGGAAAAATCACTAATTATATAGACAAGGAAAAAAACAGAGATGAAACTCAAGGCTCAACAATGTGAACAGAGTAATGAGGGGGAGAAACAACTTCAAACATTTAAATTATGACAAGGAGGATGAAATGTTTTTAAAACCCAAATTGCCATAATAACGATTTTTTTAAAGATGTTATTTATTTTCAGAGAGGGAAGGGAGGGAGATAGAGAGAGAGAGAGAGAGAGAGAGAAACATCAATGTGCAGTTGCTGGGGGTCATGGCCTGCAACCCAGGCATGTACCCTGACTGGGAATCGAACCTGCGACACTTTGGTTCGCAGCCCACGCTCAATCCACTGAGCCACGCCAGCCAGGGCTATAATGATGATTTTAAAAGATGAAGAATAAGGGGGTTCTGCTGTTGCATGAGGAGACATTTGATTGGGTGTTTAGTGAACAAAAAAATGATTTGGAATGCCCAGCATCAATGGTGACGGGTAATGTGTTCAAAGGAGCAGAACCCCAGTGGCTCACCCTGCTCCAGGGGAGCGCGCTGGACGCACCGTGCCTGTTGGCTCCAGGGAATGAGGGCAGAGCGGTCCCAGCCTCCGATCTCCTTGAGGGGGCTCCCTGACCAGGGACTCACAGACAGAGCCTCTCAGGAAATGCAGGTTTACCCCGGTTTGCTTTTCCCTGAGATCTGCTCCTTCTCAACCACTTCTCCCAACGTGGTGCGCGCTCTCCGGGGGCTTTGGCCTGAGCCACAGGCCCTCCCCTCCCCCAGCGCCTTCGCCTCTGGAGAGTCCGTGCGGCTCAGAATGAGAACCCGACAGGGAAACAGGCCGCCGGCTCCCTTCTCAGCTGGGTGGAGAGGACGGGACAGGACTGGCAGCCCCAGGCGCTGACACATGTCACAACAACAGCCCGTGGCCGGTTTCTGTAGACTCTTGACCCGAGAGTGGGTTGTATATGTTTAAGAAGTTGTAAAACAGAAACAGACACAGACACAGACAGGTGAAACATGTTGGCAGGCTACTGGATGTAAGACGCTTGCTCTCCGGCCCTGTGCAGAAAACGTGTGCCAGCCCAAGGCAAACACGCTGGGGGCAGAGCCACCCTGGGGACCGCCTGGGGCCTTCCAGACCCCAGGCTGCTGACAGGACTCTCAGGACGATGTCCCGATGGGTCAGCTCAGCTCTTGGCCAGCTCCCGCCGCCCCCCCCCATCCCCCCGGACCTCAGTCCCGGTGCCGTTTGTGGTGCTTCCCCTGAAAACGCTTCCATCAAGGAATCTTTGTTTCTTTCTTTTTTCCCTCCAGTTTCTATTGGGTGTGGCTGTGGCCAGGACTTCAGTGTTCGTCTTTGGAATGGGCGTGGTGTCTTCTCTCACGAGGCGTAGGCCCTGAGCGTTCTGCAAACCCTGTGGCCTCTCAGAGGTGTGGGTGTCCTGGTCCTGTTTGAGGCACCCGCCAGGCCAGCGGTCCTCGCTGGGTCTTCAGTGCAGGGGCCGCCATCAGGAAGGCGAGGGTCCCTGCCCCCCTGCAGCTGCTTTCTCGGGGCTGGGTCCTTCCCTTTGGCAAGGAGAGCACGCACGTGGCTTTTCAGAGCCCAGTGGGCATGGGACCCGGCGGCAACCTGGTCTGGCAGGTGATAAACCATGTCTGTTCAGGGCTCCGAGCCTCTTTTATTGGCTAGGCAAGGCCCTAGCACCGCGGGACTTCATCAGGCAGTTTCTCCTCTTGGTGACATCAAGCCTTGGTCTCTCCTCAAGGCTCTCTTTCGTACCCCGGAGGCCTGCGCAGCCCTGGCAGCTGCTGAGAGTCCGAGTCCCCAGTGTCACAGAGGGCGGGGACCTGGGCCCTAGGAGGACCCACCTGTCAGCACACACTCCTGGAAAGGGGACCCAGGCAATCCGAAAGGGCCAGGCACAGTCTCTCTCCTCGCCGCGGGAGCAGCTGCTTGTTTTATTCATAAAACAATATTAATAAAATTATCATTAGTAGAAGATAAAAGGGCATGTGTTTTTTCTTTCTGCAATCATAAAAAATAAACAAAAAAGTTCCACATTGCTTTAAGGTCTCTGATGCCAGCTTTCTACTGTTTTGTTAACCCTAAGGCAAAGCTTAGCAGCTTCTTCCACAGGACGAGGCCTGGCGCGTCCGTGGGTTCTGTGCCTTTGGGGTCCAGGTCTTTGTACTCCCTGGACCCAGGTTCTCATGATCCCGGGGCTAAAACAAGCTTCTCTTCCACACATCCTGCCTTTTCATAGACCCGCTAATGCTTTCCCGTACACTTTTTTTTTTATTAGAGCATTCAAGAATAGATTGGATTGTAAAGATTGTTAAAGGGTATTTTAAAATATTTAATGATCAAGTCAAAGATAAGCGAAGGGGCCACTCAGCCTAATTTGTAACCCCTCCCCAGGGAAGCATCAAGCAAGGACTGTGGCCGGTTGAGCCTCCAGACTCTGCACCTGCATCTGGTGTGCTCAGGGGCTGGGGAGGCTTGCAAAGCAGCCCCCCAAGGTGGTGACAGGATCCCTCCTGCAGACGGCGCCCTCCCCTTGTCATCCCCCACTCCCCTCCAGCCTGCGGCCTAGGGTCCTGGGTACTGACATAGGCTCTTCCCAGTGGCAGCTGTGGAAATACTCAGGAGTCTTGACAGCTTCGACCCCGAGGAGCCTGGGGTGACGGCAATCCATCAATCTGTCCACAGAAATGTTCACCAGCTCACAAACCTTTCACTGGCCTTTTCCACAATTATCGATTTCTCAATTTAAAAAAAAAGGCATCTGATGACAGCTGCAGCGCTGGAGAAAGGCCTGGTGGCGCACGGAGTCTGAAAAGTGACCCAGAGTGCTGCCTGTCCCGCAGTCTCCGGGTCACTGGCTCTGGGCAACGCTCTCCTGAGTCGGCCACTTTGGAGTCTCTTTCTCCTCTGTAGCCAGGCCCCACCACAGAGGTATTCCCACACGCTTTCAAAATCGCTTTTGAAAATGTTTGCCCACTGCTTCCTTGTTCCAGTTTTTCCTCCCTGCTTTCATCTAGTTAGGGTGAACGCTACTATTTGGACCATTCTACCCAGATACCACGTGCCTTGGCTGCCTGCCATGGTCCTGTTCCCAGGTCCTGAGATAGGAGCTGGTCTTGTGACCGGGGAGGGAGGGAGCCTGGCCCAGGTACCGTCACCTCTGAGACAGGCCCTCCTGCTGGTGAGGGCGCTGCTGCCTGCGGCATCAAGGTCGCAGGCCATCAGCTAGAAATAGAGCGCCTGCTGATGCCAAGGTACAGAGGATCCTCACTGCTCAGCTCACCCACCGCTCCTGGCAGAAACCAAGGGCAGGGAAGGTGCCTGGCGTGACCTTAGAAACCAAAGCCTCTGGCACCGAGTGCCAGGGATGATGGCAGAAGAAGTGCCCAAGCTCAAGCTTCCATGCCCAAGGGCCACCCACAGGAAGAGAGGAAACACATTTCTCTCAAACTCAGGGCCATATGTGACTCTTTGAAGAGTCACATTTTGCTGTGAAAGTGCATAAACTGTGAACCCTGGTTCATATGCAAAATTAGCACTTGCTCTGGCCTGGGGTAAAATGTCATCTCTGCTGTGACTCTAGGTCACCCCCAGGAAGCCCGAACCCTCGTTTAAGAAGTACCATTAAGTTTACAGCCCGGAGGGATCTGATGTCTGCGTTCATGAGATTTCTGACCCTGAGGACCTCACTCAACGGTGTCAATCTTTAGTTTCCTCATTATCCTCAGAGTGTATCTAACCTCAGGGACCCTGTGGCCAGGCCAGCATGGGATGGGCCACGCTGGTGCGGCCCAGGGCAGGGGCGGCCTAGAGCAGAGCCTCTGTGCCTTTCGTCATCCTCACGCTCTTGAATGCCCCAGACAAGTGAGGGTTCCGCTGTGGCAACGACTCCATCTGGTACCCCTAGCGCCCAGACACCATCACCCACGGGCTCTCGGCCAGAGTCACCATCGCTGCCTCCGTCGTCCTTGTCTCGGCCCGAGGGACCTCTCTGGTGTATACCTACCGCCTCTATTCCCACTCCGACTTCGACAGCTATGTGGCTGGTGTCTACAAGGTGCTAGGGACAGTCCTGTTGGGGCTGCAGTGGGCCAGTCCCTGAGACCTGGCTGAGCCCCACATCGGCCACCTGCAGCCCCGCTTCCTGGCAGTGTGTCGCCCACACCAGAGCCGTGTCAACAGCTCCATCTATCGATGTGCAGGTGGAAAAGGCGTGCTGGAGAAACCTGCCAGTGTCACATGGTCTTTGTATCCCTCCTTTCGGTTGCACTGCTGACCTTGTTACTTTTATGTGCAGGCAGCTCTGCTGGAAGGGGGCACAGCTGCTTACCCTTCCGCCATGCCCCCTCCCCCGCACACTGCGGTTCTTTCTAGTGGCCTCTGCCCTCTGTGTGGGCTACACCTGCTGTCTGACCCCAAACCACTGGAGTGATGTCCTCGTGGGCCTCCTACACTGCACACTGGTGGTCCACCTCACCGTTTGCTACATCTCAGATTTCTTCAAAACCCAGCCTCACAGCACTGGCTGGAGGAAGGGGAGCTGGAACGGAGCCCAGCCTCTTACTGATGCTGACCCTAGGTGGAACTGACCACAACTTTGGGCGCCCAGTCTCCAGCTCCTGAGGCTGGAAGCCTCCCAGACAGGGCTCGTCTGTGCCTGCAGCTGGGACTCAGGCCGTGGGTCAGCAGGTCGTGGTGCTAGCAGGGCCCTCACCTGAGAGGGTGACGCGGGCTCTGGATAGGCTTCACGTGCACCAGGTTGGTTCCTACAGGCGTTTCTACTAACCTCACCTCCTGTGCACTGGAGCACAGGTCTGTGGGTGCCCAGGGCAGCCTTAATGTTTGGAGGGGGTGCTCTCCAATATGAATAGCACTCCCTTAGTGCCTTGTCTTTTTCTTGGGCTAGGGAGGGGATGGGGAGATTCAGGTAAATGCTGTTTTTGTAAAATGTGATTCTTGTGTGTATGCTTGTGCATGCATTGTGACTTAGGGTTGAAGGGAAATCAAAGATCATTCCATTTGCTGAGAGATCCTCTTGAACATTTTGAGTTACCAGTAGAGCGATCCAGTCCATGCACAGGTGCCTCCTGTTGCAGAGAATTCACCCCACCTGTACCTTCAACCAGGTGTCCCGGATACGCTGTAGGCAGTTCCATTGGAAAGTGTGATTCTATCCTAGACTTCCGGCCAACATGGAGGCGCAGATAGACACACTGCGCCTCCCCACACAACCAAAAGAAGGACAACAACAAATTTAAAAACAAAAAACAACCGGAACTGCCAGAAAATCAAACTGTAAGGAAGTCCGACAACCAAGGAGTTAAAGAAGAAACCTTCATCCAGACCCGTAGGAGGGGTGGAGATGGGCAGCCTGGCAGAGAGGACTCAAGGTAAGATAGCAGCTGGAGGACCGGGGTGGGCGAGGCGGCAGCTGGTGAAGCAGACACCCCACATTTGTGTGTAGATAAACCTGGAGGAACAACTGGGGAGTGAGACCATACAACCCAGGGCTCCAGGGTAGGGAAAATAGAGCCTCAAAGCCTCTGACTGAAAACACCTGTGGGGGTTGAGGCAGCGGGAGAAACTCCCAGCCTCACAGGACAGTTTGTCGGAGAGACCAACAGGGTCCTAGAATGTACGCAAAACCACCCACGCGGGAATCAGTACCAGAAGGGCCCAATTTGATTGTGGGAAGTGGGGGAAGTGACTGAAAACCAGCTGAAAGTAGAGCAAGTGGCACTGTTCCTTCTGGCATCCCCTCCCCCAGAGACAGCATCACAACCCAGCGATGTGGGTTGCCCCCCTCCCCAGTGAACATCTAAGGCTCCACACCTTACTACGTAGCAGGTGCATGCACTGGGACAAAAAAAAATGGCCCAAATGATAGAACAGATCAAAGCTTCAGAAAAAATATAACTAAGTGATGAACAGATAGCCAACCTATCAGATGTATAGTTTAAAACACTGGTAATAAGGGTGCTCCCAGAAATGGTTGAATATGGTCACAAATTAGAGGATAAAATTAAGGCTATGAAAAGGGAAAAAAGGAAAATGTACAGGGAACTAACAGTGACAGGAAGGAAACTGGGACTCAAATCAATGGCGTTGAGCTGAAGGAAGAAATAAACATTCAACCAAAGCAGAATGAAGAAACAAGAATTCAAAAAAATGAGGAGAGGCTTAGGGACCTCCAGGACATCTTTAAACATTCCAACATCCAAATCATAGGGATGCCAGAAGGAAAAGAGGAAGAGCAAGAAATTGAAAACATAATGAAGTAGAACTTCCCCAATCTGGCCAAGGAAATAGACTTCCAGGAAGTCCAGGAAGCTCAGAGAGTCCCAAAGAAGTTGGACCCAAGGAAGCACACACCAAGGCACATCATAATCACATTAGCCAAGACGAAAGATAAGGAGGGAATCTTAAAACCAGCAAGAGAAAAGGAGAGAGTTACCTCCTTTTCTCTTCTCTCTAAAGGAGTTCCCATTAGACTATCAGCTGATTTCTCAAAAGAAATCTTGTAGGCAAGAAGGGGCTGGAAGGAAATATTCAAAGTCCTGAAATGCAAGAACCTACATCCAAGATTGCTCTATCCAGCAAAGCTTTCATTTAGAATGGAAGGGCAGATAAAGTGCTTCCCAGATAAGGTCAAGTTAAAGGAGTTCATCATCACCCAGCCTTTATTATATGAAATGTTAAAGGGACTTATCCAAGAAAAAGAAGATAAAAAATATGAACAGTAAAATGACAACAAAGTCACAGCTATTAACAACTGAAACTAAAAAAAAGAGCAAAAACAACAAACTAAGCAAACAACTAGAACAGGAACAGAATCACAGAAATGGAGATCACATGGAGGGTTATCAGCAGGGGCAGTGGGAGGGGGAGAGAGGGGGAAAAGGTACAGAGAATAAATAGCATAAATGGTAGGTAGAAAATAGACAGGGGAGGTTAAGAATAGTACAGGAAATGTAGAAGCCAAAAAACGCATATGTACAACCCTGGACCATTCTCTGTCCAGTCACCGGACATGAACTAAAAGGGGAGAATGCAGGTGGGAGGGGGTGTGCAGGGCAGGGGGCAATAAAGGGGGTAAAATAGGACAACTATAATAGCATAATCAATAAAGTATATTTAAAAAAGTTTCTATCCTTGAATGAACATACGTTTGAAGAATAAACAAGGAGAAGGAATACCCTTCTCCTTGCCTTAGCTTTACTCTTTGTGGTGGTTATAAATACCACAATTTTAAGCAACATGATTGTGAACCTAAAACTAGCTTCTTAATGCACATAGTCCACATAATAAAAGTAATGAAATGTGTTGCCTCTAAATTTGCCATGTTCTTAGGGCACCAAATCTGAATAGAGAAATCCCAAATGTAAATGTCCCCAAAGGCTTAAGAGTATATCACGTTGCAGAATGCGGTCTGGAGCCACTGTGGGAGTGGCCCCTACCCCCCAGTCAAGCATTCTAACTGTGACACACCCCAGTGGTAGATTTAAAAGTTCCACACATGGCTACACATTCTCCCTAAAGCTTTCTGAACACTGGAAATAATATATGGCGCATGCAGACAATTCCGTTCCTTGGTACTTTGAGAATAATAATAAGAGAGAGACAGGATGTGTGGAAAGGCGGGCTTCCAGCTAAGGCTGGCCAGGTAAGGAGATCCGTAAATCCTCGCTCCAAAAAGCAACTATTAACCCAAACAAAATTGACGAAACAAGCATTTCAGCACTCTGCAAAGTGACCAAAAGCTTAAAAAATTGCTGAACTTTGGGCAACTACAGCGCATATCTGTGGCATTCTCGCTGGGGCCTGCTTCCATTCCCCGCCCTCCAGTTTGGTCAGGGGCACAGCAGGGCACATCCTGAGGACTGACAGCTTTGTTGCCGTGGCCATGGTCTCAGGCAACTCACTTGATTTGGTGGATGAGCAGGGAAGGCTCAGCTCCACTACCCTGGGGTTGTGGCTGTGGCTGAGGCTGTATAACGTGGCAACAGAGACCAGAAAGGGCCCAGGTGAAAAACTGGGTCAGACCTGAAAACAGCCTGACAGTCCCATGGGCTCCCTCGTGGACACACGGACCCATCAGCGGAAGACAGAAGCCTCGCTGGCTCCAGGTGTTGGGCAATCTCTGTCCAGTCGCCAGAAAACCACAAAGCTGTGCAGACACAGGGCAGTTCCCAGGAAGTCAAGCTTAAAAACCAAAACAAGAAACTAATGTAAGAACTTAGCAGGAACATCAGAGGCCAAACGCTACAGGAGAGACGAATTTCACACATTTAACCCAGATGAGTCACTGAATGAACAGGAACACTGTTCCCAGAGGAACAACAGGATGCAGCACCCACAGCCCCCACTTTCGGGAGGATCAGAGTCCAGAGTGGCTACAAATCTGTGTCTAAAATGTCCAGGTCTCAGTAAAAATTATAAAATGTGACCTACTTCAGAAATAGGAGGTCGAAAGAAACCGTTTATGTGCCTCCCCGGATGGTGGTTGTAGCCAAAAAAGACTCCAAGCAGCCAGTAGAAACGTGTTAAGGTGCTTAAAGGATTAACACATGAATTAAAATATGGTGACAATGAATCAACAAACAGGAATTCTCAATAAGAGATAGAAATTATAAGGAAAAACCTAAGTTTTTTTTATGTTGGAGCTGGAACAGAAAATAACTGACATGAGAAATATACTACAAGAGTTCAAGCTCAAATTCAAGGAGGCAGATGAAAAACCACCAGTCCCCTTGAAGACAAGTGACTAGCAATCCCCTAATTTGAGGGGGAAAAGGAAAAAAGATTAAAGAAAAATGAACAGAGCCTCAGAAACTTGGGGGACAACACCAGAGGAACTGACATGTAATTAATGAGAGTCACAGAGGAGAGGGGAGGGAGAAAGGAGAAGAAAAGATATTTGAGAAAGTAATGGCTGAAAACTTCCTCAACTTGATGAAGACCATCCATCTACACATCCAAGAATCTTAGTGAATCCCGAGTAGGATACATTCAAAAAGATCTACACCTAAACTCATCGTAGTCATTAAAGAGACAGAGAAAGAGAGAAAGAGAGAGAGGGAGAGAGAGAGAGAGAGAAAATCTTGAAAGCAGCAAGGAAAAGGTGACCCGGCAGACAGGTGAGCATCAGAGGACTGAAGCGATGGAGGCTAGAGGCCGTGGATGATATGTTTAAAGTGCTGGAAAAACCCCCAACCTGTCCACCAAGAATTCTACACCCAGGAAAAATGTATCCTTCAAAAATGAAGGTGGAATAAATACTTTACCAGATAAACGATTACAGAGAATTCAATGCTAGTACATTTGCTCTACCAGAAATACCGAAGGAATTTCTTCGGACTGAAAGAAAATGACACCAGACAGTAACGCAAATCCACAGGAAACAATGAAAAGTTCTGACTTTTCATTGGTAAATACAAAGTTTCAATGGTAAATACAAAGATTCAAATTTTAAAAATCTATAAATACCAGGTGTATTTTTCTTACTTCTTACCTAACTTCTTTAAAATATGTTAAATTTCATCAGCCAGTACATACAACATTTTATCATTGAGTTTATAGTATATAATGATATAATATACATGGCAATAATAATACAATGGAGGGAGACAGAATGGGCCTATTTCAGAGCAAAGATTTTTACTCTAGTTTATCAGTTAATATTAGTCCACGATAGACTGATAAGTCAAGTTGTATATGGTAAGGTCAACCACTAAGAAAATAATTTTCAAATGAGAACAAAAATCAACAGAAAAATTAAAATAGTACCCTAAAAATGTTTAACAAAAATGGAGGGACCAGCAAGAAGGAAAAGAGAAACGAAAACAGAGATGTATAAAACAGTAACAAAATGGCAAATGTAAATCCAACCTATCAATAATTCCATTAAATGCAAAAGCTCACAGAAGGTAGTAACCCTTAGAATAGTGATAGCCATGCATTTTAGGTATCTATCATTTTAATCCTCGTAATAGCCCAATGGGGTGGTACTGTTCTTATTTCCACTCCAGACATGAGGAAACCAGGGAAAATCCAGATTGAAGAGCCTGCCCAGGTATGATAGAGCTAGAAAACAAAAGAGTTACTCGGAATCAAAATGACTCAAACAATGTGAAAAACCTAAATTCACCCGAATAAAGGTGTGAGTGCAGACACGCCACTGGAGAGGATCCGGGAAGGGGGAAGCATGCCAGCCTCTGTCCTTCGGTGCTCTCCGAGAATTAACCCCAGTCATCTTCACGGTGACCCTTCCAGGCAGGTGGCACTGTTAATGCTCTTCACAGGGGCAGGAGGGGAGGTGCAGGGAGAGTAGCTGGCCCAAGGTCTCACAACAAAGGGCAGCGTGAGGATTCACACCGAGTCATCTGGCAGCAGAGCCTGTGCACGTATTATGCTGCCTCTCAATGAGTCGCACTGTTTTTTCCTCCCGGCTCATCAGCTCACAGAGCACACGGATAAAAGGGAACGTGCAGGCAGCTGCGCAGAGGGCGAGGAGTCCTGAAATGGAAACCTGGGGGAGCGGAGGCTTGGTGCACAGGTCATCCCTGCTTCAACCTTTGTGATGGGTGGAGAGGTTTTGGAGTGAATTAGGTAAGTTCCAGATCATTCATTCATCCATTCACTCGCTCATTCATAAAAAAAAAAAAAATTACTCTCAAGCTTCCTTCTTCTCCTTTACAGGAAAGGGCTGGAGTGAGGCATTACAAAACACCACAGTTTTAATGAGCACGTCATATACTCCTCACATCCACCCTATCAATTAGGTGTTCCTGAAATCATTTTGTTGATGCTCAAGTGGAAGCCCCATCATAAAACCTGTATGTGGTGGCGGTCAGAAGCGAGGCCAGGTGTGCCTGACCCCAGTGTCCACCCACTTCCTCCTGTGCCTGGAAGAGGAGGAGGTCGTGGATGTGGGCCAGGGGCCTGGCATCTGACTGATGGTCAGGGTTCACTGTGCTCTGTGGGCGCATTTCATCATTTTGGTCTTAGGTGGTCAGTGGTGAAGCACTGGCAAGAAATGGAGCTTACCAAACACAAACGAACAAAAACAAACAAAACACCGGTTGCTTTTGTCTAATTTTTTATTTGAACATCAAATAGATTGAGAAAATTGTTTACAGGTGCTTGAGCATCCCATTGGATTCTTTACTTTTTAAAAGTGCAAAAGAGGTTTACAAGTGTGTTTCATTAAACAAAGCAAAGCTGCAACAAAACAGAATCACATCAGTAATGGTCTGCGTCAGCAAGAGGGCATATAAATCCGTCAAACACGATTTGGCATTTGAGCCTTTCCCCATAAAACAAGAGCTCTACACTGAAGAGTATGTAGTGCACAAAAAGCATTGTTTTTAAGTCATGAAAGAACATAAACTGGCATAATGTCACTTATGAATTCAAGTCTCCGTAACCAACGACCTCTCTGTGAGTGCAAAGGGGTCCGTGTCTCAGGCACCTGCTCATGGGGCTGGATGTTGTCTCCAGGGTACGCAGCTCTGTGCAAACACACTCGAGATGGGTTAAAAAATGGCAGCATTTACATATTTTAAAAGTTCAGGCACATTTGGATGTGAGAAAAAGAATAGAAATTTTTCTTGAATATCTAAAAGACAGTGCAAAAATTGAAGTGCCATAATCGAGGCAGCCGTTACTTAGAAAACACTTGAAAACGACTTAGAAAGAGGCCACTCTCACTTAAATCCAAATGGAAAGGAAATGCGGTTAGAGTAGTCACATGAAAGAGGAAGGTGGGTGTTTGGAACCGCTGTGAAAGTCATCTGCTACAGCTGAGGGTAAGTTTGCAGGGAGTTCGCCTAAGGAAGTACTCGGTGTGATCTGGGCCCGTCCTCCCAAGACTTGCTCCAGAGACAACTGGGGTCGCCCCCTAAGCTAGTGTATGACTCTACTTGCCTTCAATAATTCCTCCCCCAAAGCAGGTTTGCTGGTGAATGTTAGACATGATTCCGGCCCTAGTGATCATTCCCGGGATGCACGGTCCATCTCAGAGTTGGCAGAAGATTTGGAATGGAAAAAGATCTGGGATGGGTCCCGTCTAGGGGTGCTCTATACCAGTGGCCTACATCCATGGCCATGGGAATCTATAAGGTTGTTAACAGGTGAGAAGACCTGAATGGGACCAAAAGTAGTTTATCAGTATGTCCCTTGTTTGTTCGGCCCTGGAAAGGCATGGGGTATTGACCTAGTTAAACATACTTACAAAGTTATTCGGGAGAGCTAGTCTCAGATGGCACTTCCTTAGGGGTTTTGTAACCTACGTGAGGTGTTCTCTTTGGATGAACGAGCCTCTGTGATTGTCGTGTGACGGCATTACAGAATCGTGACAGCAAGCCCGGAGCCTGGCAACGGCCCACAGGGACACAGGCTGCCGGCTAGTCCTTGGCCTCGGCTGCAGATGCCACCGGTCCTTCCCGGGGAACTCGAGCTGTCATTTCAGAAATGGCTGTCAGATAGTGCTAGTGATTTGTGGTTCACAGGGCTGAAGTCTGAACCCTGGTGTGTACCGCAGACACCAGCATGGATCTGCCTCACAACACTTTCCGGACTCCTATTACCGTATTTCCCATTCTCCAGATTCCTGAGCCCACTTCCCCACGGCACCCCATTCCCCGCCCCAGGCCGATCATGTCTTTTAAACTCTCAATTGCCTCATCGTGGGGGAAAATCACAGTATGTTCCCTACACCCGACAGTAACATTAGCTACAAAGTGTCAGCTGTCCATTAGTGGCACTTCAAATAAGAATAAAAAGAGATTTCTATAATCACTTGAGACTCCTGGGCTAACATTCCAGCCTTCTGGTATTCTCTGCCCATTTCAAATATAGTAGTATCTTAATATGAATACAAACACATCGGATGAATAATGTAAAAACCCTCCACTGTAGCATTGTTTGGATTTAGCTGGTATTATATCATCTATAGTCCTAATATTTTTTGTCTGTTTTTATTTTTTTAAAAGAAAATCTAAGTATAAACATTAAAAAGAACCCACTGACCCATTAGCTACTGTCCAAAAATATTACTACTAATATTTTGGTAAAGCAAAATTAGCTGCCCTGAATAAATTTTCCTTTTCAGGCATAATCTCTGCTACATAAGATTGTCTATCACTCAATATCCAACAATAGGCATCTGGATTAGTGCGATTTTGTCTACTGTGGATATAAAAGTTGATATGAAATGTGATCTTCATTTAAATGAATAATCACCAGGACTTAGGCATCAATCAATGACTGCATACAAAGAAAAAAAAAACTGAATATTTTTGTTGGTTGTGCATGTTAACCCAGTCAAATCAAATCCAGAACAGAATTACTACATTCAATTGTCTGATAAACAAGCATTGCAATTTCAAAAAAATATATATATTATACTATAGAAGGTGCTTCTTAAACAAAACAACAACAAAAGAATTATGTTCCAAACATATTCTTAATGACAATACATAAAATTGCCCCCAAGTTTAGATGCACATATCTGGAAAAAACTACCCCTGTTTTAAAAAAAAATTTTTGCCCTTCCTGATTCCCAGTCCCTTAGTGACCACCGACTGGGCAATTAGAAATGAGTGAAATCCACTTCTTGAAATAGGCCTCCCCAGAGAAGCCCTAGAAGCCTGGCTGGGGCATTGGCTGACACATCACCTCTCAGCAGGGTTCAGATTATAGACGGTGAGGTCACTGGAGGAAACCAAGCTTCCTTTTCAGCGGAGAAGAGGAAACCCGTAATTGCTCTCCCGACAGGCAAAGGTCCTAGATGAGGCTGCCCTGTGGCTGGAGTGAGACTTTCTTTTTCTGTCTATAGGTCAACAATTCTAGTCTTGCTCTTCTGGCTTACACAGTTTAATGAAATGAGCTCTGGGGGAAGTTTTTCTTCCTCCACTTCCCCAAGCCCACACCTTTGTATTTGGAAGATGTCTAAACAACCAAGGGCACGTGTGGTCTGGGCAGGCCCCAGGCGCCGGGGTAGGGGGCGCGGCACTCCTCGGCGCCCTCCCTGGCTTCAGAGTGTGCTCGGCCAACCGCAGGGATACAGCCGTCCAATCAGGGCTGCGCGGGGAAATGGAGAGGAGAGGGCTGCCCCGTGGACCCCAGGGCAGCCCGCAGTGCAGTGTGGCAGTCCTGGGGAGCCGCAGCCCGTGGCAGGGCCGCCCTGAGCCTCGCAGACTCATCCAGTGTCAACCGTTTCCTCCCTGTCCTCTAGTACCTACTACAATGGTCATGCACATTTACTATTTTAGCCCAGTGCCCCAGGGCTTACAGTGTCACTAGGGTGCCCACTCATTTAAAGGGCTTTTGGTCACAGGCTGGGCACTCTACGCGAGACTAATTCACGTTCGGTGTCAATTACACACCAGGAAGATCCAAGCAGAGCGCCCCCTGCTGTCTGTGTGAGACCACACCGCAACAGACCCTGGCGCGGACTCACTGCAGGCCATGTCGGGAGAGGGCTCTCTCTTACAAAACAAAAACAAAAATTAAAAAAAAAAACAAAACAAAACAAGAATTGTATCCTTCACAGGAATGCTGGCATATGGGGAGGTGACTTAACCGGGATCCGCTTGCTGTTTTCCACAGGTCCCCGGGAAGCGGGGATTAACTGGGACCCGAGACCTGTACGTAGTGCTCTCAAAAGCCAACGTGAGAGTGTGCAGCAAATCTGAAGGTGCAGTGTATTCAGTTGGCAAAGTCTTGACAACTAGGGGACCTTCCTTCCCTGTGTGCACCCTGTATTCCTACGGGGGGAAATGAACAGACAATCGCTGAATAAGTCGGCTACAGCCACGCAACCGAGCAATAAAGTGTTACTTCAATAAATGATATGTTACTCTAGGAATACAAGAGGACACTGTAATAGACCCTTGATCTAGCTTTCTCCAAGTCAGCATTTAAAGGAGCCACTTCCCATTCTTTCCTGTGGCTTAGATTCGTTAAAAAGTGCTTCACAGAGGTGAAATGTCCGCTCTCCAGGCCTGGTTCTTGACAAGGAGCTCAAATGCCCGGGCTCGCCTGAGCCCCAGCTCCTAGACTGAGTTCAGTTATGAAACGCTACAGGAATCCTTATGCTTAGAAGGCCAGCAAAGGGAGGAAGAGAGCTGTTACAAAGAATGTAGCCCTGGCGTCCCCTTGGCTGTTCCCAAAAGAAGGCGCGCCGCTAAGAGCTGAGCAAGCAAACGGATGGCCACTCGTATTATCAAGCCATAGTGGTGGTGGCATGCTGGAGTGCGTTCAGGAGCAGAGTTTGCTGTCGTGGTGGATGACGTGGGCAGAAGGCTGCGGGGATTCTCAGAAACTCGGTGGGAGCCAGGGAGCTCTTACATCGTGGCGGGGAAACCCTCTGCCTCCCCGCGGATGTAATACGTGTGCAAGGAATGTGACGAAGGGGGCCCCGCGGTGGCCATCGGGCCCTGGTGCAGCTGCTCCACGGAGACGCCCTCGAGGCCGCCCGGGGAGCGCAGGCGGTGGGCATCCAGCATCTCCAGCAGCAGGTCGTAGAGCGGCACCACGTTCTTGCACTTCATGTTGTACAGGTGCTCCATGCCTTTGTTACTGCGGGCGGGAAGACACAGAGAGAGGACCACTTCAGACCGATGCAAACCCCAGGCTCCGAGACTCCTAGGGCGGCGGAAGGACAAACGCCAAAGCCACAGCCCATTCCTGCTTCCTGATTAAAGAGCCACTTCAGGGTCTGTTCCCGCCTACTAAATCAAATGAGAGTCTATTCCCTTCCGTCAGCATTATATCTCAACAGAGAGCAGATGAGATACACAGCCAAACAGGAGGTGTTTATTTAAACGTGGGGAACACATCAAGAAATCCCCTTGCTAGAAACTTTCTGCTGGTTTCCCACTGAGCTCAGAATAAAACCTAAATGTCTCTCCTAGCTCTGTAAGGTCCAGCTGATGTGGCTTCCACGAACCTCTCACTGCTCCTCTCACCTCTCTCCCCAGATGCACCCCCGGGAGCCCCCCCTGGTCCTGGGCTGTCCCATGAGGAAACGGAGCTCCCTCTACATCCAGACTCAGGGCATCTGCACTTGCCGTTCCTTCTGTCTGGCATGCGCTTCCCTGAGATCTTCAAATGCCGCCCTTGTGAAAGGCCTCCTGCCACCCCGATGGCCATGGCCTCCATCCCCTGTAGCTTCAGCCGTCCCCTTGGAAATTACTCTGTTTTCCTCCTGCCCTACCTGAGGGTCTCCTATGTAGGTATGTATATGTCCACATTTATATTTATTCTGGACCACGTAAGTGCATGCTCATGCACACACACACAGCAACATGCACACTGCCAGTTCCATGAGGGGCAGTGATTTGCCCATCCTGTAGGCCTACCCCAGGGCTGAGAATGGGATAAACCCCCAGAAAATAGGGAGGAAATGGACATAGGGAAACGTGGGCACATGGCCTTTCTCCTCTTACCACACTCCTCCTCTGCCTTCCTCCACCAGCCCTAACTCTGCTCTGTCCCCACCACACGGCCAGGCAAAAAAAAAAATAGGTACTGAAATTCCTATCTTGAAATTTTAAAAAGTATCACGACTAGGCAGGACTGAGAGAATGCCCTAGAATCTATTTGTCTTCTCGGTAGGGGAAAAGTCGGCTCAGCTGGAGACCTGCATGAAAGCACAGCGTCAGAGCTGCTTAGGCCTTACAACACAACCTACACTACAGGTTTAAGTGGCATTTTTTTTTGTTTATTTGTTTTCATTTAAAAGTGGCCTTAAAGTGGCATGCCCCCTGGCTGTGATACTGTCTTGCTTGTGCAACCTAATGAATCACGTTTACAATGAGGTGAAGTCTGGTGTCAAATTCTCTGAGTAATCACATATGGCTGGGTCCAAGCTTAACAAAACAGAGTCCTGTGATTTAAATAGAGCACAATGAGGCATCAAAATATTAGTGTGTGTGTGTGTGTGTGTGTGTGTGCACATGTGTGTCAGTGAGAGAGGGAGACAGAGAGAGAGCAAGAGAGAGAACAAGAGAGATCAAAGCCTTCAACAGAATAGCAACTGGGCTCCAGCTTTTTACACAACTCAGACGGAAGCTCTAGAGAGCTCACGCACCGCTGATCCCCTCAACTATACATGTCCAGTCAAACCAGCAGGGCCTGTAAATTCAGTGCAGATATGTTTGGTAGCAACTAACTAGGTTTGTTAATGCTGAAAAGCTGTTAAGAGGTTTAAAAATCCAGCAATGCGTACCAATGCATAAAGATCTTCATCTGTAATACTTGGTTTCTACAACATCTTTGAAATTCCTAGCTCAGAGTCGAAACTTTGCATTTCTTTAAGGAAAAGTTTATGGTCTCAGCCAGAAAATGTGGTAGAGGCTTACGTAATTCTGGTACTTCACCCACTCCTCTCTTTGTTATATTCACCCAAAGAAACAGGAAAGAGTTGAAAATGTGTGCTACAAATGCAATTACCTGCTCTACCTGGCCAAGGTGAGACCTTCACCTGCGACACAGGAATATTGGGGGAAACTCTGAAAACAGAGGCTACAGCCACCTTCTCTCTCCCAAGCTTTGCCAAGTGGAAGCCATTATTCGGGAATTTCAAATTCACAGGGTAAGGAAAATCCTCAGATAATTGGTTCACTCATTCATTCACTCGGTAATAATGCTATGAGCATATATGATGTGTCAGACTTTATGTAGGGCACTGTGGAGTACACAAAAAAAGAAAGCCACATTTATTTTCCCAGGAAGCTAATAATTTATAAGGTTTTCTCCACAAAGAGTGGCACCTGGGACATGAATGGAAAAACGTCTTGCCCTTTGACCCACAGTTTGAAAGTCTCTTAAAATTTAATCGGACCTTTTCCAAACACTTGGCCCTTCTTCCCTCAGAGCCACTAAGAAAAGAAATCCTTTCCACTCCTAGGGTCCCAGTGTGAGCCCACAGTCACACATGGGTACCTGTTTCCCCACTGTCTCCCCTTCACTTCATGTCTGGGGTCTTCATGGAGTAAAAAACCCACTACTCTCTTCATCTCTTCCCTGCAGGCTGAGTTCTGTTCCTGGGAATAGTATCCACCCACTAAGCCTCTGGCCAGCCAGCTTACGTGTCTGCTCAGAGTGGGAATGAGGCCACTGCCCTCTTCTGTGACAGAAAGGCTCTATTTCCTCTGGAAAGGCTCGGTTTCCTCGGTCCCAATGGAAAATGTCTAAGCTACGATAGATCCGCGTGCTGTTCAGGAATATGCAGTCCCTGCGTCATGTGTCCATGCCTTTGATTTGGGGCTTCACCACGTGACTTGCTGGACCAATAGAATGTTAGTAGATGTAGCTTAATTAAAGTATGAAAATGCACTTGTCCGACATGGCTTGCTTTCTTATGCCTCTGCCATTGCTATCAAAATACTAGGTCCCAGCTAACCTGTGGGGACAGGAGGCCAAGGAACTGAGGCACCTGGCCAACCTGTAGGGCTGCGACAGGAAGCCGTCTCCCAGCTGTGTCCAGCCTCGATCGGCTGATACAGGGATGTGTGAGGGAGCCCAGCAGAGCTGCCCAGCCAGTCTGCAGCCTGCAGCAGACTCCCCTATGACTCACAGAACAAGTGTTTATGGCTACAGCTCAGAGTGTGAGGAGGCCCTACAAAGCTAAGCAAGGGGCTAGAGCATAAAAAAGCAATATAGCCACAATAAAGGGATTTCCACTTTTATCTAAAACCAATGGGAAGCCATTTCAAGGTTTTAAGTAAGGAAACAACAGGATGGAATTTGCTATTAGGATGGTCACTCTCCATCACGGAGAATGAATTTGAAAGGATCGAGATGGGAGGCAGGGGGAAGGGTTATGTCGCTGGTGCAGAACCCCAGAAGGAAACAGTGGTGGCTTGGACAGGGGTCATGGCAGGGGGGTGGCAAGAAGAGATCTGAGAGGGATGGAGCAGTCAACGCTGACCTTCCCTGTTGCATCTGGGCACAGAGTCTCTTGTTCAGGATGTCTAAGCGGAGTAAGGAGGTTTTGACGCAGGGACCACAGTGGACGCGCCCAGTGCCTTCAGAGGACGGGTGACCTCAGAGGCCTTCCTGACGAAGTGGGGCGAAGTGAGTGACCCCAACTGCCCTCTTCGCCCAACACGCACACAGCACACTCGCCCCCCGCCCCCGGCAAGGCCTCGCACGTGCTGCAAACTGAGTATGAATACCACTTCTTCTCCGAGGCCTTCTGTCATACTTGCCCTGAGCCCTGGCCAGGTTCGCAGCCTCCTTCTCCCACCCGCTCCCAAAGCACTAATTTGTACTACATGTCAGAAACTGTTCCAAGTGCGCTGCCCACATCCTGGCACCAGCCCCTCCCGGGCCGGCTGTAACCTATGTCGGGGGGCTTGTTTTCTCTATGGCTGTCCTGCGGGGAACCCAGGGACGCCTCACCTCATGTGCCTGATGTGGGAGAGGATGAGGAGGAGCTGGGCCAGGCGCCGGTGCTGCTGCTGAAGAGTCAGACCCGACTTGGCCATCAAGTGGATCAACGTGTCTATGATCTTGTCCAGGACGTGGTGGATGTGGTCCTTTTCTTCCAGAGTCTTCAGAGTACTGGACAGAAATGTGTACACTCCTGAAACGCGTGCACAGAGAGAGAGGGTGAGAGACGAGCTCCGAGAGGACGGAGTCGAGGGGACTGAAGGCGTGCGTGGGACACACACCGAGTCAGTGCGCTTCCCTCGTGCAACAAGGGGGTGGGGGCTGGGACCCATTTGATCCAGGCAACTCTGCAAAATTCCTCCGTGTGAGCTGGTTTCCAGGGTTTGTCATCAAGAGTCCCAGGGAAGGCGCTGTGAGCCTTGGGGCCAGGATGGTCCCACTAGCTACCCTTTCTCTGACAGGTTTGACACCAACACGAACTGTCCCGTTAATGCTGATAACAACACTGTGAGATGGAAATTAGCATTCCTTTTCTTTTTTATTTTTAAGTTTTTTTTTAATCATTGTTCAAGTACAGTTTTCTCCCTTTTACTCCCACTCCAGCCCACCCACCCAACCCTCCCCACTTCTTTCCCATTACCACCTTCCCCCTAGCTTTTGTCCATGTGTCCTTTAAATTTGTTCCTGTAAACCCTTCCCATTCTCCCCTGAAATTCCCTCTTCTCTCCCCTGTCGTCACTGTCAGCCTGTCCTCTATTTCAGTGTCTTTGGTTATATTTTTCTTGTTTCTTTGTTTTGTTGTTTAGGTTCCTGTTAAAGGTGAGATCATATGGTATTTGTCTTTCACTGCCTGGCTTGTTTCGCTTAGCATAATGCTTTCCAGCTCCATCCATGCTGTTGCAAAGGGTAGGAGCTCCTTCTTTCTTTCTGCTGCATAGAATTCCATTGTGTAAATGTACCATAGTTTTTTGATCCATTCATTTACTGATGGGCACCTAGGTTGCTTCCAGCATCTAGATATTGTAAATTGTGCTGCTATGAACATTGGGATGCATAGGTTCTTTTGGATTGGTGTTTTAGTATTCTTAGGATATAGACCCAGCAGTGGAATCGCAGGGTCAAAAGGCGGATCCATTTTTAGTTTTCTGAGGAAGTTCCATACTGCTTTCCATAGTGGTTGTACCAGTCTGCAGTCCCACCAACAGTGCACTAGGGACCCCCTTTCTCCAGAACCTCTCCAACACTTGTTGCCCTTGGTCTCTTCATTTGAAAAGGAATGCTGTCCAACTTCCTTTTCAAATGAAGAGACCAAGGGCAGAGAGACACACTAACTAAGATATCTCAATCAACAGGAGAGAGCAATGCTGAGAATGAACCCCCAAAAGCTGACTCCGTATGTGGTCATTATAATGGAGATGCTCAGGAGATGCTCAGGAGACAAGCGACCTCTTGGTGAGCCACACAGAGAGAGCGACAATGATTTCCTAAGTGACTGACAGGTAGGACTCAATTTCCCATCACCTGTCGGTCAGGTCTAGGGCCCTAGTACTTCTCACCCTCAGCGAGAGGTTTAGAGGGGGTGGTGCAGAGGACAGTAGAAAGTGCTGATTTCTACTGCTAGGCATGTTCTTCCCCTCTTTCCTTTATTCTGGCCCTAGATCCTACTCTCAGGGCCACATGTAGACTCAGAACCAATCAGGCTACTCCAGTCTTTGGGACAATAAGAGCCCCACCTCACAACTTCCACACACAATTTCGAAAAAAAACCAGAGCTTTCCCTGGAATTGTATAGGGTGTCACGAGGCAGAAATTTTTTCTTCCAGGGTTGCTGAGCTGGAAGGATGAGAATATGGCATCTTCCCGTAGCACATGGGCTCCCCTCTGTGGAACAGAGCATTCAAGCACCAAGCAGATGCAATAGTTGGTGGGAGAGAGGGGAATCCTGGTTCCAGTTACATGGTCTTCTTCCATTTTTTATTCCACTATGGAATGCTCATAGTATCCTTTCTAACATGTGAATACATAAATTCTCCTTTCATTTAAGAAAGTGTGAGTTGGGTTTCTCACACTTGCCACTGAAAGAATCCCGAATATCCCACCAAGTTGTGAGCTCAGCCCAAGGGCCAGACAGCAAAAGATCAGCAAAGAAGTGAAAAGCACTGAGATCAGAAGGAGGTCAGGATGGATCTGTCTATCCTTGGGACCACAAGGGTGGATTTCTCTGTCAAGTAAATATTCCAGAAGAAGCTCCATTCTGCCTAATTCTCACATATCACCTTGCGGGAAGCAGATGAGGTGATATTTTCTTCCAGTGGCACACACTTAGCCATATTTTTTCAGTCTTATTTTTATTCAGCCCACTGACGCTCTCATAGATTTATTTCTTCTTCTCCCCCTCATCTTCCCTGCTACCTTCAAGTTGAGGCTCCCAAGTTTATCACCCCCTGACTTTGTAGTAGTGATGTGCAGACGCATTACGACTCACACAGCGGCCTGCAGTTCAGAATGGGGAAAACATTTACACAGAGGAACTCACAGTAAACAGGGTTGTAATTGCCCAGAACAGAAAATGGCTAAGCTTGACAACAATTTCGACAACAGCAAAACCAGAATGGCCAAGATCTGGGCTTACATGCAACCGGAAACAATAACAGAGCTTTTGGTACACAGAAGCACTGTGAATCGAAGCAAAGAGAGCACAAAGTGAGCAGGCAGCAGACACAGTGGGACAGGAAAGGACTGTTGGGTTACTTCACTTATGTTATAATGTGGGCTCGCCATAGAGAAAGAACGCATCCACTAGAAAAACGGGTAGACGTCCGGTGGCCTTGGAATTGGCCCAGAGGTAACAGATGTCAGGAAAAGTGTGCACACCAGTGGTTTGGGGGCCTGGGGTGGCCTCTGCTGTATCCCCATGACCCTGCCTGTCACCGCACTCTGTGTCATCACACAGATTCCAGCCTCACGACTCCTAGAGGCCTTATGTCTGGCCGCCGGGCCTCCTGGGCATCTGCCCAGGCCGCAGAGCTGGGTTCATTTCCTACCAATTCCCTTTTTTGTTACCACCCAGGATGCCGGCCTCATTCACCAATAATCCCACTGTTGTTCAAGGAGCCAACAGCTTTGATGTCCCTGCCCGCCCCGGGAAGATACAGCAGTTGGCCTCCCTACTGGCGCGCACAGGGTTAAAGCAGAATGTGCTACACTCCCAGATGTCCCGAGGGCCAGCACTGCACTATGCCCTTGGTGAGGGAGGTAAGAGCCTTGGCACTCAGACTCCAGCATGTGAAGTCTCCTCCTGGGCTGCTGAGCCTCCCCCTCCCTGATGTGCACACATGAACACAGAGATGTGGTCCTTCGGTGCGCTATCGTGGAGAGCCTGCTGTGTGCGTGCATTACGTGATATGATAAAGGTCCCAAGCCTTATTTCCTTTTAAGTGTTAATGCCTTCAGAGCAGACATTGCCTGTAGAGAGGGAATTTTCTTAACTGTGACTCTTGGGAGGCAGGCCATTCCCAGAGCAAGCCTGTTTTTTCTAGTCCTGTTTTGGCACCAGTGCAGCCTATCATCTCGGCTTTGTCCGCTGAGGCTTCCTAGCTGTGTGAATGTTCTCAGAGTTAGAAACACAGTCCCAGCAAAATGCCAATAATTGCAGCCTTTGGGCTATTCAGGTCAAGTGTGGTCCACGTTCGCTGCCTGTTGCCCCTAAAGGGCCATTTGGAAGAAACGACAGAGCTCCAAATTCCCAGAATGCTTCAGGAGCTCTGGTGAGAGCAAAATGGGGCTGCTGGTCACTTGCACATCCCAGGTGGTCTCTGCCACCCTGGACAGCTGTGCCACTGTTCCCAGAAGCACAGAGCCAGGATCAGACACTTAGGACCTCCAGAAACATTCTCACAACAAGGCCAGCTTTTGCAACTCTCAAGGTTGCTCCAAATCCCAAAGATGGGAAAAAAAAATCATCTGTATGTCATTATCCAGTCTTAAAGTGTTGCTGGCAGATCTGGGCTTCTGCGTGTTCTGAATCTTGCAGCTGACATGGGGAGCTGTGGGAAGAGTCTGTGGAGGAATCTGGTGGTAGCAAGGAATGCGCAGCGAGGCTGCAGGGACACCCCCTATATGAGATGGCAGTTCAATCTTCCCCGTGCTGGGGTTCTCACTGACTGCTCCTCTCATTCCGCTTGGATGCTCTCTTCCTCCTTGCTTTGTGCTGTCCACTCCCTGGGGACCTTTCTCCACTTGCAACACTCTTGGAGGCATGCAGTCGAAGGAGAAGTTGGAGGAAAAGAGGCATGAACACTGCAGTGCCCACATGCACCTGGCCGTGCCAGGAAGGAAACAGTAACGCAGCCAGGGGTGTCCAGCAGGCCCTACCTGTGCGGAGAGGAGGCCCATGGCCTACCAGATGCAGAAGCCACACTCTTCAAGCAAGGCTACACTGTTCCTTTTCCAAAAAGAGAAGGTGGCAGTGGACCTGGGTTTGCCCTTCAGTCTACGGCAGCTTGGCCAAAATAAAAGAAAATGACTCAAAGGAAAAAGACAGCAAAGGAAACAAGTCCACAATGGTTGGTCTGGACCAGAAAGCTGTCACTCAGCTGGGATAAAAAGGAACTTCTCTATCTTTCCTGTTCACCCAGTGACTCATTGACAGGTCAGCCTTTTGGGGCATCTGCTCAGAATCGCTTCTCTAACAAGCAAAGAGTGTGCTTGTTAGGAAGGGCCTTCAAAGCTGGCAGTTGGATGAACAGCACGTTTGTGCTGTGCTCCGCCTATGACTGCCCTTCTTCTTGGGGATGGTGCTGGCCCTTGCAGAGTGTTTGAACAGCTTGTGGTTGCCACAGCCACTTAGTGGGAGAGGCTGGATGTCCTACGATGTGCAGGATGTCCCAAATGATGAAATGAAGGGACTTTTGTTTTGAATGTCCTACTGGATCCACCGTACTATAAACAAAAATTTGTAGTGGAAAGTCTGAAAATCTTCTACGAGGCTGTACATGAAGGTCCAGCATGCAAGTTGGCTATAGAGAGGGAAACTTAAATGGGATGTGTTTTTTCAAAATTGAGTAATGTATTGACTTTCTGCACCCTGCCAATGGACTGTGTTACATAAACTCTCCCGCTTTAGTTGAAATTATTTCAGTGCAGTCGTACTGGAGAAAAGCAATACGCCTGGTTGCAAACATGGAGAAGAGATGCAAGGCTCTTCTGAACAAAATTAGAGTCAACTATTATCAAACTGTAGATTTCAATGAAATATGGTGTTCTTGTCCCCTACGTATTTTTAAGTAATTTTGTAGCATGATAAGAAATCTATTTTGTGGAAAGTACCTATTAAAATTGTTTGGGGTTCTTGTCTTTCTGCCATATACAGACACTGTCCCCACAGGTGTGTCTCACACACTGCTGATCACTCTTACATGTATTATCATTTCCTTTGTCTAGTCCATCATCTCTTCTCCATGGTTACGCTAAAGGCTATGACTTTTATAAGTTCCAGAGAATGAAAATTCTCCTTGAATGTTGCGGCCTATTGAGATCGACTGTATGTTTCTATGCACTTGGGCACTTCCTCATTCTGCGTCGCAACAAGGCAAGTTACTTTGACAATACACAGGATAAAGCCCAGCTCATTTGCAAAGTTATTTTGTTTTATTTATATGATTCTTTGACAGTCCGGTTTTCATCGACATGCTATTACTAAATCTAATGTCTTCCTTCTTATCATGTATAAAGAGGTTTTGGTTAGTTTTTAGTTATCTGAGTTCAGTCCTCTCTCTCTTCCTTGGCTTTTTCATACACCTGTACTTACTCTGCAGAAACACTCCTGAACACCTTCTCATATCCAAACATTCATTATAAATGCATGGAACCATTTCACCACTTCATTATGTTTTTTACCATCGTCAAGACTGGCCATCACATTGAACTACATATCATTTTATTTTAAATTAGTTTCACATCATTTCTCCTTTGCATGAGAGTTATGAAATTACATTGATCATTTTAAAAGACTGTGCATAGGAAAACTATTATATATTTATTTAATTTCATGATATTCAAAGGGATACATAAGTGTTATTAGACTGGCATTGTTTACTAGCAGTTCCAAAAGATTTTCCTCTAAGGTTTGTGATTTTCCAATGTGATTGCCTCTCAGAATCTCCCACGGAGTCCCATCCAAACCCCCTGACTGGCCGCAGAGTGGAGTTCTGATACCTGTCTTTCCAAAGTACTCCTCATTGGTGTACAGCTAGCACCGTGACTCACGTGACTACCGTGGTTTCTTTTTTAGTCGGCACTGAAGTGTAAAATCTTGAAAACATGGACTGTATCATTTTTCTGTGCATCATGATGCAAAAAAGACTTCGAGGAAGTCTTCTCCATGCGTTTCCTCACCGTGTGCGGTTCTCCCTGCTTTGTTCCCCTTTCTGCTGCTTGGTTAGAATGGGAGACTTTGGGAACCACCCAGTCAAGACTCCAGAGCCCTTAGTCCCTGAATGACCACACGGAGGGGGCTCTGACACTAACCTGTGCAGGCACCCAGCATTGCTGAGTAAACAAGAAATAAACCTCTCCATGTTTGAGCTGTTACACATTTTGGAACTTGTTTGTTATCAAAGTTGTCTTACTTTAGTGCAAGATAAGAAATGTTTTAGGCTTTCCTGATTGAATAAGTAAATACATTTGTATAAGGAGAGATTAAGTCACAGGGATGATTTCTTTACAAGCCTTCTTTGCTGCCATTTTCCACATTTCTAAGGCTGTGGGCTGCAGAGTTTACTTATGTAATAGCTTACTCAGAAGTTATTTCCTTTCCAAAGCATAAATACTATCATATTTTGTTACAGAAACTATGATCCAGAGTCTAGAACCACCTCACATCCCCTGTCATGTTAACCATTCATTCAAAATACTAACATAATTGATTGCAACCAATAAGTTAAAGAAGCAAGGGGCAACCCAGGATGTTGGAATGTTCGGTTAAGTCATGGCTCAAAGATGCAGCTCCCAACATGACTGAGGATTTCAAAGAGATTGCTTTATGCCATGTAGGAACTGACTTCTCATTTCATGAACTGAACAAGAAGAGTATCGCTCTGAGCAGCATTTATCCATAGGTAGGAAACTTCCATTCTACTGATGATTATTTAACAGGAAGGTGAAGAACCTGTCCATAAAACAATCCTTGAACAATGTTTACTGTGACACTGGTATTTGTAACATCACAAACTCGCCCAAGTTCCCTTCTAAGAGGTCTCGAAGTGAGAGGGATCACAGTGAAGGTAAGAGTTCTTACCAGAGCCTTACAGGAGAACATGGTGGTCCTGTTTATTTGGCTTCACTATATGCCCACAAGCACCCTCTTGGCACAGATGACTATGCAATCATATGCTAATGATTCAGTGACATTTATCAATTTCATATAAGTTTTAATGAAATCTGCTAGGATGCTCTAGCTGGGGTGTCCAACCTTTTGGCATCTCTGGGCCACACTGGAAGAAGAAAAGTTGTCTTGGATCACACATTAAATACACAAACACTAACAAAAACTGAAGAGCAAAAAAAAAAAAGGTCCATGCATAATTTATGACTTTGTGTTGGATAGCATTCATAGCCATCCTGGGCCACATGCCGCCATGGGCTACAGACTGGACACCCCTGCTCTAGCAGATGACTATTGGTGCATCAGTACATTTAAACAGACTAAAATGACAAAAAACGCAGTGATATTTCTAGATAATGAAACTGATGAACTAATTCAAATGACTTCAGAAGAAATCTTAAATGCTCACTTTAAAAAATAATTTAAGTGGTAGCCATGTGCCTCATTTTTATAGGCAAAATTGCAGTTTTTAATTTTTGCAATAAATAGTAGCCTCGCCTTTTATCTTTTAATACATATTTTGCTTAGGAGATTTGTTTTTGTTAGTTATATCTGTAATACATAAAGAAACAGCCAGGGTTTGACTTTCCTGTCCCTTAAACAGTCAGTTAGTAGGGATCTGAAGTCAAAGAGAAGACATTCTAAAGAGATAATGGTGGTAAATGTGCAGCCTGTCTGTTACAGAGGAGTCCCCTACAAGGTTGCTGCTGGACCTCGGAGTTCCAGGAGCTGGCCTGGTCTCAGGAGGTCTTGAGGGTTGCATTTGTTTTCCCAGAAAGGCAGGCCAGAACAGCCTGGATGAATCCATTTTCCTTAAACCTCAGCTTTTCTTGCCTGGCATTTCAAGGACAAATAAAGCAACAATGAACACAGAGCAGGAAGCAGCTCTTACACTCGGAGGCAGATAGTATTTTTCTGAGATGATAACATGCTCCTTGTCCAACATGCTTCTCTATAATCTACATACCTCCCTGGAGTCTTGGTGGACCCATGACTTGCTTGGATTGGGCAGGGGAGGGCAAACGGGGAAAAACTGGGATAACTGTAGGAGAATAACAATAAAACAAATTAGAGTCTGGAAGTGATGCTTCTCGGCTTGTAAGGGGCTGTCACACAAGGCCATGCTGCTTCTGCCTTGTCAACTGGGGCACTTGCTTCTTGAGCCTTCACCATCTATAGGAGGGACAGTGCCCCAGGCTTGTGCCCAGGCTACACGGAGAGGCTGCAGGCAAGCATCTCAGTTGACAGTTCCAGCTGATATCCCAGCCAACAGGCAGCATCAATTGCCAGCATGGAAATAAAGACACTTCAAGATGACTCTAGCTCATGACTATCAAATGACCCCTAATTGAGGAGTCTCCCTGTCTGAGTCGCCAGACACTGTGGAGGGGACACAAGCCATTCCCTTTGTGCTCTATCCCAATTCATGACCAACAGAATCCAAACTTTTTTTGAGCTGTTAACTGTTGGGATGATTTATTACATAGCAGCAGTGAGCAGAAAATACCTGGACATTTGCACCAGACACTTAGGGAGGAGAGTGATTCAGAACAGGCAGACTGGAGTCTTGATCTGGTTCATTATGTGATGAAATTGCATTTGGATACTCCCTGTTCCACATTATGTATCTTACTGCCTACAATGCCTTAGCCCACCCTTGACCTTCACCCTTGTTCATGCAATAGGAAGGGCTTGAGCTCATTCTGTCAATGCCACGAGGAGTTAACATTTCTCACAGGAGGCCTTTAGCCCTAATTACTGCCCCTCAAAACGTATGGACCTTCCCCTGATTGGGAGGGAGCCTCAAATACTTGCACCCTCCTTTCTTACCAGAGAATGAAACACTGACTTTCCAGTTGCACAATCCTTATCAAGTCCCGGTTGTGAGAAACAGACTTTGTAGAGATTTCCCTAAGAAAGTTATGTTGAACAACTGGTCTAGTTTATTTCATTTTTATTGAGAGCCTGTGAACCTTACAACGGAATGTGTTTTCTCTTTCCTTTGGCCGAGCAAAGGAAGTTTAGAGCCAAATCCATGGCCCACTCCTAGGAGATATGCAGATATACTTCTGTGTGCTAATCTGACTCTTGTATTTGTTATTTTATTCACGTTCTCCCTTTTTTATAGATCTTGTCAATTACTGGCTTCCTCCCTTTACACTGAATAAAATTTAGTAAGTCATTTCAAATCCTTTGGGGAATAAGCACTATATAAAGAAAATAATGAATAAGCCATCTTCTGCCAAGTCACTAAACAGTATGAGTGTAACTGTAAATGCTTACAAGACATTACTAAATATTTATCTGATTTAACCTCAAATCCAGAAGAAAAATGACATACTAAGGATACACAATTGGCCTAAAAGCACAGGTTCATGTGATCTGACTTGAATAGCACCATGTAAACACACTGGGATATTCCACGCTTGTCTCCCATAGATGCAGGCCCTACCTTTTCTTTCTGATTTGCATGTTTATCCACAAAGTTTCCCATATAGCCACAGAGCGACAAAGTTTCAGATAAAGTTTTCCCCTTTTTCTGAGATATAGCATTGAAATGGCTGAGTTTTCTCAGATTATTTTTTAAAATATAACCAGTGTCAAAAATTACTATTTCAGAGAGGTAAGTGGGCATGTGGATCATATATATATACCCTTTAGATATTACCAGTCCCATCATTTCAAGTGAGCACTCCAGTGGACGAAAACTGCATGAAAAATATCACAGGACTGTGACAAGTTTATCTCATTTTTCCTTAAGGAGAGAAAGGTTTTATTATATTCCCAAAATAATAGCTACAGAATTCCAGAATGATGGATTTAAAGGGGGCCTTAAATTCATCTAGTTCAGTGGTTTTCAAACCATTTTGAGGATCCAAACCTCTTTTAAAATGGAAGTGAGCCTTGTGGGAAATCCTCACATGTAAACTGGGCAAACTCAAACTTCTCTGATTAAAGAAGGAGAAATGGAGGTAGCTAGAACCTGCTTATCTGGCTGCCCACCCTCTGCTCTATGTCCCCATCTTTCAGTGACGCTAAGTCTCCTCTGGAGCACAAGCCTTCAGCAGAAGAAGGTGTTAGAAACCATCGATCTCAAGAGAATGAAAAGACAAGTCATAGACTGGGAGAAACATTTGCAAAGAGACACATTCAATAGAGGATCGTCACACAAAACATACAAAGAACACTTAAAAGTCAACAGTAAGAAAACAAATGAGCCAATTAAAAAATGGGCAAAAGACCTGAACTGTCACCTCATCAAAGAACTATACAAATGGCAAATGAGCAAATGATCCACATGATATGCCATTAAGAAACTGCAAACCAAAACAACAGTGAGATACCACAACACACCTATTAGAATGGCCAAAATCTAGAACACTGACAACACCAAATGCTGGTGAGGATATGGAGAAACTGGCTCTCATTCATTGCTTGCAGGAATGAAAACTTGTACAGCCACTTTGGAAGAAAGTTTGGCAGATTCTTATAGAACTAAACACACTCTTACTACATGCTCCAGCAGGGATGCTCCTTGATACCTATCCCAAGGAGTTAAAATTCTATGTCCACGCTGAAATCTGCACATGAATGTTGATAGCATCAGCATTTGTAATGGCCAAAACTTAGAAGCAACCAACATGCCCTACAGTAGGTGAATGGATAAACGATGGTACATCTAGACACTGGAATATCATTCAGCACTAAAAAGAAATGTGATGATAAGCCATCACAGACATGAAGAAACCTTCAATGCATGGTACTAAGTGAAAGAAGCCCATCTGAAACAGGAACATATACTATATGATTCCATCCGTATGCCATTCTGGAAAGGGCAAAACTACGGAGATAGCAAGAAAAATCAGTGGAGGGGGGAAAGCTGAGTAGACAGAACACGGAGGATGTGGGAGGCAGTGAAACTACTCTGTGGGATACGGTGATGCTGGATACATGTCCTTTTGTGTTTCTCAAAACCCACAGAATGTACACCACCAAGAGGGGCCCCTAATGTGAACTCTGGATGTTGAACGATAATAGACTTTATACATGCAGGTCCATTGAGGGTAACAAGTGCACCCTCCACTGTGGGATCTTGAGAGTGGGAGAGGCAGGGCATGTGGGGACAGGGAGAAGTCACATGGGAACTCTCTGTACTTTTCCCTCAGTTTTTCTATGAACCCCAAAGTGCTCTAAAAATCGTCTGTTAATAAGTAAATAAAATTAAAAATTTTTCATTTAAAATCTCCACCCCTGCTGGGCCACTCCAATTGTCTGACTCATAGAGAAACAGAGGCTCAAGGAGGCTGAGGAACCAGGGCTAGAGGACGCTGGAGCTGCGAGGGGTTCCGGGAAGGGCAGCTGGGCTGGCCTCGCCCAAGGTCACCGTGTGGTCAGTCAATAAGTGGCAGAGCTGCAACAAGAACTCAAATACACCTCCTTCCCGGCCCAGTGCTCAAAAGCAACATGAAGCATTTCCTAACTCCAAGTTTGTGAGAAACTAGAAATGACTGCCAATGGACTCGCCTGAGATACTTGAGAAAACTAAAAATTTTCCTGGAATGATTTAGTAGCGATCCAACTTTTTCAAAGACAGGGGGCAAGATGCCCTGGATGGGTAGCTCACTTGGTTAGAGTGTTGTCCTGATATAACAAGGCCATGGGTTCCATCCCTGGTCAGGGCACATCCAGGAATCAACCAATGAATGCATAAATAAGTGGAATGACAAATCAATCTCTCTCTCTCTCTCTCTCTCTCTCTCCCCCCACCATCTCTTTCTCTCTTCTTACCTCTATCTCTCTCTAAAATAAATTTTAAAAAAACAGAGAGGGCTTCCTGCTGTATACACACATCTGCTAATAGTTTCTTTAGTTAAGAACTTTCACCAAAATGTTAACAATGATAACTTTTGTGTGCTGAAATTACAATTCCTTGGAACATTATTTTTCTTGGTGGTTTTTCTGTTTTTTCCAAGTTCTCTGACTTGGGCATGTATGATTTTGTAATTTGGTGGAGGAAAATGTTATTCAAATTACAAAATCAAAGTCCCTTTCATTCCTATTATTTCACAAGCTTTGTCAATGCCCGGGCTGTTGGGGAGAATGTAGTTGGTGAATGGATACTCGAAGGCATAAGGAGCTTGCTATAGAGATATTAATTATGAATACTTCATAATATTTCTGTCATCCCCTCGGGCTATTTACATTTCTGAAGCTCTTCAAGACTTGATGTTGTATCAGGAAAAGGCGCTAACAAATTTGTTACTACAGCTCCTGAGAATAATTTTCTTCACTGGAAATACCTCTGACATGTCATACAACCTAAGCTGCATATCTAAGTACGAAAGAAGCTGACACTATATTGTCAGCCTTTGAAGCTGCAAGTCGGACTGCAAAGGAAGCACAGCCTCGAGGTTTTACTAGAAAGCGCTGAGTGCCTGGTATTTCCTGAACATGAAGTTTATCTAGCTCAAAGAGTAACATTTGCTTTCCCAAGAGAATGGGCAGATGCTTCACCTGGCAAGGTGCAAATGAACTTGACGTTCTGGATTTAATTCATCACTGTTTTTGACACCAACTTTAAAAAATAAATGACCTGCTCCTGCCTGTCCCCTGCTGAGGTCATGCTCAGCCACCCTCACAGCTGAGCATTGCTCCGAGCTGGACCACGAAGCCCAGTGTCTGCTCCTGACTGGGAGAATCTGCAGACTAGACTGCACTTGATCCTGGGGGCCACTGTGGGAGTAAGCAGCGCCCTCTTTGAACTGGCAGCCTCCTGATCACCAGGTAAGGAGGACTGAGCGGCATTGGGTCACACGGTAAGCTGCTTCTTCCTCGCTCAGGACTGACCCAGAAAGGTCACGTCAGTCACACAAGGCCCCAGAAGCCTGAGCAAAGGCAATCTTTGGAGGAACCGGGCTGTCCCTCCCTAGAAGAGTTTTTAAAGGGAGGCGCACTTCAGCCCTTCATCTTCTCGTCTTTCTTTTTGTAAAAAAAAATTTCGGTGGCAAAGGGACAAAGGCAGAAGGTAAGACATAAATGCCAGCCCTCTGTGCACCCTGACTGCTTGGCATCCGAGTGGCTCACCGCATAGTGTCTGTGCAAGTCGTAACAATTAAAATGAATGTACACAAGCAGCTATGGATAAAACAAAACAGCAAAATTCTCAAATAATCATTTTCTTCAAAAAGGGTGAGCTTGGGATGTTTTTAATCTGATGTGTATAATACGGCCCGTGCAGGAATTCCTGACTCTGGGTCTCCTGCAGCGCAGGGCAGCAGGGCTGTGTGCTGGCTCCGGCCTGCCAGCAGCGTGCTCCCTCCTCCGTCTTCCGCTTTGAGCAATGAGATCACATTTGTGCGAAAGTGTAATCTGATCAGGCCTTCTGGAGCGGTAAGCAATACTGCCATGTCTAGAGCCTTAAAGATACTTATACCCTTTCACCCAGAAAAATCTAGAAATATATCCAAAGTAATATCAAAAGTGAGCAAAGGGCATATAAAAGAATGCAAAGAAAACGTTATTTCTAATAACAAAAAATAAAAATCACTTGTTTTTAATGATATCAGATTTCTTTTTTTTAATGGGATATATTTTATTTTTTTAAGATTTTATTTATTTATTTTTAGAGAGGGAAGGGAGGTAGAAAGAGAGAGAGAAAAACATCAATGTGCAGTTGCTGGGGGTCATGGCCTGCAACCCAGGCATGTGCCCTGACTGGAAATCGAACCTGCGACACTTTGGTTCCCAGCCTGCACTCAATCCACTGAGCTACGCCAGCCAGGGCGATATCAGATTTCTTACGTACATGATTTTCTACCCTCATGAATAATTTTGCAGCCATTTAGAATCTTATTTTTAAAGAAGGTACATGCGTATAATCTTCATTAAAATGCATAACTTTAAATATGAATATATGAACACACTTTATAAAAAAAAATAGTACCTAACTCGAACTGAGTGTTAGTCTAAGCAGGCATTGTTGTAAGAGCTAACTCATATTAACAAGTAGGTACTGTTACATTCTCTGTGTCATGGACCAGGAAACAGAGCACAAACGATTTAAGCAACTTGTTCAAAGTCATACAACTCAAGAGTGAAAGAAGGCTTGAACTTGGAACTATAAGCCCTTGCTCTTAACCCTTACACTATCTTGCAATAAGATACATCAAAACATCCATATGGCTGGTTGACTTTGCATTGTTGTTTATTTCTTTAATAATGTAATTTGTATTCTTAAATAATCTACATTTTTTTAAACCACAACTTTGTTTTTAACAAAGAATAATTCCCTTTTTATAGCTGTTTTTATCTTGAGGCCATGAAGTCCTAGAGGTAGGCACTACCTGCCTAATACTCACTACCAATATGATGACCATTGGTATGACCACTGGGTCACCTGGACAAAGCATCACTAGGCTCCAGGGGGCAGTCCAGGTGCCTCACTTCGTGTAAACCACAAGGAGGAACTACTACTGTCTCCCCTTTCACAGATAAAGGTGTCAAAGGCTACTTCGCATTTCCAGCACTTAACACAATGCCTGGAAGGCAGTACATCCTTAATGAGTGATAGTTAAGCTAATGAATAGTAGCTTTTAAAGACATGAATATCACTCAGCTCAGTGGAGTATTGCTGTCTTTCTCCTATGACAGGAGAAAAATAAAGTCTAAAAAGTAGGTCTCAAGGAAAAACTCAGAGAAACTAGAGCTGAGGCAGCCTCAATCTACCCCAACATAAAAAAAGTCACCTCTTGCCCTCTGGGAAAAGTGCTGAAGCTGATGCAGCTCTCAAGGACACCCTGGGAGGGACAGGGACAGGTGGAGATGGGACTCACAAAAAGGAGTGTGTTTATCCATCTTCCTTTCCATCCAAGAGCAGGCAGACGTCGCCACGGGACCACCAGCAAAAGGCCAGGCCCAGAGGTAGGCCTTCCAGCTAAGGGCAGGGGTTGTGTTTGGTCTGGACTCACAATGTCAAGGGCAGTGTGAAGTCCCCTTTAAATGTTTCAGGAAACCATACAGACTCTCTCACTTGTTCAGTGAGTATCGTAAGGGGAAAGAAAACCCCATTAAAAAAACAGTATCTTATTTCAAGCCTGAGGTCAAAAAATTGGTGGTATTCCATTGTTGTTTCCCTGTGGTTTTCTTTGGTTCAAGCGTCAACACACTTTTAAGCGATAGTTTGGTCTGCCAGGCCTGAGGGCAGAGGAAGGGCATCTTAGGCTCTTCCAAATACAGGGCCTGCGTGGCGTTCTAGTCTCTCTATTAGAACAGGGAGACCTTGCTACCAATGCCCTGGTAGACTGTTAGACTGCTAAATAGAGATGACCCCTCAGAGCTGGCAGAATGCTCCGTTTTGTAATATACTAGAGAACTACTTAATTGAGCTGAAATTTCATCATCTACACCAGTAGTTCTCAAATTGGGTTCCATAGACTCCTGATTTAAAGAGGGATTTTCAAAGGTCTTTAAATGGCCTTTTAGAATTACAAAATGATGTACTTTTAATGATATTCGCAAAAAATATCACGAAAACATGAATATCAGAATGTTCTGGATTGGTTAAATCAATGATGGTTCTCAGTCCTAGTGAGATTGGAGTCTTGGTGGGGGCTTTAAACAGATACTGACATTCAAACCTTGCTCTGAAACAATTACATTGGAATCTCCGGAGGCGAGTCTCCACATGGAGACTTTTATCAAAGGCCCCCAGATGACTGAAATGTGTAGGATATTAACACACACCCATCTGGATAACTCATAGGACCCTTGTTTCCTAATGAACACATCTTCCACCCACGCTTATGACTGCCTGAGAATCTCACAGTTGTATTTTAAGCATCTCAGATAAATACAGAACAGAAGCAAATGAAATACATAAATACTGTGCTCTTGCCAAAGGCAGATGACGTCAGAGCATGCTGCGTGAGCAAAGGTTTCACGACTGTTCTGCACGGTCAGTCGAGTGAGTGGTGGGAGAACTGAGTCATCCCAGGAGGCCTGGTGGAGTGGCGGGCCAGAGGCTGCCCAGGCACGGGGCAAACACAGCTCAGTTTCTGCCCGAACATTATCCCTTTGCCTTTTCATGTTCAGTATTGCATTTGTGAATTTGTTTTGCATTTATAGAAGAGCTATAAATTTAGAGCTTATACTCCATTGCTCATTGAAATAATAAACATGGCTATTAATATTTAAGCAGCAGTATAATACAAGGAACATTTTCAGTCAGCATTGGAGGAGTCTGTGGCCTTTTTTTCCTTTTTAAATGCGTTCACACATTATTCAAACTTCTAAGGATATGTATTTACATAATTTTTGGACCCTTGGGGAGGTGGGTCAGCATGGTCATTGAATCAAGGAGCTGGGAGCTAGCTTCCCCCTTGTCAGAGCTTTTGAGAGCACAAAACCAAAAGTAGCTGTTTCTCCCCTGAGGCTCTCCATGAGAACTGAAAACTACTCCTAATACCCTGACCATCGAGTCTCCAAATGGCTGCCCCTTAGCACCTTCCCAGGAATTCACAACAGAACTCCCCCCGATCTTCCCCAGGCTGCAGGCACTTGGTCAATTTCCCAGTTTCTTAGAAGCTCTAGCAAGATAGAGAAACCAATGCCCCTTGTCTGGGGTGTGAGGCTCCTCCATTCATAAAAAGGAGAATGCAATTTTTTATCTTTAAAAGTGAGCAGTGAAATCCCCTCTCAGAATTGCCAAGAAGGAATGTATCATCTGCTAAGAAGAATACAGTGATTTTTTTTTTTCATAGAGACAAAAGCCAGGGATTTTGTATTTAAAGAGCATGCATAAAGCCTCTATTATGTGCCAGGTACTACGCAGCCATTCTTTCAACAGTCACAACAGTGCAGTGACTTGGTATCATTATTTCCATTTTATACACGAGGCTCAGGGAAGCCACCTATCAGAACCCAGCCTTGGTGAGCGAGTGGCAGAGCTGACTCTCTTGAATGCCAGGCCCCTCTAGGGACAAAGTACATGTCACACCAAGTTTTCAGGAAATTAACAGAGCCCATGAGCCTTGCTTCCGGTCACACCAGAAGTCAGGAGCAGGCAAATGCTCCTACAGTCGAGTGACTACAGAATGCAGTCAGCCAGAGAGGAGACAAGGAACCACTTAATAACCATGAAGTGCCATTTATCTCAGCATAATAGCCACAGGCAGGCTCCCTGGAGAAGAAGCTTGGCATCACAAAGGACTCAAGAGATAATATAATTAGATCTTCTTCCCTGTGACAACAATGGGTGTACCTGACAATGCGCCTATTTGCAATTTCCAAGGTCTGCTCTTGTCAGAAACCTTCCCCCGTGGAGAACTGGAGAACGAACAATCCTGAATGTTTACAATCAATATGCTTTTAAAATGTCCCCTTGCCTAAATAACGGACTCTGACTCATTGTCTTCTTTCTAAACTTAAAAATGTACATGCTCCAAATAATGGTCTAATAAACAGGAGTGCGGAGAACTCAGCTCTGGAAGAAGGAAATAGTCTTTGGGATAAAAGCTTGCCATAATTTTTCCATACAACAAATGCCTCTCTGACCAGAGTGTGGCCTCCGGTGAACACGTGTGGAGCTGACCATGTCATCCACTTCTGCACCGTGTGTTTCATCAAGGCACCAAGGTGACAACACGTGCCACAGAAACACGGCAGAGCTAGGTGACAGGCAACAACTGGTACTGTCCTTATGTTTATGTTTAATGTGTGCGCTCCTGTTCACCCTCCATACCCCTTTTCCTCGCAGTGAACCCCAGGGCACACGTTTTAGAGATGCTGCCGTAATTCTATTTTTCTTTAACTTCTCACCCTGTGGCTTTTCACTGTTGACCTCTCCTTATCACTTCATCCACTGAAAGAGAACTGTTGTCTCAAGGTCAGTTTGGGATGAACAGGTAACCAAGGGCACAGCATTTCTGTAGCACAGGGCATGTCGGGAGCAGCGGAAGTGCCCGCTGAAGGCGAGCCAGGGGCCTGGCAGGCGCGGAGAGGCCTTCCGGGTTACCGGGCTGGACCTGTGGGTCAGGAGGGGAAAGCGGATCTGCTACACGGAGATGCTCAGCCAGGGCTCAACCAGGAGCCAGGGCTCCTGGGAGCCTGTTGGATCAAGTTACCTGGGAGCAAAGAGCCTGAGGTGCTTCAGAATGAGCGGGAGACATAAAGAATTGTGGTCAGAAAGGCGTTCAGAAGAGCGGTAGAAGTAAGTATGCAATTCAGTTTGAAGGCCAAACCATTTACCAAAGACCATAGATGTATACTTATTAAGCTTTGACTTGTGAATTTTTCTAAGGCGTGTCAAACACTCACTAAAAGAGTGTTGCTCTGAATGGGAATGGAGTCTGTGGGGTGTTTGGCGATCACATGGGGGGGGGCAAGGATTGAGAAGAAGCAGCGAACTGAGTGCATGGGTAACTGCCAGAGGCTCAAAGTCAACCAATATTAAGGTTCAAATAACAATCAATTATAAGGCACGAGATGAGTCTTGCTCTAAAATTTCCCTCAATAGAATTAAAAGCACAATAACGAAGTCTCGGGGTAGCGGGGGGCAGTCAACATCTCTATTGTTAGCATTCCCCTGGAATCCTCTCATATTTGCTAAGCCTTTCAGGAAGCCTCTAAACTAAAAGCACTTAGTCATATTGGAAAAAAAGGCATGAACTGACTCCGTCTAAGCCAGAGATTGTCAGGAGTGATGCGGACAGCTGTCACTGATTAAGGGTCTGCTACGTTCCATGAACTACATTAGACAGTTTACACATAATTTCCCATTGGCTCACAATACCCCAGGGAGGCGGGCATTGTTTTCCCATTGGATGGTCTGATACTAGCTAGGTGTATAGTCCACGAACAGGATGATCTATTTTATCACAGTGGAAACAGCACGGGAACAGCAGGGGACTTGCCAGCTCCTCCTTGTCATGTCGAGCAAAAAGCATCTATTAAGTGACTGAATGGTGTAATACTTGTTGACAGTTTACAGGCTAAAGGTTAAAGTAAAAAACTGGAAAAAAAAACTTGGTCATGCAATTTTGTAAATTTGGAATGAAGTTCGTAGCAGGAATTCAATAGTAGTGATGAATTATGAAATAAATGAATGAAACCAGGCAACCAACTGACCAAATGCTAGACCGTGTGGTACCAACTCTAAGAACCACAATAGTCTAGAGAAGAAAAGCTCACCATGGACTTGGGTAGTAGTAGATCTCATGAATGAAACAAGATCTGAAAAGGACCTGGGAGAGTCAGGAATATCGGAATTATGAAGGAGAACTGAAGTCACGTGGTGCAGAAAGAACGCCGTGAGCCGACGCAGAGCCTGCACTGTCCTCTCTGTCACCTTTTGAATTGCGTTCGTCTGCTCTGTTCTCCTTTGCCCTACTTTTGAGCTCTGTCCGGCTAGTTCTCAGAATGCCTGGAAGCTGGCATTGATCTTGCTGCGGCATTTCTGGATTAACCAGGAATGCCTCTGTCTTTTGGTAGGGAGTGGAAAAACAAACAGAGTTTGCCCTATGGGTGATTCTAGGCCTTTGCAAGCAAAGCAATAAACTATTCTACATGAGGCAGAAAGCATGACAAGTATCTCCCACTCCCAAAGAGCTGTGAAAAGGGCTTCTCATGGAAATTTTGGCATTTGGGAGCTCCTCTCAAAACTTCCAGAAAGACATTCCTAACAGGTCCTCACAACAACCTTTGCACTCCCTTGGTGTCTCTGCCCCAAAGTCAAGGCCAATGCAAACACACCCTTCTCAGGCTTTGATGACAGGGGCTCCACACAAAACCCAAGGTTCTTCCATTCACTGAGGTCTGGTTTTGCAGGGATTGGAAAAGCATCTTCTAGCTCAGGTTTGCTGAGCCATTCCCAGCTTGGCTTCTGTCAGATTCCTGGCATTAGAGTCACTTTGTAATTTGTATCAGGAGAGGTAATGATGGTAGCCCTCATCTGACCGACTGCTTTTTTTCACTCTGAAAAAGGCTCTAGTACTATACCATTCAGTTTCAAAGTCATGTCTTCTTTATTCTGTTTTTCAGAAACAATAGCGACACAAGAAGCTGTGCCCAGCTGCAAATCTGCTTTTTGGAAACAGAGCTCCCCTTGGGAGTGGAAAAAGGGACCTCACTTCTGACAGATTGAGAGACATCCCCTATTTCGTTATTTTTCCGGAGGCAGCAGCACCATCCTTGATAGAAAAGACCAGCTGCCACCCCGGTGTCTCTGCAAAAGACAACTGTTCAACGCTGTCTGTATTCAATGGCTTGTATTTCCAAAACAGTGCGGGGAAGCTCACAGCAGATGCTGGGAAAGGGGAAATGGAAGGAAGACCCAGTAGGAACCTTGAACTAGTGTGAGGAGGAGTCAGTGAAGGCCCAAATTCTGCCCTGGAAATTCCTGTTCTGAGATTCTGGCGGTGGTCTTTAATGAGGGACTTTCTTGTGAAGGCTGACAGTTTTTTGCCTTTGGGATTTAACAAAACCTGGGTCTGTGAATCCAATATTTTGATGGCCAAAGTCTTGCCTTTTTGTTTTACATACTATTTAAAAAAAATGTCCAGAGGGTAGAAGCAAGGGAGGGAGATGTATCTGGCTAGGGTGGCTGGGAGTACTCGGAGGCGGCGGGGGGGGGGGGGGGGGGGGGGGGGGGGGGGGGGGGGGGGGGGGGGGGGGGGGATGCAGACAACTGTAATTGAATAATAATAAAATAATTTAAAAATAAAAAAAAAAACAAAACAAAAAAATGCCCAGTCGAGGAACAGAACAATTATGTAGGAAAAAGCTATATGGATCTGAAGGAAATATGTTTGGTTACCAATTTCACAGCCATCTACTTGTGTTGATTATACAACTCCGGCTAATTTCACTTCCTGTCTGGGGTACCAATTCCTGGTCGAAGTGGGGAAAACGTCGCAGCTTTCCCCCAAGTTAACAGATTGCCCAAATGAAAGCCATCCGCAGGAGCCAGGCCTCGAATGACGAAGGAGCCAGTTCAGGACCTGGCGCCAGGCAGCCGAGTGGCATTGCTCCCAGAACTCTCATCCAGGAAAGAGCCATTGAAGGATCTGGACCCTTCAGTGTACAGGACAAATGACTCAAATGAAAGGCACAATACATGTGAGTGGAACCAAAAACTTGAATGGAGTCGTAATCACTTCCTCAGTGTAGATCACATTATTTTTAATGTAACTTCGTCCCATAATTCAGTCCTTGTCTAGCGTAATAATACAGATTTCCATTTAGCTGTTGATAAATGAGGATGATTACTATGGTGACCACTGACTGATGTAGGTTACTAGCATTGGTGGGGAAGAGAAGTGGAAAATTGTTCAGGGACATGGGAAGGGACTGGTAATCATTTGGAAGAAGCAAAACAACTGAAAAGAGAAAGAAATGCTGATTCTCTACATGGGATCAGTACAAACTCATGTTCGGCTACAGGAACATTTGAGATGGTACCTGATGGTGTAAGAAAGGAAAGATAAATCGGGCAGGACTTTAAATAGCTGTGATTTCTGTGTGAGAAAGAGGTCTGAGGCATGAAGTGGGGCCAGGGGCGGAGGGTAAAAGTCTAGGTTAAGGGCATGTACAGTGTACCTGACGCCCAATTGCTAAATAAATGTCAGGCCCCACAAATTGGAGATCTAGTATGCAGGTCCAAATACTGAGGGGGCTGGGAGAAGGAGACAGGGTGCTAATTCAGGATGAGCCATGGTTTCCACCCAGGTGACCTGGAGTGACTCTATGAATAGCCAACCTCACTAATAAAAAAAAAAAAAAAAAAAAAAAAGAAGCAGCAGCTCTCAGCTAGGCTCTCTCCAGTGCATAAATAGGAGGAGACAGTTGAATTTGACACCAAAGACCAATGAAAACTTCCCTTGCAGCTGGATCAATTTATTGCATTCCACCTCCCTCAGTTTTAGAACCAAGATTTTCTCTCTCTGAGCCAATTATATTTGTCAGCTAATCAGTTTTGACTAAAAGCATGGGCTGTCTCAAATAAGCTTCTTTCCTTATATAATATGGAGCTTGGAATTGGTCGCAATTTCTTACAGGGTCATGCGGTCTATTCATTAACTATCAACAGACATATGATTGTTTCTATGAAACCACTTTAACAAAAACATCCCCAATTTCTAGCATCTATTTCAACCAAAAGGCCTCTTGATTCAATGCCCAGTTTTTGTTTTTCAGCCATCATACTTGGCCAGTAAGATTCTACCTCAGTAAGTAGTCTACAATGGTAATAGGCTATTTTCAATGTCTGTCAGTTGTTTCTTTCACTGTATGATTATGCATTTTTTAAATATTTTATTTATTTATTTTTAGAGAATGGAAGGGAGGGAGAAAGAGAGAAACACAAACATGTGGTTGCTTCTTAAGTGCCCCCAAATGGGGGACATGGCCCGCAACCCAAGCATGTGCCCTGACCGGGAATCGAACCAGTGACCTTTTGGTTCACAGGCCAGCACTCAGTCCACTGAGCCACACCAGCCAGGGCTGATTATGCATTTTTTTTTAGCAGGTAGCTTACTTATATCTGTTTGAAAATACAAATAAATACTTCTTTCAGTAACCCAACATTAAATTCTCCCATGTTATCAACTCACCAGAATTAAGTAAAATGATGGATTTGAGGCACACAAACTCCTCTCCCTGGAGATTCATCATACGAAACCGAGATGATGCTGCCAGCAACATGTCAAAGATCTCTACCATGCCCTCTACACATTTTCCCTGGTTCCTATGAAAACACAGGAAAAAAAGAGTATTAAAGGACCGAGAAGCTTCCAGGAGGCATGATGAGGTTCACATTCATAAAAATCTAATGGATCCAAATTTGTATCAAAAACCAGTAGCCACTCTGTTTGAGAAATACGAACGTTCATTTGAATTCCAGATGGCAAGGCCAAAAGATTCTCCGTCAATAAACCATTTTCATTTCAATTTTTTACAAGAGGTGTATTGTTCAATCCCCGAATCTGCCATGTTAATTATAGATTTCCCAATCCATGGGTAACATGATTAAGATTCAGGTAAATGAACTTTTTCTAATAAATATTTCTTGATCTGCTACTGTATTTCAGATATGATGGTAGTTAGGAGAATGAGAACAGGGCCTCTGCTTTCAATGTGTCCATGGCCTTGAAATAACATAATCGAGTATAACAGACTAGTGTAAAGTGCTTTGGAAGTAGAGGAAAAACTCTGAAAACTATTGGCTGTAGGTGGGCTGATCTATCGATGTTGCTGAGGATGGCAAGTGGGGATTTGATTACTAGGGGTCCTTTGAGTTGACACTTGAAGAGAATGTAGGATCTCTTTGAGCAGAGGTATGAAAGCCTCATTGGAAGAGGGTCCTAAATATGGAAAGGAGGAACAGAGTGAAACCGTGTGGAGCAGTGTGCTGGAAGGAGATAAATTGGTGTGGGAAAGAAGGACAAGGCCCGGTGGTAAAGAATGCCCTACCTCAGGATAAGAAGTGTAGGCTTTTCCTTACACAACAGAGCCTCAGCTCCAGGGACTGAACATTCATAACATGACATGTAATTCATGACATGTGACATTTTAAGAAGAAAGTTCTGTCTGAGTATCATTTGCAGAGAGTTGTACAAGTTAAATGAAATGACAACTATGAAAGGAATTCATTTATCTTTGTGGTTCACAAGCTGAATTTGGGGCATGATGTGTTTGAGAGGGGCATGAGGAAATTAAAATATTCTATGCATATGCAAATCATGAAATATATACAAATTTATAACATGAACACTAAACACATTGTCTAGCACCTTGTTTTGCTTCATTTTCAATTAATATAACTTGGAGTTCTTAATCAACTGTTTCTAACAACTGCATAGTTTTCACTAAAAATACTACAGTTTCTTTAACCACCTTTTATTGGTTGACATTTAGTTTGATTTTAAGTATTTTGCCATTACAAACATCTCCTGCAATGGCTACCCTTATGCTTATATCTCTGGGCACATGTTAATAGAATAAATTCCCAGAAGTTGAATTGCTATATATGCATTTATGTATTTTTAAATTTTGGTAAGTAGTTCCATCATTGCTTCCAAAGAGCTTGTACCAATAGGCTGATGGTAGGAGAATAATTAGTATAAGCTTTCTCTCATATTTTTATGTTGGCTCTTAGCCAATTTTACATTGATTCTTAAGAGCTCTTGATATATCATAGTAATCACCACTTTGTCCTATGTGCTTGCAATGCTTTTCTTTTTTTTTTTTAAGATTTTATTTATTTATTTTTTAGGGAGGGAAGGGAGGGAGATAGAGATAGAGACAGAGAGAGAGAGAGAAACATCAATGTGCGGTTGCCAGGGGTCATGGCCTGCAACCCAGGAATGTACCCTGGCTGGGAATCGAACCTGGGACACTTTGGTTCCCAGCCCGCGCTCAATCCACTGAGCTGCGCCAGCCAGGGCTGCAATGCTTTTCTAATGTTTCTTCAAGTTTTCCTTTTGATTTGGTTTCTGGTATTTTCTTCTGCAAAACATTTAATTATTACATAACCATATTTATCAAACTTTTCACTTATGGCTTTAGAATAGTATGTCTTGCTTGAAAAGGTCATTCTCATTTCCAATGACATAGAGAACACTATGTTTCTTTCTCGTATAGTTCTAGTATATACTCTTATGTTTACATCTTTGGTTTTCTGGTTTTTTATTTTTTCTAAACACTTTATTGAGGTACAATTACTTATATATAATCCATTTAAAGTGGACAATCCAATGGATTTTAGCAAATTCTCAGAGTTGCGCGACCATAGTTCGGTATTTATTTCGATGTAAGATGTGAGGTAGGAATTCAGCTTATTATTTGTTCCAGGCAACTAGTTCGTTTTCTCAAATCGTTACACACTGATTTGAGATACGCTAAGGATTTTTGAACAAATTTATTTACTTCTTACAACTCCCCTCCAAGGTTAGTAATATTATTGCCATTTTCCGAATGAGGGAATTAGGTCTCCACACTGTTAAATCAAACCACATCACCTACACCAGAAGCAAGAATTGCAACAACATGATTTTCTTTGTCTTTTTTTTTTCCTCACTTCAATTTAATTCACTCAGAAAGACTTATTGAAGGCCCCTTAGATACCAGGCGTTGTGCTCCATATTCGGTGCAGAGAAGAAAGCCACAGGGCTTTGTTAATGAGGAGATCCAAAACAGAGACAAGGCAGATGAGCAGAAAGGCCGACCGCTGCACCACGGGATACACTCCCCAGAAGAAGCCTACGCCGGAGTCTCGCATGAATCATGTCAATCTCCCCAGACTCAACCCACATCAGTGCAGAAGCAACTGTCACAATGTTCTCAGATAAAGGTAAAGAGGTTTTATGTACAGTGCTTAGAATGGTGTGTGGCGCACATAGCAGGGTCTATGTTTAACTGCTAGTTACAGGCATCGTAGACCCATAGAGGTCAAGGGAGAGGCTGGCCTGTTTACCCGAAGTGCCGGGGAAACAATTGCCATGGTATACTTTGCTTAGACTGTGGAAATCCAGGCTCATAAAAGGTCTGCACAGGCAGAGGGAAACAAGAAAGCGATGTCACTCAAAACGAGGGTGAGACGGTGAGCACACCAAAGGGCGAGTTGGCCTTCATCCTAAAGAGAATAATAACGGTGAGTTTTTCTGGTCCTGTAGTTAATTTTTCTGCAGTAACACATTTTCTTTCTAATGAAAAATAAATAAATAAACAAGCATAGGGGGAAATGTTGGGAGGGATAAGGCTTTAAAAATAACAACTCATAGCCAAAATAGAGAAATGTTCCTTTCCCAGTAGAAAGCCTCCGTTTACCTAACAGACTGCGCACCGGCAGGGGAGGAGCTCTCGGCGTGGGAGGGAGGGAGGGAGCCGGTGCTCCCCTGCCGTGAGCACGAGTTTGGTTCAGAAACCACGCGAGTGGAGTCTTTAGCAGTCCTCTGCTTTTCTGGTCCCGTTTCAATAGTCTCCCACATTTTCTCCTGAGAAGCTTGTTCTTAACCCTTCCAGCAGGAACGTATTCTTCTCAGCCTCTTCTCCCTGGATATCCTGTTATTTCTCACCAGCCATCATTACCTGTCCACCATACAACGCTTGCTCTTCAGCACAAACTAGGGGCCACAGACTGAGCTCTCAGGGGTGGCGCATGCCCACAACACCCAATTCACTTCTCTCGCTCTCTCTCCATCAGTGTGTGTGTGTGTGTGTGTGTGTGTGTGTGTGCGCGTGTGCGTGCGCTCACATATACGCTTATCCTTTAGAGGCTGCAGAGGGAGCACACATTCAGTATAAATCACTGAGGCATCATAACAGGAGGACCCCCGAGGCTTACTTCTATGCAAACAGGAGTGCTTTGCGTTTTCTCCTGGGAGTCTCAATATCGAGGGCTCCTGGGGGAGCATTTATTCCACTGCAGTTGCAAATTTCTAAGCAGTGCTCTAAAAGCCTGGAAGAACTTTATGCTGATGTCGCCATAAGAATAAACTCATGATACGTTCCATGGGAAAAACTCACTTGGTCTAAACACTTCAGCCCATCCACTATTGGTAAAATAAATTAAAATTATGCTTTTTATTGACCCTGATGATATTTTCAGTGAATCACTAGAATGTCACCATCGTGGAATTGATTGACTGATTATGTGGTACCTAGGTCTCTCACTAGCATCATCTCAGGTGAAAAGGTTTGCCATGTGAACCAGTGAACAGATGATTGGTCACCCTAACGTCAGGTACAAATCTATGTGAACCTTGCTGTTTGGACAGACACTTGACACCTGCCCCACAGAGAGGAACCCCTTACTGTCCAGTGAGGTCATTATACTTAGGGGTCAGGGCTTCATTTTCAAAGTCCTGCTGAAATATTCTATCCCAACCTCCAGGAGCCAATCAGACTAGAGCATTAACTCATTTCCAGATGGAACAGATGAGTCAACAGCATCCAAAATGGGCTGATTGCTGGGAAGCTGGCAGTAACATTACCAAGTCGTGTTAAGATTAGTCTAAATCCGCGAGGTGCTCCTGAGGCTGAGAAACACATGGGGTATAGAAGAACAAGATGTATCCTTGAAGGAAGCACAACTTCCGTCGTAGATCAGGAGAGATTTAGCAAGCCTCCCAGCTCTTGACTCCCACTGTGAGACGGACAGCCTGCAGCAATGAACCCTCCCACCGGTTACATCTGGTGTCCAGAGCACCGCAGAACCCTCTTGTGGGGAAACATCGTTCCACTCCTTGCCCTCTTCCAATGCAGCCCATCTGCACTTAAGTAATAGGGGGAAGAAATGGGATTTGCAAGAGCATTTGCATGGCGTACCCTGGAAGTTTCTCCTCTATAGAAAGAAAGCCTGTTTTTCAGAAGTCCTTAAGCACCTATTCCCCGACCTGGGAAATAAAGAGCTTTCATGAGGGCTGCCTTCGTATATCTTTAAAAATAAGCCTACAAATGTAAAGTTACTTTTTAGCCTTTCTTTGCATAAAAGGATGTTGATAGATGGAAACAAGCAAACAAACAAAAGGCCAACAGGACAGTTTAATCTAGCTGCCCTGAAAAAAGTACAGTATGGTTAGAGAAAAGGTTTACGATTAAGATGTCATTTAAAAGTGGCAGGTTTAGTTACATGTAAAGAGCTTCTGTATCTTTGATGCCACAAAATCTCTCGGCACATGTTCTGCAAGACTGTGGGTCCACAAATATTTGTATGATCAAGAGGTTTACATGAATAAAAATGTTCTATTCCTATGAGTCTGAATAAAAGTTTGTGAGAATATTTTTTAAAAAGAGGTTTACATATACAACTCTTCGATGTGTGGAACAAAACAGCAAGTTTTTGTTCCACACGTCACCATCATTTACAATGGTAAATTGTAAGCAATATATCTTGAAAGATGCAACATTTGAATGGCTGTATCTCAAAGCTGATTGATTACGTGAGATGAAAGTGCTCAGGACTCTGATGTCCAACGGCCTGGGTTCAAATCTTGATGCGTCTCCTTGCCAATTATGTGACCTAGAACCAAATGCTTAACTCTGAATGGGCATATAAACAGAACCACCCACATTGAATTGTAAGCTTTATAAGGAGAAATTACCATATTTTGGGGACTATAAGATGTACCCCTCCCCCAAATTTGGGAGGAAAAATGATTGTTAATGCTGCTGTTGAGTTCTGTTTACATTGACATTGGTGAAATATTATGTTATTTATGTTATTAACTATTTTACCATATTTTTTGCTTCAAAATTTTTTTTTCCTATTTTCCTCCTCTAAAACCTAGGTGCGTCTTATGGTGTGAAAAATACGGTAACCCATTAGAACATGGTGGTTGGTTGATTCAGTTGTTAGCTTATGTGGGTCAATAGAGAAATAGGTACTAGAGGCAGGGTCCTGCCATAAAAAAATGTTTATTCCCTTAATGCCAAATAGCAAGAAACAGATACAGCAAGCTAGAGAGGGCTCTGTTACGACATTGCAAAATATCTGGCAAAACTGCAGTCTGAATTAACTTGGATGGCTAACCATGCACCTGGGCCAGGGACCAGAAAGAGCCAGAGTGATGGTGTACAGCGGCCACCACGGCTGCCCTGGGTAAGGTATTAAAAGCAAGAGGGGAGCTCAAACGAGAATTAAATGGTTCTGAAGCAGAAACTGAAGAGAATAGAAACATCCCAAAAATAAATAGGCTTACAAGTTCGGAAAAGCCAACTGCTCCTGGCCATGAACTATTAAGACATGAAATTGAAAAGAATTCTGAGTATGACAGTTCCAGGAAGACTTCTCAGTTTATAAACCAACACAGAGCTCAGAGCCTCAGGAGGTAAAGGGGGACACCAAAAAGGTTTGGCATTCCCACCTGACCCTATTGTTTAATAGTTCAAGATAGTCACCAATAAGTCATGAGGGAGGGGCCACATGACAAGGAAGCAAATGAGAACGTCAGACTTGAGGACTGTGTCTAGCAACAGACCTTGGGTGTGGTTATGAGCAGATGGAGCTGACAAAGCAAATAGAATAGAAGCTTACTATTTTTCTTTTGAGACAACTATACTGCCAAAGACATTATAAGCCTGAACTGAAAAACAAAAGCCTATGATTGTTCAAGCCTCCAACCCTAAAATTTCAGCTGCCCAACAGAATGAAAGTTCATGTCTTACTCAGATCAATATACAAGACAATGTAGGCATCTTCCTTGGTAAGTGCCCTTCCTATTTAGGGATCCAGGATCCTTCTGATGTCGAGCTCTGCTGTGTACAGGGCCTTGAAGTGCCCTTTCTTTAGACAGCAGGTTGGGAAAAGGGCTGGGGCGGGCCCAGAATGTGCCCACCAGAGCAGACTATGAACACTAGATAGTTCAACAAAAGGACACACTTCTCACCACTCACTTCAGATGTGGCCAAGGAGAATAATGGAAAGAAAGAGCATGCCAGATCCTCTGTATGTCCTCCCTGGAGAAGTGTCTGTTCAAGTCCTTTGCCCATTTTTTTAATGGGGTTGCTTGTCTTCTTACAGTGGAGTCGTGTAAGTTCTTTATACATTTTGGAGATTAAACCCTTGTCTGAGGTATCATTGGCAAATATGTTTTCCCATACAGTTGGTTCTCTTTTTATTTTAATACTGTTTTCTTTAGCCATGCAGAAGCTTTTTATATACCATATGATCTCACCTTTAACAGGAACCTAAACAACAAAACAAAGAAACAAGCAAAATATAGTCAAAGACACTGAAATAGAGGACAAGCTGGCAGTGACCAGAGGGGAGAGGGGAGGGAATTTCAGGGGAGAATGGGAAGGATTCACAGGAACAAATATAAAGGACACATGGACAAAAACTAGGGTGAGGGTGGAAATGGGAGGGAGGTAGGGAGGGATGGGCAGGTGGGCTGCAATGGGAGTAAAGGACAGAAAACTGTACTTGAACAATGATTACAATAAAATAAAAAGAAAGAAAGAGCATGCCAGAGATGAAGCCCAGATTCATGGAGGAAAATAGAAAGTTCTTTTTCTCCCCCAGATAACAGATTTAGGGACTAAGGGAAAACTTTCAGGCCCCTCAAGTAGAAGCCTCGTCATCCTACGCAGTTCGATTTCGTAACATTCTAAGAACGATGAGGCAACTCTTCCCTCTTCCTTTCCTTGCAGTTATTCTGCCCTTGGTCCCACATGGGATGTTCAGCGTATTAGTGAGAGGAGGCTGCCAAGCCAGGAAAGTCACATCCGTGCTTGACAGAGCAGACTGCACATCACTGAGGACACTTGGCTCAGTGACTGGATGCAACTCCAGACTAGTTCCTTTGGAGAAGAACAGTGTGTGCTCTCCGTGTGAGAGAAATAGATATTTGATAACCAGAAGTGAAGACTCTGACAAAGACGGCTGTACTCATCAAAGTACATTTCTTTTTCCCCTGGGTGTTGACCTAGAAACACTGCCCAGCCTTCCCCGCAGTGTAGGGTGGACATATGGCTGGAGTCTGCCTAGGGAACAGTGAGTGAAGGCCATTTAAAGGACTTCAACGATGAAAGAGTTAAAAAAGAGGTATGCCTTTCCCAGTCCTTGTTCCCGCCTACTGCCTGAATGAAGAAGGGCTCCAGGACCAAGTAGAGGACAGAAGCATGGGTTATGAGAGTCCTGGATCTCTCAAGGAAAAAGTCACCTACCGAGGAAAGACGCCTATGTCGGGCTGTGATCTGTGTAAGACACAAACGTTCATTGTATCGAGCAGCTGACATTTTAGAAATATCTATGACAACCATTAGCCTGTACCTGATGACACACGATAGATGCATGGCCTGCTTACTCCCTGTCCCAATTCACTCCCAACACACTGGCAGACAAATACACTGAGGATGCTGAGATATACGTAATCTCCTGTGGACCCAGTTACTGACTGGTCAAACAGATGCAAGGACTATATCCTATGACACCTTGCTTTATAGACCCTAATCACTGTCAACTGGCATGATTAACAATGTCAATGAGTATGTGGCATTTGGTGTAGGTCTCCAAGAACAGGATAAGTAAGAGGGGGAAAAAAACCCAGGAATATTAAATGGTATCAGTAGAAGTTGAGAGGTGGAAAAAGATAAGGCATATTGAGGAAGTGGTGAGTAATCCAGCTAGTAGTTTTGTATTTGTAAGAAGAGAAACTTGGGTTGCAGGCTGGCACTCAGTCTTCTGCACAGCTAAAGAAAACAGCAATAAAATGAAAAGGGAACCAACTGTATGGGAAAATACATTTGCAAATGATAACTCAGAAAAGGGTTTGATCTTCAAAATATATAAAGAGCTCACATGACTCCACTCCAGGGAGATAAACAACACAAAAAAATGGGCAAAGGACCTGAACAGACACTTCTCCATGGAGGACATACAGAGGGCCCAGAAACATATGAAAGGATTCTCAGCATCATTAGCCATCACAGAGATGCAAATTAAAACCACAATGAGATACCACTTCACACTGATCAGAATGGCCATCATAATCAAATCAACAAACAACAAGGGCTGGTGAGGTTGTGGAGAAAAGTATACTGTTGGTGGGAAGGCAGACTGGTGCAGCCACTGTGGAAAACAGTATGGAATTTCCTCAGAAAACTAAAAATGGATCTGCCTTGTGACCTAGCAATTCCACTGCTGGGATTGTACCCTAAGAATCCTGAAACACAAATTCCAAAGAACCTATTTACCCCAGTGTTCATAGCAGCACAAGTTACAATAGCCAAATGCTGGAAGCAACCTAAGTGACCAGCAGTAAATGAGTAGATTAAAAAAAAAAAACTATGGTACATTTAAACAATGGAATATTATGCAGCAGAAAGAAAGAAAGAAAGAAAGAAAGAAAGAAAGAAAGAAAGAAAGAAAGAAAGAAAGAAAGAAAGAACTCCTACCCTTTGTGACAGCTTGGATGGAACTGGAGAGCACTATGCTAAGTGAAATACGACAGGCAGTAAAAGATAAATACCAGATGATCTCACCTATAAGTGGAACCTAATCAACAAAACAAACTAGCAAGCAAAATATAAGCAGAGACACTGAAATAAAGAACTGACAGTAAGCAGAGGGGAGCAGGGAGAGGGGTAATGGGGGAGAATAGGGGAAGGGCCATCAAGGAACATGTATGAAGGACACATGGACAAAGCCAAAGGGGGTAGGTTTGAGGGTGGGAGGTGAGGATGGGTGGGGCTGGGGGGACATGGTGGGGTGAAAATGGAGATAACTATACTTGAACAATAAAAAAGAAAGAAGAGAAATTTGGAAAGAGAACACAGTCGGTGTGTGGAGTGGCTAATAAAACCTTAAGCGATGATATTAGAGCAAATATGTAAGAAAATACCATTAAAAGTTTATCAATGGGTGACATGGTCAAGTATCACCCTTCCCTCCATGCACCTGTCAGCATAGAAACCTCCTTACATAGAGCCAAATGCTTCGCTTTATATGTTTGTGTACTTTAACTACCATGGGCTATATGTCAAGGTGAATGAGCTAAAAACATGAAAATAACTAACAAAAATAACTGCATTCCTCTTTTAAAAGGTAGTGTTTAGGGAAAGAATTACAGGGAAAATGAAATAAAATAAAATCCAATTAGAGAACTTTTAAGAATATGATCTGAAGATCATCTTCTTAGAATTATTCTGACAAAGGGAAGATAAAAATGATGTTGTATGATTCATCTAGAAGAACTGGACTTGAAGTGGAAATGATTTTCGGTCCTTTACCTTGAGAAGAGTTGCTATGAGACTGAAAGCTGAGAGCTGGAGGAATAAATGCATGGAGCAATTTAGGAGCATTTTAGTAATGCAAAGTTCTCAGAAGGCACATCCCAAGTCGAGCAAACCTTGCTGAAGGAGGTGGGAAGCGTGACTGTAGGAAGAAAGTTTTCAGCTCTCTGTTTTTCTTAACTTAAACCCACATTTACTTCTGTGGTTGTTGTCATTTGACACATAATGGACTCTACCAAGAGAAGCCAATTAACATCAGTGGCCAGTAAACGGACTTCCAATGAAAGGGAAAAAAAGCTAAAAAGATTTTCATATACAAAGCCCATGGTCATTGGAATCCAATTAAAGAGTGAACATTTTTCTCAGGCAGTGTCCTTAGAATATTTTCAGCTCAAGGAAAAAGACATTCTTCAGAGACTCACCTTACTAACTCACTGCCATAGGTTACAAGGCTATAACACACATCAAAGTCCATACCCAACCCCTTCCAAAATGAAGGCCCTACCCACTCCCCCAAGTCATGTCCCAACACAAAGCCCAAAGGAGTCTCACTCCTTCTTTCCTTCTCTACTGCAACCTCCAAGGGTGGACTTCAGTTTTACAGAAGTCAGGGTAAGCCTACCTCCAATCCCAACAACAGAGTATAGAACATTGATATACCTATCAATCACCCAGTAGGATTCAAATCCTTTTTGTTCATGCTGGTGCAAACAAAGATTACACAGGAAATGTTAGACTGACCTGTATGAAATATGTGTCTGGATATTTGCATCAAACCCTTAGTCATCTAATGTTCAATTACCTTTATTTAGCTATGTGTCATACAAGGAGCTAGACTCTTTGTTATTTATTTTACTCACATGAGGTGGTTGATAGTCAAAAGAGTTTTAAGCCAAGAGATATTTATACTAAATAGAAGCAAGCCTTCACATGCACTCTTTTCATATACTTTTGGGTACAAAAGTGGTAAGAAAGGAGGTTACAGTTGGTTATTACAGACACTTCTGTCAAAATGTATAAAACACACTTCTGGGTTTGAATGATTTTGCCAAAGGGAGATGGAATTTTGCACTTCTATAGATAATGATCCACTTGAGGTTGCTTGTACCGTGTATATAACTTAAGAGCTAAAGTAAGTCCCTAGAGGAAAATTGTCTAATGGTTGTGTCTACTCAAATATCCAATTGAAAAAAGAGTTGATCAATCTTTTAAGATACCTACATCAAGTATATAAGACATAAGGAAGAATGTCTCAGTTATTAACTTTTCATTTGGATGTTTTGAAATGATAAGGACTAACCAATTAGGTAGTTTTTCTCCACTCTACTTAGATCAGCAGATTCTGTTCACTGGAATGAAGAAAAATGAATGAAAAGAGTGAGTGCTCTGTTTGTAAGTGGGAGCTGGGTTTTGACCTATAATGAACAATCATTGTTTCCCTGTAATAAACATGAATCACACTTTATTCATTCACTTAATTTTAGTTGTGCGCTATTTTTTGAGTCAATTATACATGTCAGACTCTGTGCTAGACACTAAGAGCTCAAAGATCAATTTTATTTGTGAATTCCACTATTCATTCAGTAAATATTTATTGAGTCAGATAGAAGAGACTATTCCAGACACTGAGTTAAGTATTGGGAGCACAGCAATGAGCAAAGCATTTACTCCTATGGTAGAGAGTTAGTAAGGCAGATGGACACTAAATACATAGGCACATACAAATTCTCACACACATGCACACACACACCAGTAAAATAAAGTAAAACTACTAATTACAATAAATGTCAAGAAGGAAGAGTACAGGTCTCATGATAGAACATAGTATATCACAGGGACTCTCTTAGATATGGGGGGATGTGGATATCAGAGAGGGCCTCTTTGAGGAGGTGACATGTAACCTGTAACCTAAAAACTAGGAATTAGCCAGGAAAAGAATTGGAAAGGGTTGACTAAGGAGAGAGACAAGTGTAGGTGTTGGAAGCAAGGAACTACCTGATGAGTTTGAGAAGGTAAATGAAGGTCAACATCCTGAACACCGGACGTCACTGACCCAGGCACAAGGGGTCCTGGATGAGACTGAAGAAGCAGCAGCAGGAAAAGGCCTCCGGACTTTGATCTGGGAGGTGGACTTCCTCCCCCATCTAACAGAAGCCATTGCAGTTTTGAGAGAATACCTGGGAAAGTTTGAGGGAAGAGTGTCCAAAATTTGTGTTTCTCAAAGATGAGACTCACAGCAGGAGTGTTTCCTCAAGTCTCTCTACAGCAGGAAAAAAACAAAATTTACATTTCTTAACCTGGCCATCCCAATTGCAACAGTTCTTATGCACACAAAATCCTGAACAAAATGCATTACAAATTTTGATTTTATAGTACAAAAACAAAACGCATCATGATTACGTATGGTGACTGAAATGGCAAAAAAGAAAAAAGAAAAAAGATGCCTTCATTTCCCTCTTCCTTTTACATAAAACCATAATTCATTCACTACCCTTAGAGAGCATTGGTACATATTCAATAAAGAGCACTGGAAGTCTAATAATAACTAAACCAATGACCTGAAAGGGATTCTAGAGTTACTCACGCAGTTAAAATTTACTACATCCCAAGCACTTTGCAAGTTAGTCAAGGTCCTACTTTCCTGGGGCTTCCATTCCAGCGATAGAGGCAAATGACAGGGAAGTAATACCTGAACAAGATCATCTCCAATTGCGGTAAGTGCTTTTAGTGAATAAAAAAGAGAGTAGCAGGCAAGATGGCAGAAGGGCAACTTCAGCTCACTTGTCCCTAAGGAAGTGACATTTGACGCAAAGCCTGAGTGACAAAATGTGTTGTGGTAATCCGGGCTCCACTTTCAGAGGATCAATTTTTAAATGTCTTTTTCACTAGGATAAGAAATTGAATGAGGTAATTATTTTAATGGCTGGTTTAAGGTTAGGAAAAAGTGTTCTGGCTTTGAAATCCAGTAAAGAAAACCAACAAATATAAATCACGGAGCCAAACAGTCCAAGAAACTTGAGTTGAAAATTACCAGTGATCTGAATACTGCCTTTCTCTTCCAGTCTCCAGGATTTTCATGAAGTTGGAAGGACAACCAGTATGGGAAGGACAGCTTTCCCGGGAAGCCAGTCCACACGCCAGGCTTGAGAATCGTCAACAGCACACGGGGGGACATTTTAGGCCACATTGGAAACAATCCCTTTTTTTTTAAAGATTTTATTTATTTATTTTTAGAGAGGGAAGGGAGGGAGAAAGAGAGAGAGAGAGAAACATCAATGTGCAGTTGCTGGGGGCCGTGGCCTGCAACCCAGGCATGTACCCTGACTGGGAATCGAACCTGCGACCCTTTGGTTCACAGCCCGCGTTCAATCCACTGAGCTACACCAGCCAGGGCGGAAACAATCCCATTTCATTGAAAACATTTTCTGTAATGTTTACAATTCTTCTAGAGCTATTTTGTTTCCTTCATTCTTTTGGTCTTTATCGTGGACTATCCTTGCCTTGAGTTTGCCATATCATTTTTGATTTCTAATTTCATTTCATGCTTCTCAATCTAAGTTTTAATCAAGTAAAACTATAGATACAAAGCAAACATTCATTTGAAGAAGGGCGAAGGGTATTGAAAGGTAGTTCCAAATGCTGGGGGCGTGGCTACATATCTGCTGAGTTACTGGCAGTTGTTTTTTGGAGCTCTTGCTTTTAGGTGCTGATACAGAAATGTATTTTTTAAATGTTTCTTTTGATTATGCTGGTGTCTGTAAAGTGCAGTAATCCTGCATAGTGTAGCCATAGGTAGCATTATGTGACAGTAAAGGACACTGTACCAGAAGGAGTGGACTTTTCTTCTTGGCCCCCCTCTGTCAGCATACAGCTGTACAACCTTGAACAAGTCACTTTAATCTCTCTCGGATTCTATGTTCTCACCTACAAATAAGGGGGTTGGGTCAAATCAATGGTATTTTTAGAAGTGGTACCCTTATTAAGTAAAATGATAGGTGAACAAAGTGCATTTTCTTTGGAAGGATTGTGAGGGTGTCCCATAGATCCACATACCTTCTTCCTTCCTTCACCTACTTGGAAGAACCCACAGAAGACAAATTGAAGATCACTTCCCTAGGCCTTAAATGCTACTTCAGCTCTAAAATGACAATTCAGTGACTTTATATAAGTACAAATAGGCAAAGTCTCCAAAATAATACTCCCCACAATCAACATTTTGTAGACTTACATCTACAAGAAGGTAAAAGTGTTCACTCATTATCTTGAATTACTAAGCTCCACTTTTGGTGAACAAACGTCTTAACTTACTATTATTCTTTTCTTAGCACCAACAACATCTCATAGGTTAGGCCATGATGCAACTTAGCCCTACCACCAACACTAACAACAGTAATGTAGTAACAGCGGAAGCTCACATTTATTCAGTTCTCACTGTGTGCTCATAAGCAAGATCTAAGCACATGACACCCACTCACTGAATCCTTATAAAAGTCCGTGAGAAAGAGACTATTATGATAGAAAAAGAAACCAAGGTAAGAGCCCAAAGTCCCAGTTAGCTGGCCAACCTGCAGTCTGGCTCCAGGGCTCAGGCGCTCCGACAGCTCACTGCAGAGCCCCTCCACAGCCGTCCCTTCACCCGTTAGGCTCTTTCCTGTGCCTTTAGTCTCTGCTGTGTTCTCCCACACTCAGCCTTCCTAAAAGGCCTCTCTGGACCCCTTTGCATCAGTGTATCTGAACATGTGTGTAGAGAACTGTGCCCTGGTTCAGTTCCCAGCCGCTACTGCACTGGGACTTTAAATATCCCTCCAAATCTCTTTTCAACAAGTTCCAAAGTTTGTTCAATAGTCAAGCACATGGTGCCAGTCCTCGTACCAGATTTATGGATTGACAATTCCATCGCACCTGCACTTCCTTCCATCTTCTTCCTGTGCTCTGGGAATCAACCAGTCATCTGACACAGTAATTATCCCTCCTGCTTCTCTATCTACCACCCCCCACTGCCGCTTCTCAGATTAGTGCTGAACTAAGGATGGCCCTACAGACAGCACTTACCACTCCTGTGTTGCACGTGGCGATCTACTTTTATCGATATAGAAAGGCTTTACATTCATCTAACTGCCTTCCCTCCACCCCTCCAAAATATCACATGCTCTCAGAGGACAGGGTTGTATCTGATTTTTCCCTATATTTCTACTGCCTAGGAAAATGTTGGTAATAATCACTTATTAATGGTGGAAGGATTCGACATGGAAAATTGGAGTGGGGAGTCTTGATCGTGTCGCTGCCTAGCTTTGTGATTGTAAGCAAGCCTTTTAAGGTTTAACAGCAGTAAACTTCATTTTCTCAGAGGAAATATGAGCATTCTAATATCTACCTTAATATCCTCAAAGAGCTGTTCCAAGGATAAATGTGAGAATGTGCAGGGTAGCCCATTACAAACCGCAGCATGACACACATTGTAGAATTATCGTCATCAGTTACAACTCACTCTTACTCTCCAGCAGTGTGGAATCTGAGGCTTTCAATGCAATGTGATCTAAGAGAGGGAAAGGTAATGATAGCTCACAAATGCTTATTAGAAAATGAAATAAAAATTGAGAAAACTTCACTGAGTTCCATTAACTTCAAAGGCCACGTGAATTTGTTGTACTCCCACCAGAGTCATGTGTAATGGCATTTTCGGGGAAGGAAGAAGAGATGACCTATGTGTTCTTTATGGATAAATGTGTCTTTCTCATCACCCTAACCATAAAGGACAATGTTTTTGGTTTTGTTCATTTGTTTTGATGATATTCTCTCTCTCCCTCCCCCACCCCCAGTCTCCCTCTCTCCCTCAATTATTTCCAAGGCTTCAGGCCAAAGTGCATGTAGAAATTATATCTTTAGCCTATTAGAACCACTACACTGAGCAGAGGTCATTGCTCCAATTGACCAGAAACTTCTTTAAGAAATTAAAGTAGGTATTGAAGTATAATCCTAACATTTTATCAGTGATTGGCTCTACAACATACTGTTCTGGAAACAACCGATAAACAAAACTTGAGCCCATCTCTGGGCTTTTAGAGAAACATTTTTTATCCTTTCTTACCCCACCCAGTCTATTCCCAAGGATTTCATGGTGCACTCTGACCCCGCAGGCCTCAGTGATGGTGAAAACTGATTCTGAACCAAGGTAAACAGGGTTCCTCCCCACGACAGAGAGCTCCGGTCTGCAGAAACCTAATGACGCTCTTGAAGCAGCATGTTCCTCTTCCACCCACACTCTATTGAAATGCTTTTGAGTCTTATTGTGTTGCAATTACACACTACAGAAAACTCAACCAACATCTATCTCAAGGACTGGGTCTACGACTCTTACTGAGACATTTCAATTCCATTTCCCTGCACATACTACCTCTAAATGCATCGGCGAGGGCCCTTCACAAGCATTTCCATTTCACATCTCAGAAAACTTAAAGTGATACAGGTTTCTGACTTAGCTAATGATGGATGTGCCTGGAAAGTCATTGTGAGCTGTTTAAATTGTTCTCTCTTTCCTTACTGTATTTTCAGTGTAACGTGTGGTTCGCACAAAATAATTTTGACAAAATACCTGTACTTGAAAGAACATGAAGTTCTCCACCAGTTCTCTATCAATATACCTTCTTTTTACTTTTTGAATCAACATTTTTAATTTTAGAGAGGTTAACTTTAGGGTTTTTTGTGCCTGTTAAAGACATAATTAGTGAAACCTGAAATACATTTTCTTATAAAAGTTTTAGCTTGTCTCTTAAGTCCTTCATTCACCTCGAGTTAATTTTTTTCACATGTGATGAAATAGGACAAGACCTTTTTTTTCTATCTAGGTAGCCATTTGTCTCAGGGCCTTTAATGTAATGGTTCACCCTTTCCCTCAAAATCTCAAGGCTCTCTCTGCCACAGCTCAGTCATTCCTAAATGCCAGCTCCTGAGCTCTCTTTTCTATTTCATTAGTTAATATGCTTATTTCTATGTTAATACCACATTGTCTTATTTATAATAACTTTATGATTTTATCATTTAGTTATTATAGCTTTTTACCCAATCTCCCTACCTTAATTTCAGAAACATTCGGCTATACTTGGTTTTTGACCTCTACCATATAAACTTTAGAATTAACTCAGGATTTTGATGGCCAATGTACTGTATTTGTAGATAAATTTGTGGAGAACTGATACATCTTGACTAGTTAATCTTCCTAGCTATACACATGGTATAGCTTTCTTTTTAATGTTTTATGTTCTTAATGTTTTTCAATAGAGGTATCTAATTGTCTCTACAGACCTCTGACAATTTATTAAATTTACCCCCAAATACATTATAGTTTTTGTTACTACTGTGAAAAGTATATATAACAATAAATTAAAGTATATATAATTTTATATGTATTTATTTGTGTTCTATATTTGTTGCTATAAAAAGACAGATTTTGTTTTTGTATATTGATTAACTAGAACTTGTAAATATTCTAATTGGACTCAATGTCACAAAGATAATAAGGGAAGTTCTTACCTGAGAATGTTTTTAAATATTTTTTTATTGTAAATTCCAGCTGACATACAACATTACATTAGTTTCAAGTGCACCATATAGTGATTAGACATCTGTACAACTTATGAAGTGATCATCCGTAAGTCTACTACCCATTTGACACCACACAGAGTTATTACAATATCATTGACAAAATTCCCTATGCTGTACATTACATCCCTATGAGTGTTTTCATAACTGGCAATTTGCCCCTCTTAATCCCTCCCCCTTTTCCACCTGTCCCTCCAACTCCCCTCCCATTTGGCAACCATCAAAATGTTTTCTGTATCTCTGAGTTTGTTTGTTTTTTGGATTCCACATATATGTGAGATTATGATTATTTATCTTTCTATGTCTAATGCATTTCATTTAGCCTAATACTCCCTTGGCCCATCCATGCTGCTGCAGATGGCAACATTTCATTCCTTCCCATGGCTGAATAATATTCCATTGTGTGCATGTCCCACCTCTCCTCTATCTATGTGTCTGTCAATGAACACACCGGTTGCTTCCATGTCTTGGCTACAGGTAATAGTGCAATAAACATAGGATGCACATGTCTTTTCCAATTAGTATTTGGGTTGTTGTAGGATATATATACCCAGAAGTACAATTGCTGGGTCCTTCTTTGTCTTATTTTATAACCTTTGTTTTAAAGTCTATTCTGTCTGATACAAGTATTGCTACCTCAGCTCTTTTTCCATTTCCATTTCCATGAAATATCTTTTTCCATCTCTGTACTTTCTGTCTGTATGTGTCTTTTGATCTGAAGTGGGTCTCTTGTATGCAGCAAGTGTATGGGTCTTATTTTCTTAGCCAGCATTTCTTTTTATTGAAGCATTTAATATATTTACATTTAAAGTAATTATTGGTGACTATATAATTATTGTCATTTTATTTTTCATATTTTTAATCTTTTTTTTCTTCTTCTTAAATAAGTCCCTTTAACATTTCTTATAATACTGGTTTAGTAGTGATAAACTTCAGCTTTTTCTTGTCTGGGATCTAAGAATGTTATTAGCTGGGTGTATCAAGTCTGTCTAAATTGTTCAAGGTAAAAGAACAAAACAAACAGAAATCCTTGAGTTTTTTTTTATTTTATGGGACACAGCTGCTAAAGCTTACCTAAGCTGATAAAACTTAATCTCATAGGCTTTCTATCTGCTTGACTAACAAAATATAAAAGCTGAGTTACATGAAACCTAAATGGCTTTCTCTGAGTGAACTTATATCACATAACAAATAACATAGTTAGCAACCATCTATCACTCCAAAAATCAAAATACATTTCAGCAAAGAAAAAGGATCTTTTAGAAGTTCCATCCTTGGCTCAGAGTCCTTCCAGTGAGGGATGATGCTGTGTTTATTTATGCCCATTTTTAGTTTTATTCTTTGCTATTTGTTAGGAAGACTTGGAGTGGCCGAGATCTATGATTCATTTGGATCTGCACTGGCAATTCAGCTCCTCGTAATGCTGCTATCTACAAAGCAGATGGCAGCTGTAGCCTAATATTTCGGAATGAATTACAGATACTGTGTGATCTCACCTTTAACTGGACCCTAATCAACAAAAGAAAAAGCAAGCAAAATATAACCAGAGACACTGAAATTAAGAACAATCTGACAGTAACCAGAGGGGAGGTGGCAGGGGATAATGGAGGGAAAGGTTTTCAGGAACTACTATAAAGGACACATGGACAAAACCAAGGCGGGAGATGGAAGCAAGGGTGGGAGGTGGGCTTGGCTGGTGGTGGGGGAGCGGTGGGGAGTAAATGCAGACAACTGTAACTGAACAACAATAAAATAACTTAAAAAACTAAAAAAGAGAAAATGGTCAAGCTTTGGAAGAGTTGCACATTTCAAAAACAGAAAATCAGGTATATGGTCAAACAACAGAAAAAAAACAGAAAGGATATAACACCAAATAGACTCGAAGGACAGCATGGTGACGGGGAAAATGGATCAAAGGACAAAGAGTAAAGGAAAAGAATAAAAGAATTTAAGAGAAAATCATAAAATATAGAGTATGGGTAAGAGGTATCTTTTGTATACATGAATGGACACCTAAAGAAGCAAATCAAAGCAATGTAGTAAAACCATTACTTAAAATTAGAAATCAAGATATTTCAGTCCGTATATTCAAAAGACATGCCATAGACTGGTATGGTGGGAAAACTGACCTAAAATGGTCAACAGAGAGACATGTCTTAATAAAGTCATTGAAATTTAAGTCTGTGAAAAAGAAAACCTGCAGGCACTCAGCCAAAAAGTCCAAATCACTAATAAGAGAAAGAAAATCAGACTGTCATCTAACTTCTTGACAGCAACATTGCACATTTTAAAAAAAAAAAAATGGAGCAATCTTTTAAAAATACTTGAGAAAAAAAATGAGCCAAGAATTTTCTATACAACCAAACTTTCCATATAAGGACACAGAAAAAAAAAATAGAAACATTTAAAACTTAAAAAAAAAAGTATCTGCATAACCCTCTTCTGATAAAAGAAACTCCAGACATCGAGAGAGAGAGAAGAGAGAGAGAAAGGACCATTCTCAGGTGATCTGAAAATGTGGACATTAAATGTATTTAATGATAGGTTTAACACTAAAAATTTGAGTTAGGGAGTGACCAAATGGGAGTATCTAAATATTATAAACTCTAGTAGTATATTTAAAAATACAAGCAATAAAAATAAGATGAGAAAGGGAGAGTTGTAGAAATTACTAGCTTAAAATTACCTCTTAGGTATTAGCAGAGTAAACTGGTATCATTTGATTCTAACAAAGTACTAGCAGCATAAGTTTATTTAACGATACAAAGTTTAACACTAAAAAACAAAATAATCCTAGTGGCTAAAATTGAAGAGAAGCTGAGGAAGGTTAGGGTACTAGCTAACTTCACTATTGCTCATAGGAAGAAACAATTTCTAAATGAAGAACTGACTGAATATATATAAGTTGAACAACCAGCACAAAAATACAAAATCACTAAAACCAAAAGAAAGTAAACAAATAAATTAAAATGTCAAAGAAAAGGGACTATTTAATATGTGGGAAATATAAAGGAATGCAATAGAACTTGAATCAAACTCAGTGATTCTATCCATAAATAAAAATTGGCTTAACTCACTTGTTAATATTCTTAGATTGATAAAGTAATATCTAATTGTGGATGACACAAGAGAGATACATAAAGCAAAGATAATCAGATATTAAAAATGAATAATGGGAAGAGATACATTAAGTGAAAATAAAAAGAAACTAAGCACCATGATTTTGATGTTTGATGGTAAAATTCAATCCACAAAAAAGATGAAATGAATAGAAAACTTTGTAACACAAAAACTGTAATGTACAATGGAGATAAAGCAAATATGAATATTTATGGAGCAGATGACAGGTCACAAGTTTTCATTAAACAGAAATTAAAGTATATAAGAAAAGAAATAGACACAAGCAGATAATATTTTACCTGCTATCATAGCAACAGCAAGTAAACCTTAATATGAACTATGCATGGAATATTTAAGAAAACTGAAATTATATTAAGCTACAAAGAAAACTTCAGTAAGTTCCAAAAGTAATTGAAATAATGAGCAATATTCTGTGATCCCAAAAGGAAGAAATGTTCATTAGTAACAAAACAAAAAGTGTCCCTTAAACCTGAAAATTAAACTGCTCATTAAAATCTTGAAGAAAAGGGAAAATAAAATATGAAATCACTGAAATTTTAGTAAATAAGGATGATAAAAGCAAGATATATTAGAATCTATGGTACATAACTAAAGCAGAGTTTTTGAGAAAATTACTTGCATTCATTACCTACATCATGAAATAAACATAAATAAATTAAGTATCAACCCAAAAGCTAGAGAAAGAACTACAAAGTTAACTTACTGAAAGCAAAAGGAGGGACTTAAAAAGCTAAAATTATAATGAGTTAGAAAGTAGAAAACCAGAAGAAACACTTTTTAAAAATTTAAGTTAGCTTGGAGATGGGGGGCGGGGATTGATGCAATAGAGAAGCCACTAGCTGATCTACACTTTCTAAAAGAAAGATAAATACAGAAAATAAATTATAAGGTGGAAGTAAACCAGAGACTCTTAAAAAAAAAGTCAGAAACCACTTTGCCTAACTCAATGCACTAAATTTGGAAACCTAAATGAAATGGTAATATGATCAGATTTATATACCAAAAATGAGTGCAGAAGAAGAGATAAAAAGTCCAAGAAGACCAAACTCCCACAGAAGAACTAAAAATTCCAGGACACTTCCCTCTACAGGAGCCACCAGGTACAGATGGCTTCAAGAGGGATTTCTACCAAAATTTTAAAGTTCAAATAATCCTAGGGTTACTTAAAATGTCCAGAGCACAGAAAAGCAAAGGAACATTCCAACCTAGTTTTGTGAGGCATGTGTAACACTGATAACTTGTAAAGACTACACAAGGAGAAAATTTTACAACAAACTTTCTTATGAATGTTGATACAAAAATGATGATAACATTCATCCTTAATAAAAACACCTAATAACAGAAATCTATAGAAACTCTTGTGACATGAATATATAGGAACAAAAAAATGGTACCCATTATTTGTGACTATTTTTACAAGGTATTAGAAGTTATCATTCAACTCTATTAAATTTAAAAATACATTTTGATGTTTAGGGACAGAAAGGAAGAAGTAAAACAGTCTCTATTTGTGGATAATATGATTGTGTATTAGGAAACCCCCAAATTAATAGAAAAACTAAACAATAAGAAAATTTAGTAAAGTAGTTGCCTATAAAAATAACACACAAATATCAATTATTACATACATACACATATGTATATTATATTTTTATAAAATACCCAACTGTGTGTGTGTGTGTGTGTGTGTGTGTGTATAATATATATAAAATACCTAGGCATAATCTTTAAAATGCATGCAAAATATACCATATAAGGATACTTGAAAAGACATTTCAAAAATGTCTGAACCAATGAAAAGGCATGCCTTGTCTTGGATAGGAAGATGCAACACAATAAAGATATTAATGATCCTTAAGTCAATTTATATTTAACATGATCCCCACAAAATTACTGAACACTTTTTATGAAGTTGATTCTAAAGATCACATAGCAAAAAAATGAAGAATCTGTATAATCCTAAAAAATTAAAAGGCAGTATTGAAGATATACGTGGGAAATAAATGTCCCATTAATTAAGACACAGTTTGAAGCTGCTATAAATAAAACCGTGTAATATTGATTCATAGATAAATTTCAGCAGATAATTAAAATTTGATAAAAAGACTTAAGTTTATAAAGAAATTTCATATATGATTAAGGATACATCTTAAATCACTTGAGAAAATATTCACTTTTTTTAAGTGGTGTTGGAAAACAGAAAAGCCATCTGGAAAAATATAAAAGTCAATCAAAAGTTAGTCTACACAGAGCTCTTAAAAATCAAGGGAAAAAAGTCTGAAAGTCTTACAACCTATTCTGTTGTAGAAACTGTGGAGAAACACACACGGTTATATACATGGTTGGTGGGGAACACCACGACACCGAAATCATTGACAGTAAATTCTCTAATATCTAACAAAGTTAGGAATGCCTGTACTCTTGAACCCAGTGATCCTACTCCTAGGAATCTATCACAGACTGAGAAAAATACAGAATGACTTATTCACAAAGTTATGTATTATAGCCTCTTTATTGTTGGACAAGATTGGGGAAAAAGCCTACATGCACATCAGTAAGGGTTTCCAACCAATGGAATATAAACTAATCATGGAAAGTAATAAGATCTTTATATACATGCACATAGTAACCTTCAAAACAATATGCAGAATGTTATATGCAATATAATATCTTACTTTTGTATGTGGGGTGGGGATATGACTACATAAAAATATACACACATACTTATATCCATGATATATAGCCAATCTTAATTCACATTTGACATTCTAGTGAGCATCCAGTAGAGGGGCTAGTAATGAAAGGTAGATTCTTTGACTATACCTACTTATAAAGTTTTGACTTTGGGAACAAATATTTTACATATTAAAAATAAAAAATATATAAAAATGGAAAGCAAGTTAAGAAGAATGATTCTTACTCTATATCAAGTTGGTGACATAACCTCAGAAAGGAGGGTTATTTCAAGTGTTGGCAGAACACAGTGTTTTGATTTTCCATTCTCAGTGAGATATAATTGAAAAACAAATAGAGCTACACACTTAGAAATCCTCAACTATTTTGAATGGTCTACTTATTAGCAGAAACACTGGTATTGTTATTTTAAAACTGTTTTTACACAATGTAAGATAATCAAATGGGTAATTATGTTTTTAGAAACCAAGATTTGAATTAGAAATATTAGTACAAAATAATATATATATTTTTTCTTCCAAAGGGGTCTATGTCCTAATTTAACCCACTAGAAACACAAAGAAGCAATAGTAACTCTAAAGTCGTGAACACACAAAGTGCCAAGATTGATTTTTAAATACCAATTTCTCTGAAATAAAGGAGTGCTCCTTGTAGAAATGGTTGGTTCCGGCTCTGGGGCAGGACATTTACAATATGAGGTTGGGAGATGTCACTGTGCTCTTCAGCAAGGAGGCATCAAAGACTAATGGCTTATATCCAAGTGACACGCAAGTTGACATGAAGGAACGTTCATTAGTCAAAGATGGGAAAACTTGAACATCTAAAAAGGATAATAAATCAATTGATTGATACATACTGAATAAGCAAGAACCTATAAGCTCATAATGCAACTAAAGAAATTCTCCCTGGGTATCACTGGATGGAGCTAGGGCATCTGTTCCCCTTGGTGTTGCTGTTCTGAAGGACAAGCACTCCACTGTTTTCCACTACTGAACATCTCAAAAAGCTACTTTATATTTCTTTTCTTTACTTTTCCCTACCTATTTTCTCTTTCATACGTTATGCTTTCATTTAACACATTTACACTCTCTTTATGTTCCTCCTACCTTTTCACTAAAAATATTCTCTTTAGGGACAACAAGAATCCCCTTATTAACAAATCCCTTTCTTCTTACTCCTGCACACCTCTCCATAGTATTTGGTATGATTCACTATCCTTTTTCTTTTGAAAGCTAACCCTTCCTTGGGATCAGAGACTTTGTACTTCTACTTCTCAGACAACTACCTTAACCATGCTGGGATTCTCTTTTACTTGTAATTCCTACAGGTCAGCTTTTTCTTTTTCTGTTAAATTGTTGTTCAAGTACGATTGTCTCCATCTCCATCCCCCTCCCACTCTCCCCCCACCCCGCCCATCCCCACCCTCGAACCTACCCTCCTTTGTCCATGTGTCCTTTATACATGTTCCTTGATAACCCTTCCCCTTCTTTCCCACATTGCCCTCACCTTTGGTCACTGTCAGTTTGTTCTTTATTTCAATGTCTCTGGTTATATTTTGTTTGCTTATTCGTTCTGTTGATTACATTCCACTTATAGGTGAGATCATCTGGTATGTCTCTCTCACCACCTGGCTTATTTCACTTAGCATGATTCTCTCCAGATCCATCCATGCTGTCACAAAGGGTAGGAGTTCCTTCTTTCTTTCTGCTGCATAGTATTCCATTGTGTAAGCATAGCACAGTTTATTGATCCACTCATTTACTGATGGGCATCTAGGTAGCATCTAACACTTGGCTATTGTAAATTGTGCTGGTATGAATATTGGGGTGCATGGATTCTTTTGAATTGGTCTTTCTGGATTCTTAGGGTATAATCCCAACAGGGGAATTGCCGGGTCAAAAGGCAGTTCCATTTTTAGCTTTCTGAGGAAATTCCATATGGTTTTCCACAGTGGCTACAGGTCAGCTTTTTAAAGAAGTTTTTTCTTAGTCTTTGGACACCTCTTTCTCCACTTCCTGCTTATCACATTTATTTCATACTTTTATCTGTGGAGATGACTCAAATCTTTTTCAGATTTTATCCACATCTCTTTTCTGAGTTCCAGCTTCCTGCTGAACAGTCTTCAGTATATCCTCCTAGTCCCTTAAGCCCAACTTGCATAAGGAAAAATTCATCAGAGTCCCCAACACCTGGTCTTTCTCCTGTCTTCCTAATTCTTATCTGTAGCATTGCCATCTTTCCAAGAGCACAGATTTTGAAACCTTCTTCATCCCCGCACTCCACACCGCACCCACATTGAATTAAGTGCTTGTTCAGGCTCTGCTATCCCCAGAGGCTAAGGTGGACCCAGTTGTAGTCTCACCTGAACATGGTATTAAACTTGTCCTGATCACATTTGGAGATACAAGAGAAGCCTTTTCCTCATCATGTGTATGCAGTAACCCTCCCTTATCATCATAACATGTTTGGTGCACTGTATTTTCCAGCAATAAATTCATAATGGACCTTAGAATCTGTGCCAATGATGAGTGGTAAATATTTAAACAAGTTAAAACTGATTCTCTGTTTTGGTATAAAGTGAAAGATAAAACTGAAAGTGTGCTTTTAACATCTTTCAATTTGATCAAATGAAAACACAGGTAATACAAAAATAAGAATATTTAATGGTTTAAAATGCCTCCAGAATCATCCAAAGAGAAATTTCATTCTTATTCATTGGATTAGGAGCCCACAGGGAAAAGTCAATGCCAATGAAGAGATTGAAACACTTATAGATCATAAGGGCATATGACCATGATCCTAATATGACAATTACAACTTTAAACCAGAAATGAAAATAGACATATTAACTTCATATTTACTTCAAACCCAAACATCTATCCACTTTTAAAATTAAGAGCTGTCATCATAGGAAAATATCCAAGCAGTACTAATACTGTGACATAAGTTATTTTTCAAAGATGTGTGAACTGTGGTCATCTACCATAGAGGTTGATAAACCTCTTCCAAAACCACACTGTCTTGCTGCCAGACCCAAAGGACCAACATATGAAATAATCTTAGGTTTTTAGAGTTATTTGTAACAGAGTGCACTTTTAGGTAGGATAAGTACATAATAAATATAGTGTGGCTAGCATGTAAATGTCAAGAATGAATCAGTTTATACTTGCAAGTAAAAACCATGGATTAATATTCACTTAGAAATCATAGCCATTAGAAAGTAATAGAGATACAACTGATTTCACAGAAATATAAAGGACCATAAGAGACTACTATGAACAATTACATGAAAACAAATTAGACAACCTAAAAATGGATAAATTTCTAGAAACATACAACCTACCAAAACTGAATCATGAATAAAAGACAATCCAAGCAAATCAAATACTAGTAAGTAATCAAAACTATCCCAACAAGAAACTACAAAAAGACAGTTTCACTGGCAAACTCTACCAATGTTTAAGGAAAATTAATACCAATCCTTTACAAACTCTTCTAAAAATTAGAAGAGGAAACATTTCCAAATTCATTTTTATGAGACCAGCTTTATCCTGACACCAAAACCAGACAAAGACACTACAAAAGAAGAAAATTAGGTGAATAACCCTTGGGTCAACATCCCTTATGAACATAGATGCAAATACTCAAAAAATATCACCAAACTAAATTCAACAATACATTAAAAGGACCATGCACCATGATCAAGTGGGAATTATTCCAGGGATGCAAGGACAGTTTAACATTTACAAACCAATCGATATGATATTCCACATTAACAAAATAAGAGATAAAATTATGTGATTATCTTAATAGATGAAGAAAAATATTTGACATAAACATCCATTTATGATTTTAAAAACTCAACAAAGTGGTATAGAGCATATACCTCAACAAAATAAAGACCACATATGACAAGCACACTGCTAAGATCATACTCAATAGTGAAAAGTTGAAACCTTTTTCTGTAAGATCAGGAATAAAACAAGGATGACCCCTCTCACCACTTTATTCAACATAGTATTGGGAGTCCTAGCCAAAGCAATTAAGCAAGAAAAAGAAATAAAAGGTATACAAACCAGAAAGGAAGAAGTAAAGCTATCATTATATCACATTTGCAGGTTACATAATATTAGGTACAAATACCCTAAAATTTCCACCAAAAAAAAAACCTTGTTAGAACTGATAAACAAATTCTGTAAAGTTGCAAGATATCAAGTCAATATACAAAAATCAGTTGAGTTTCTATACACTAATAAAGAACTATCAGAAAGAGAAATTAAGAAAATAATCCTGTTTAAATTGTATCAAAGAGAATAAAATACTTAGGAATAAATATAATCAAGGAGATGATAGACCTGTACACTGAAAACTGTAGACATTGATTAAAAAAACAAAGAAGACACAAATAAATGGAAACATACTTTATGTCTATGAATTAGAAAATTTAATGTCATTAAAATGCCCATCTATCCGAAGCAATCTACACATTCAATGCAATCCTTATCAAATTCCAAGGACATTTTTCACAGAAATAGAACGAACAATACTGAAAGTAATCTAGAACCACAAAAGACCCTGAGCAGCCAAAGCAAACTTAGAAAGAAGAACAATGCTAGAGGCATCATTCTCAGGGAGGCATAACCCTCAGAATCAATAGTTTTGATCACTATTACAAAGCTATAGTAATCAAAACACTATAGTATTGATATAAACACACACACATACATCAATGACAGAATAGGGATTCCCAAAATAAACCTAAATATATAGTCGATTAATGTCCAACAAAGGAGTCTGGAATATATGGAAAAGGACAGTCTCCTTAATAAATGATATTGGGAAAACTGAACAGTCTTATGCAAAAAAATGAAACTAGACCATTATCTAATACAATACACAAAACTCACTCAAAATTCATTAAAGTCTAGATTATAAGACTCCTAGAAGAAAACACAGGCAGTGAGTTCCTTGACACTGGTGTTGGCAATGACTTTTTAAGTTTGACATCAAAAGCAAAAATGAGCAAGTGAAACTACATCAAACTAAAAGCTCTGCACAGCAAAGAAAACCATCAATGAAATGAAAAGGCAACCTATCGAACTGGAGAAAATATTAGCAAATCATATATCTGATAAGAGGTTAATATTTAAAATGTATCAAAAACTTATACAATTCAATAGCAAAAAAATTAAAACCCAAAACATTTGGATGAGAAAATAGGCAGAGAACCTGAATACATATTTTTCCAAAGAAGGAATACAAATGGCCAACAGGTATATGTAAAGGTGATCAATATCACTAATCATGAGAGAGCCGCAAATCAAAACCACCATGAGAAATCACACAAACCTGTTAGAATGTCTATTATATATAAAAAGAAAAGACTAGAAGTAGAGGTGTTAGCAAGGATGTGCAGCAAAAGAAACCCTTGTGCACTGTTGATGGGAATATAAATTGGTGCAGCCACAATTGAAAACAGTGTGAATGCTACTCAAAAACTTAAAAATAGAACTACCATATGATCCAACAATTCTACTTCTGGGTATTTATCGAAAGAAAACAAAAACACTAATTCAAAGAGATATATGCACTCCCATGTTCATTGCAGCATTATTTACATTAGCCAATGCCTAAAAGCAACCTAAGTGTCTATCAAGGAATAGATAAAGAAAACATACAATGGAATATTTTTCAGCCACAAAAAAAGGAAATCCAGCCATTTGCAATAACAGATGAACCTTGGGAGTATTATGCTAAGTAACAAAAGCCAACAGAGAAAAGCAAATACCACATGATCTCACTTATATATGAAGTCTGAAAAGCAGCACAAAACAAAATGAACCTCTAAACACACACAGAACAGATTGGCGGTTGAGACAGGCAGGGGTTGGGTTGGGCAGATGAAATAGGTGAAGGTGGTCAGAAGGTACAAATTTCTGCTTATAAAATAAATATGTCTGGTCATATATGTATATCTTGGTGATTGTAATTAATACTACTTCATTGCATATTCGAAAGGTGCTAAAGTTCTTATCACAGGAAAAAATGGTAACTATTTATGGTGGTTGTTGTTCACTAGACTTACTGTAGTGATCCCTTTGCAATATATATGTATATTGAATCATTGGGTTGTTCACCTGAAACTAATATAATGTTATAAGCCAATTGTATCCCAATTTAAAAAAAGAAGCTGACAGAGGAAGATCAACTAGACATGACTGATGCAGGTACAGGGCAGGCTTGCTTTTGCTTGCGTTAACTTGTATACTGATATTACTTTACTTCTAGACAGTAAATTCCCTGAGGACAGGTCTGCCTCTTACACATCTCTTTTCTCATATCCTTCAGTCTCATGCAGAACCCTAGAGATACTCACAGCGGCACTCAGTAAATAACTACTAAGTTGACTTAAACCAATCCCTAGCTAACACAGACTTGAAGCTGGCCATCCCCCTTCATCATTGGATTCTGATGGCCCTTGCTAAAACCAAGGAGCATCATTTCAATGCCAACTGTGGACAAGTAGCTGTGATTAAGGCAGATAAGCCAAGTGGGTGACTTGATTATCCCTGGGTAGCATGTGTGACTTAATATTAAGATCTTTTAGAATTAAACTGTCAAAATATTATTCTGGTTGCATTTTAAATCAGGCTCATGGTTCATTGTGAATAACATAGGGCAAACATAAAAATAATGTGGTATATGAAAATGTAAGAAAAGCCTGATTAACCTCCTACACGGGATTAATTCTTTGGTTGGAATTATGCCTTTTCCTCAGGAGCGATTTTATATTGCATAGATCCTAACTGTTTACAGGCTTATTCCTCTCGAGGGCTTTAGAGCTCGTGGGTTAGCAAACTTCATAAAATAATGCTACTAATTGCTTTTGATTTTAAGGAGAAACCTTGGTTTGAATGTCTTGTTTTTTACATTTTCCAATAGAACTCGCCCAAGTGCTTTCATGATTGATGGGGTTGTGTGTATGTTTTGTGTGTAACATCTTTATTGATATATGATCCACATAGCACATATACATAATTTACCCATTGAAAGTGTGTAATAAATTGGGTTTTAGTCCAAAAGATATGTTGATTTATTTTCAAAGGCAGCAATAATAATGACAGTTTGGTTAATTTCTCCCTTCTTTTGGCTTCAAATTTTCTCCTCTATGGATTATAGTTTCATATTCCCAAGATTCATCAGAACACTAAACAAAACAGTTTTAAGAATCAATCAACTGGCATCTGCCATTGAGTACTTAAGGTCTCAGAACTGGAAACAACCAATGGAATATAAACTAGTAACACTCTTTGCTACCTGTATTCTCGTGCAATTAATGAAATGTAGAAGGTATAGAAGATAACCCAGCATTATACTGCATGCATTAAAGAAGTTAAATAAATCTTGGCTTCCCTGCTTTTATCTCTATCCAATTCTGCAAGGTACAATGAAGAGGTTACGAGCAGAGTTCTTGAGATATGAATGGTTCGAACAAAAGCACTTCTGGAAACTTATGAATGGACTCCAGCAATACCACTGAAGCAACTTCAGTGAGTAAAGGGATATTCATTCACTCCCCCAACCCACCTGCTTCCCCAGCTGTTCTGATGCCCCCTTTGGGCACAGCACACATTTTTCAAAGGGTAAAAGTCTGGAAAGGGACTATAAAGGGAGGAGGTCCTTCTCTCCAAGTCTGAGAAACCTTTGGATGGACCACAGTCTGAATTCATCAACTGACTTTCAAATTTTTTTAACTCTTCCAAGTAAAAAAAATCGGCAAAGAATTTACATTAAGTTTCACACACACAAAAAAATCAAAGAAACATGAAAAGTCAATAAAAGCCCTGCTGGAATCATCGTGTTATTTGTAAGTGTTTACTCACATTTTTTTCCTGAAATATTGACAATAAATAACCCAAAATGAGAATGCTCAGTCTTCTGGAAAATGACTGTTTAAATATAAAATGAATTTATCACCTGAAAACAGCCTGCTATGTGGTAGAAGAGGCAAAATATCCTGTTCAGTGCGGCAACCTGTTTTTCTCTTAGGGGAGCAAGCTTATTCCCCTTCCATGCTTACAAGTAAGAGAACTTTCTGTTGCCCAACTCTGTTCCCCACAGGCAGGGCCTCCCAACGCTCAACGAGACCCAGATCAACAACCCTCTGGCCAAACTAGGTAGTGGGAATATTCTGCTGGTCGAATTAAGCTTTTCAAGTGAATAAATAGTTTTGTTTTGTTTCTTTTTTTTTTTTTCTCTGAAAGAGAAAGGGAGTCAAAAGAGAGTACTTTGGCTTTACTGAGAAATCCACAAATATTTCTCAGAATTTGTTAGCATGCACGGTGCCTGCAAAACAGAATTCGTTCCTTAGAAATTGGACGGACTCACTGAACAGGCAATTGACATTGTTTCCCCTAACATCGCTCTTGCCTTCCAGCGATAGCAAACTTTGTTCCTGCAAAAACAGAGACCCCACAAGGAATGATCTAAGTTGAACACGTTTGCTTCTGGTTTCCATCTATATTTTTCCAGCAGGAGCCCTCCAGCAGGACTGAACAAAGAGGTGCATTCGGAGTCAACACAGAGGGCAGATTTTGTGTTTTCTGTAGCCAAAACACACCCAAGGATTAGGTGCTAGAATGGAAAAGGAGTTTCCTCCACTTCCTGATTACTTTCACAGGCCTTCTTATTACCTGTAATTTTCCTCTCGTAAAACACACACACACAAACTCATTAAGGGAAGTTATTGCGTTCTTTATTTATACTTTATAATAATCTTTATTTCTTGGTTTTCACAGGAAGAGATGACTGCATGAAGTGCTTGGGACTCACCCCTGCAGGGTACAGGGAAGAACTGGAAACCGTGGGTCGACTAAGCATGGCAAGAATAAAATTAGCTTTCAAGCATATGACTACCAGGAAACTTATAAGCTACCAGAATCAAGATATCATGGGTTGTCATCAGGGAGTAAATCAAGCAATAAATCTTTTCAAATGGACTCAAGATAGAAAATACGTCCTCTGCTCACAAATGTGGGGTGGCGACCCAGTAGGGTTTTCTGTTCCTATAATCACGAAACCCCACTTGCCAATACTAACATTTGAGTAACCACAAGACTGGGGTAAATTCCATCCTTCTGATTGCTTTGGATGGCACAAATGCCTGGGTTTGCGCAGGTCTGTGAGAACAGGACATCATTATAATGAGTCACAGATAAAGCCCTGACTGCAGTTGACAACATCAGTAATGCACGGGTGACAGGACTATCTGTCTTCTGTGTTTCTCTTTTCTGTGTGTCTATGCAGGTGCAAACAGCCTGTGGAGGTGGCTGACTTTTCAAAGGTTAGTGTCACCAAGCCTGAGATAAAATAAGAATGATAAAGCTAACACTCGCCTTCTGCTTCCCCACTCTCAAACACTGATCTGTGAAACATAGGAATTTCTACATTTTGTTACAAAAATGTTTACTTCGTATTTATTATATGATGAGGAAAAGCAACAGAGAAGAGAGAGAGATCAGGAGGGCTTATGCTAATCAGAGTTCAGTGTTATCAAAGAGGTTGGAAGCTTGCCAGGCAAAGACAGAAACAATGTTCTCAGCTATCACTCAAAAGTCATCCTCCAGATGTATAAAATTTCAAATGGACTGCTGGTCGTAAAATGTTTTATTGTATGCATGTATCTATGTCATCCAAAGCACTTAGCCTCTAACATGAAGAGGGTAATTTAATAATACTAAAATTTCATAATATTTATGTGCATATTAATAATTTTAAAAGTATAGAAATTTTATATTATATATCATATTTTATTTTTAAGGAAAAATTTGCATTTATTTATGTACTTCTCTAATTATTAACATGTACCTAAGCATATGGAAATGTATTATGGTCTTCAGGATTATGATGTGGCTAGGTCTACAGGGAAAAGTGCGATTCTTTGGATATCCCTGTTTGGAATTTAAAAGTTGCATAACAGAAGTATCAGAATAAGCCAAATGCATTTAGTAACTTCAAAAATCCTCCCAAAACAGATGGATATTAATGTCTGCAAATTCTGTAAAGGACTAAGCCAGGAATTGATGAGCAGCAATAAACAAGAAGGGAGCGGGTCCGTTGACAGGAACAGCTGAAATGACTAATCAGAAGACCTGCATATTCTCCCGACTGCCGGAAACCACCTGGGGACCGTGGCCAGTGTAATTAGCAAACACATCCTGGGAATCACAGGAGACTTTCTACACTGAAGATAAGAAAAAGATCCGACCTGGCCCACAAGAAGTTTATGAGCTGATAAGGCAGATAAGACATACAATGATAACTCACAGATGGCAGAAGGAGGCTAAGGGAAGTACAAACCAAACACAATGAGAACTTAGACAAGGGAAAGGCAACCTTCTGCTGGAAGAGAAGAAAGACAAGGAACAACCTTGATAAGGAAGATAGTGTATCAGTGAGGGACACAGTGAGTCGAGAGCAGCTGTTCTCCACCAGGGACAGTTTAGCACCTTCCCTCCCACCACACACTGAGGGGCGGGGGCTGGGGACATTTAGGAATGTCTGGAGACACTGTGGGCTGTCATCACTGGGGAGGAGGGATGCTATGGGCATCTAGGAGGTAGGAAATGCTGCTGCACATCCTCAATGTGCAGGCCCGTCACCCGCAAGAAAGAATGGGTCAACCGACAATGCCAATAATGTGGAGGTTGAGAAATCCTAGTCTAGAGGAAGTAGGAACTTTAAATCTGGAGTTCTAGAAAGCAACAATAGGTAACAATGGGACCTTTTACTCACTCATACTGCAATGAGGTAGACGGGAGAAAATTAACCACAGTAAGAGTTTATAGAAAAGAGAAGCCGGCAGCTGATGAAATCCTAGGCAATATCACCTCACTGGCCAACTGAGTTCATGTCACAAACCCTGTCATATTTCAAGTGCAGTGACTAGATGACTGTTCTCAGAAACCGTGCACCCGGGAAGATGGATATAAATGAGGTGGTAAGCCATTTTCCCCCAAAACCTGAACACTGAAGACACGTTCTAATTCATAGCAGGGAAACATGCATGTGAAATAAGATTTTCATCTGCAGATTTGTTATAACTCGATCACAGAACTACACTACTGTAACACAAGAAAAAAAATTAGAAGAAGGAGCAGGAGGAAGAGGAGACTTGTGAAAAGAGAAGAAAAGGGGAAAACACAGGAGGGAAAAGGTAGAAGGAAAAATGACAAGAGAAAGGAGAGAAGGCAAGGGAAGAGAAGAGGAAGAGAGGGGTGGGAGGGGAGGGGAGGGAAGGGCCAAAAATATATTCTAAAGAAAAGTGAGTCTTCATTTCTTTTACATGACACAAGATGAAGGTAGGTAGAATTAGCAAGTTACAGTTCATGGTTTTACAAATACACACACACATATATGTGTATATATACATATACATAAAAAACAGGTCCTCAGTATTTTCCCATGGCAATACTGGACACTGTATAAGCATGCAAATGCATATACACATATATTTTAGAAATAATAGAGCTGATCTGAGAAGATGCCTAGCAGAAAGTTATTCATAGGCTTCTGTGAACTGCACTGGTCTCCATCATCTCCATCACCCAAATTCGCCCATTCATAGAGTCAACACACCTGATAACATTTGTGGAAGCTTCATGGAATACTGGGTGAAAGAGTTGCAGGAATAATCAGGGGGCTGTAAAGGATGCACTTCCCCCAAGCTATAGCCAGGCACTCACCTGTCCAAGAGCAAGTTAGGAGCAAATAGGAGCTTCCCTGGGTGCTCCATGGAGCGCCAGATGAGACCAATCATCAGGATCTCTAGCCAGGCACATTCCAAAAGGTGGACCTGATCATGGAGGGTCAAATCCACAAATCCTGAAACAAGACAAGAAAAACCCTGCTGACTTCGAAAGTAGTCATTACTGGTGAAAGGAACGCAACCAAGGATTTGAACCGGTAGGATCTATTTTCTATGAGCACTTTCTATGGGTTAGAAGCAATGGCAAGTGATTCTTGTGCACAATTTCCTTTCATCTCTTATTAATACAACAATTCTAGCTGATGAAGATACAATTCTAACTAATGAAGAAGCAATGGCAAGTGCTTCTCGTGCACAATTTCCTTTCATCTCTTACGAATACAACAATTCTAAGACGTAGGAACTGATGAAGATACCATGTTACAGATAAGGAAACAGATGCTCAGAGAGTTTACATAGGGGTTAAGGTCAGAGGTGGGACTATAAACTCCAAAAGCTATGCCATTGAGCACAGCTGACACTGCCTCTTATATACACAACCAATTTTACACATTGGATCACGAGACCAAATAAATCCAAGGCATTAAGTGAACAAAACGTCCATAAAGTTGGCTGCTCTCTGAATCAGTTCCCTGTCCTTCTTCCCTAAGATATCCCATACAGCCTATTTCCTTCCCCACCCTGTCTGCCTTCGACCCTGTGTTCTCCCTTGTCCATGAGACTGGCTCTAGGAATCCCCTTTTTCTGTGTCCTTTTCTTCATTTTCTCTCCCTAATTTATACTTTTATTAGCTGTCTACACTTGTTTTCACTAAGAAAACAAATTATAAGTTTATTTTCTATAAACAATCAAGTTTCAATAGTTTGCAGACTGGATGTTTCCTTTGGGGTGTCTTAGAACTATCACTGGGTCAGTATTAAATGGCTCATCATTTCTTGTGTACTTAAGTGTCATCTTTTTTGTAATCCTCACTGCTAAGTAGGTCAGGTTCTACTAGACAAACATATACACCATAAACTGGTATATATGGTGTACCATATATACCATATATCATATATGGCATATACCACATACCATAAAAGTATATGAGGTATCATATACCTCAGTCTGCACCCCTCTAGCCCTTTTCCCATAATCAAGCCTACCAATTCTAGTTTTGAAGTAATGCTAAAGTTTTCCACTCTGTCCTGTATTTTCACTCTTACCATAGTAATTCAATTCCTAAGTCTTTAACTTTTTTATCTGACTTCTTTAACTTAGCAAAATTATCTTGAAACTTGGCCACATTGTTGCACATGTGAAGAGTTGACTCTTTTCGATTAGTTGGCGGAGTGGCATTCCAATTGCTACTCAGCAGTGAATGATCACAATTTGCTTATCTTTTCATTGGACATTTGGGTTGTTTCCAGTTTTGGGTTGTTAGAAATGAAGCTGCTATGAGTAATCTATGTGTAACTTTTTATATGGATGTGTTTTCATGTCTCTTAGTAAATACAGGGTAGGAAAAAAGGCTTACAGTTGTCTGTATGGAAAAGAACACAATCAGAGTGCACAGGAATTCCGGCCAAGATGGAGGTGTAGGTAGATACATTTTGCCTCTTCACAAACCAAAAGAAGGACAACAACAAATTTAAAAACAA